>NC_136982.1:3387500-3442500 GCF_032717465.1 Coenobita brevimanus | reverse complement strand
AAGAAGGAAGGAAGGAAGGAAGGATGGAGGAAGGGAGGGAGGGAGGGAGGGAGGATGGATGGATGGATGGATGGATGAAGGATGTGGGAAAAAACACAGGATGGACAAGCGGAAAAATAAACCCAAGAAAAGTTTACCTCAATTAGATGGACCTACAGAGGAACGGAAAGAAGGAAGGAGGGAAAGAAAAAAGGATGGATGGATGGGAGGTAAAGAAAACGGAGAAGAACAGAGAAAACAGAAAAAAAAAGATGAACATAACTTATGATGGAGCCAAAGAAAGGCGTGTGGCAAAGAAGGGCAGTCTGACGGAAGGATGGATGGAAAGATGGGACAAAGGGAATGATAGTCAAGATAGGATGGAAAATCAAGCACATGCAATAATGTAGTTAAAATTGTTTGAAAAAAAAGAAAAGAAAAAAGGAGGGCTAACCTGATGCACGCCCTCTCTCTCTCTCTCTCTCTCTCTCTCTCTCTCTCTCTCATCATCACCACCAAAAAAGCAACATTCGACTCGCAGCACTTACATCATCAAACAAAAACACTATCATAAAAAAAAATCATTAATATCTCTGTCTGTCTGTCTGGCTGTCTCTCTCTCTCTCTCTCTCTCTCTCTCTCTCACACACACACACACACACACACACACACACACACACACACACACACACACACACACACACAAACTACGAATAAACCCTAACAATTATAACTACACATCAGCAAAACAGCCAAAGCAACACTAACACAACACAACACAACCTACACTCACAACACCCACAATTACCACTACAATCATACAAGAGCCATAACATACACACTAGTACACTCACGACATCAACAGTACAATAACATCAATCCCCATCACATCAACCATCACTACAATACAATACACACCACACTGGCAACACCCTTAACTGTATTTACCACCACAATCACAAACACACTGATACAACCACAACAACTTCATATCCATACCACACCTATAACACCCATCACCACTACACCAATCACCACACTGCAATAACAACAGCCACCTAAAATCAATCACAAGAACAAGGCCAACATAAAAAACACAAAAAACACACAAGCATCAATTACACCAACGAACACAACCACAACAACACCCAGTACCACAACAAGAGCCACAACACAGCAACAACTATTACATCAACCTCCACCACCGCTACCACCATCACTACCACAGTCACAACAATTAGGACATCAACAATAACTACATAATATTCTACTACTACACCACCACCACCATTACCACCACAACCACAACCACCACCGCCACCACAATAAACACTCCAGCAATAACTAAACCACTACCACCAGATCCATCACCACAACAACAATTACAACCAACACGCCAACAAACATTAGCCTACGTCAACCACAATCACAACCTCTACCACCTTCATCCTACCACAACCAGGTGGGGGGGGGGGCTAGGGGCTCAAGGACACCATACACATAATGAATGACCTGCCCACCCAGGGGAAATGGGGGGAGGGGCTTAGAAGGAGAGAGGGAGGAGGGGAAAACTTGGGAGGAAATGCGGAGGGAAGTGATGGAGAAGGAAATGAGAGAGAGAGAGAGAAATGGAAAGCTCAGGAGAAGGGAGAACAGAAGCTAAGGAGAGGGAAGGAAGAGGAGGGGAAGGAGGGTGAAGGAGTGATAAAGTGGAGAAAATAAGAAAGCGAGAAAGGAAAAGCGAGGAAAAAGAATGAAAGAAAAGAAAGAGGTAAAGAGAGCTAACGAGAGGAGGAAAGACAGGGAAAGAAGACGGGGGGAGGAGGGAAAGGAGAGGATAGGAGACGAAGAGGAAGAAGAACCTGAGGATAAAATAAAAATGTCAAAATGGCAGAAAAACTTTTGTTTCGCGATCATCCATAAAAAATATATATATATATAAAATGATTAGCAATAATGCTTCAAGTCCTGTGACCATTAATTTTACGGGATTTCCTCAGCTGTGTAAAAGAAGAGAGAAAAATACACGAAGAGAAAAGAGTCTGGGAAGAAGAGGAAGAAGACAGCCCTAGAGAAGAACAGAAAAGAGAGTAATGGTAAAATGAGAGAGTAAAGAGAGAAAGAAAAATGACTGATACTGTAATATGTACACCAAAAAATAAGGAGCATATGTGACAAAATTAGGGAATATACACTAAAGTGACGTGGAGGGTTGACGAATGAAGACGTGAAGGAACGTTGTGGAGTGGATGTGGATGTGGTTGAGAAGATTAGGAGAAATACACTGAGGTGGTTTGGACATGTGAAGAGAATGGAGAATGAAAGACTGACTAAGAGGGTGTATGTAGGTGAGGTGGAGGGAGGGAGAGGGAGAGGTAGACCGAGGATGAGGTGGAGGGATGGAGTTGAGGGTTATATGAGGGAGGGGGGGGTGAGTTGGGGGGAGGGTAGTCAAATGGTGGGTGACAGAGCGACTTGGAGGCGTTTTGTCTGCGGCCACCCTTTGCGGGATTAGGGCGTCGGGCTATAGATAGATAGATAGATAGAAAAACAAACAAAACATAGAGCCGATAGAAATTTAGGCAAAAAGAAGAAATAGCTTAATGTGTGCATACAAGAGAGAGAGAGAGAGAGAGAGAGAGAGAGAGAGAGAGAGAGAGAGAGGCTAAAATTAAGACCCCCGGGTAGTAAAAATAAAAGAAGTAAATTAAATGAAGAGATGTAAGCTAATATAAGAGACTCGAGACCTAAAGAAGAGACAGAAAAATAGAAAAAGCAGAGTGAGAAGAAGAAAATCAGTAGACGCAGCAGAAGAATAAGTAGAAACGAGAAGCAGAAGCAGAACAGGAGGTAGAAGAAGCAGCAGTAGTGGCAGCAGAGGCAATAGGGATGGAGGGAGGGAGGGAGGAAAGAAGTTGGAGAGAAGTTTTCCCTCCAAGGTGTCAGTATGAAGGTAATCTGTCTTTCTCTGCTGTCACCTGCACGCACGCCAGAGACCCTCACCTCACCTCACTTCACCTTACCTTACCTCACTTCACCTCGCCACCTCACCTCACTTCACGTTCCTATCACTTGACTTCACACATATCACCTCACCTTATCTCAGCCGTGTGTGTGTGTGTGTGTGTGTGTGTGTGTGTGTGTGTGTGTGTGTGTGTGTGTGTGTGTGTGTGTGTGTGTGTGTGTGTGTGTGTGTGTGCATACGGTAATGCTAATAACTGTTAATGACTCGTTTAGAAATGACTCCATTGCTATGCGTTGTCTACTGTCCTACTCCATCCTCTCTCTCTCTCTCTCTCTCTCTCTCTCTCTCTCTCTCACACACACACACACACACACACACACACACACACTTGATTTCCTCATCCATCTCCTCCCCTATATCCCCACCCTCTCCTTAATCTCTACCTCGCTTCCCTTCCCCCCCTCCTCTCTCTCTCTACCAATATGACAGTAAGACCAACATATAAAAACCAGGCACAAGAAACATTGGCCCCATAGAGACGAGAATCCCATACCAAAAACACAGCATTTTCGACCTTATGGGTTACTCAAGCATACCATTATAGTGCCCCCTCCAAGACTCATTTTCTGAGAGCATGTTGGGTGGGCGAAAAAAGTATTGTATGGCAGGAAATATAATACCTTGTTCTTTTTTCCATACTTTTTTTTTTGTTTTGTTTTCATTTTGTCTGTGGCTGTGGAGATACTGGCTTGGGTTTGTGATGTGAAGGGGAATCAAGTCTGTTTTCTCTTATGTGCTCTCTCTCTCTCTCTCTCTCTCTCACCGGATACAAGCAGCGCGTCACGTGTCTGAAGTGGGATTAGTTAATTCCCAAACACAGCCTCAAGCACTTCACTTCACGTACTGGCGTCACTTGGTATGTGGTGGTGGAGACAGTCCCTATGCTGTTCCCACCTACACCACCTGGATTGGGTGGTGGCAATGGTGAGTGGTAGTGACGGAATTAATAGTGACGGTGATGGAAATGGTAGTGATGGTGGCGATTGTGGTGAAAATAGTAATGATGGTGGTGGTGATGGAATTAATGGTGATGATGTTGAATATGGTAGCGATGGTGATGGTGGTGAAATGGTAATGATGGTGGTGGTTGTGGTGAAAATAGTAATGATGGTGGTGGTGGTGGTGGTGAAAATAGTAATGATGGTGGTGGTGACGGAATTAATGGTGATGATGTTGAATATGGTAGCGATGGTGATGGTGGTGAAATGGTAATGATGGTGGTGGTGGTGGTGAAAATAGTAATGATGGTGGTGGTGACGGAATTAATGGTGGTGGTGAAAATGGTAGCGATGGTGATGGTGGTGGTTGTGATAGTAATGATGATGGTGGTGGTGGTGGTGGGAATAATGATGATGATGACGATGATGATGATGATGATGATGATGATGATGATGATGGTGGTGGTGGTGGTGGTGATGGTAGTAATGATGATGATGATGATGATGATGATCATGATGATGATGATGGTGGTGATAGTAGTGATAATGATGATGATGATGATGATAATCGCTGTGGTGCTGGTGGTGATAGTAGTAATGATGATGATGATGATAATGATGATGAAGGTCGTGGTGACGTGATGCCATATCCACTCCTCATATTAGAGGAAAATGGGTTAAGAGGATGAAGTACCATGATGATGATGATGATGATAAGGGTAATGATTCTGATATTTTTCCGATAATGTCCACCAATTGTTGCCATCAAAAAAAATAAATTAATAACAAGCATCCACAGACAACAACAATAAGGACAAAGAACAACAACAACGACAACAAATCCAGGTGCAAAGTCGAAGGAGCAACACAAACCAAAGCAACAAATCAATTAAGAAAAGAGACAAGGTAACAGCAAAGGTAAAGCACTTCTAAATTCCATTACCTGAGAATAACTGAGCATTTCCTCCTTGCTAACTTAGGAAAATACACGGTTACGGGGAGAACCGCCGAGAAAACAATATTAGGAACGAGAAAGGAGGAAACAGCTGCTACGATACAAGAAAGAACAAAGGTGATTACAGAACATAACAGCTGGTAATAACAAAACGTAAAGGTATGAAACTATGTGATACAGAAATTATGATAAAAACTCTGCAACATGCAAATAACACAATAACGACACAGCTAAAATCATAAAACGTTGACAAAATAAACAGAGGCAAAATGAGACAAAAAGAAATGGCGTGGGCAAGATAATAAGAATACACGACTGAGATAATTGGGAAGGGAAAAAACCAACCCAAGAGAAATGGAACTATATTATTAAAAAACCTATATATAGTCAAGATAACAGAAAAACACAAGATACCAGAGAAAAAGGTAAAGATAATGAAGCAAAAAAATAGATGAGAAGACAAAACAGGAACGCGTAAATGAAAACACAGTGATACATTGGCTCATAAGTCATGGTGCAAAAGTTATTGTACTTGAGAGAGAGAGAGAGAGAGAGAGAGAGAGAGAGAGAGACGCCTGTATCGCCCTCACTAAAGGAAACAGACACTAAAACATATCCCCGTCACGACCTTCCCACACCAAATTCAGTTTCCAATAATCCACGCCGACTAAGCGATCACCCCGATAACGCGGCTCAAAACACGGGGCCAGAACGTATCACAGCCCGATCCATTTCAAGCGCGGAACCCTGAATGGCGATGAGGAGCAAGTGCAAAATCATACCACCTAAATACTCGGTTTCATACCTATGGCAGCTAATATTGCAATGTTCGCTTTGACCCTCTCATGATTCAGGGCAACTCTAGGACGGGGTAATATGTTTTTTTTTTCCAGACGATTTTATTCAGCTGAGGTTAAGTTACAGACAAGCTTTAAGCGCGGAATCCTCAATAGTGATGAGGTGCCCCTGATATTCGTTTACATTATACCAAGGTCTCGTGTTTACCAAGGATCTTATACAATATTCACGATTAACAAGTTTTCACACTAGTAGTAGAAGTAGTAGTTGTAGTAGCAGCAGCAGTAGTGGTGGTAGTAGTAGTAGTAGTAGTAGTAGTAGTAGTAGTAGTTGTTGTTGTTGTTGTTGTAGTAGTAGTAAAGTAGCTTTCGTTGGGTAAAGATCCCACTTATTACATGCGAATAAGTGCATTCGTAAAACGGCGCAGAGATCGAGATGGAGAGACGGTGTGCCAGGGTATATAAAGGGTGAGGGTGTCGTGGAAGGAGTAAAGACACAGACGCAAAGATGAGGTGGAGGGCAGGGCTCGCGGGATGAGGTATCAGGTAACAGATGTACAGGTCAAAACATCATCATCATCATCCTGTACATCACTAATTTTACCACTCATTACCAGTTATCCTCACCCTATTACCAGCTACCACTATCCCTATTACCAGCTACCACTATCACTTCTTACCATCATCATCATCATCATCATCATCATCATCATCCATCATCATCATCACCATCATCATAACCCTACATCATAGTATTACATAAAAGTCCTTATTATTACCTTATACAAATTGAAATATTAGCCGGGCGTGACATCCCATATAGAGTCAGCTTTTTTTTTTTTTTTCTTTTTTTTCTTTTTTCTCACTGATTTGACGAGCGATGTGACTGACGCGCCGGCCGACATTTGGCACTGAATTTTATCAGCTGGTTTAGACATGAAGTGGGACAGGCCTGAAAATAATGTGTGGTTTTAATGTACAGGGTTAGGCAAGAGGAATGGCATTTGGGTTTAGAGATGGTCTATGATTATGCACGCTCCCACTTACACATTCTCTCTCTCTCTCTCTCTCTCTTTCTCTCTTTCTGACACACACACACACACACACACACACACACACACACACACACTTCTTCCCCGCAACATCCCAAACAATCACAAGTCGACAACAACGTTCTCAGGCACAAATATCCACTCCATCAACACCTCCCATAAAATTTCGAAAAAATAAAAATAAATAAATAAAAATACACCCGAACCTTCTCGTCAGCGGTATGCAGGTTTCCTCCGGCACATCTATCGATCATTTGGATATGCGTCAGTCTGCTCAAAAAAGAAAAAACAAGAAAAAAGAAAGAAAAGAAAAATGCACTCGAAATGTGGCGAACGTAAATCATGACGATATGCAAAATACGTCACCCCGTCATAAATCATTTGGAAATATGTAAGCCTTGGAGACAGACAGACAGACAGACAGACAGACAGACAGAGAATCATATTAAAACTATTTCTAAGCTTCATGAACCCCCAGACTGAGGACCAGGGTATGATTGAATAAAAGAATCAGCGCTCAAGCACATGACTGGCGAATTCACAGAAGGACCTTGGTGTGTGTGTGTGTGTGTGTGTGTGTGTGTGTGTGTGTGTGTGTGTGTGTGTGTGTGTGTGTGTGTGTGTGTGTGTCTAACTCCGGGCCTAGACTTCACAGCCTGTTCCCGAGGTCCAGTAGTCCTCCTATATACCACCTATCTATCCATCTATTGCCAGACGCCTTAATCCCATAAGGGGTGGCCACAAACAAATCGCCTCCACGTTGCCCTGTCCCCCGCCATTTCACTGCCCTCCCCCAAATAATGAAAGAAAAGTGTCAAATATGGAGGGGAAAAAACTAGAAAAAACTAACTGCAAAACATAGTAGGATACAAAAAAAAAAAAAGGTGACAAATTTCGGAGTGAAAATAAAAAGTGACACCGACACCGATCAGACACGCCGCTGACGACCTCGATCAAGGCGGTGCAGCTGAGTGTCAGAAGTGAGGCTGGGTCAGGTTGGGTTAGGTTAGATTGGGGTTCGGTTCGGTTCGCTTGGGAAGGGATGGGTTAAGTTGAGAGAGAGAGAGAGAGAGAGAGAGAGGGGGCTCCCCTAAGGTGTGTCACATCTGGCGAGGGGAAATGATCGGAGGAGGGGAGAGAAGGGAGGGGAGAGAAGAAATAGGAGGGACGAGAGGGGTTAGGGGAGGAAGAGGGTGAGAAGGGAGGGAAGAGAGAGAAGGGAGGGAAGAGGGAGAGATGGGAGGAAGAAAGGTGAGAGAGGAGGATGAGGGGAGAGAAGGGAAGAAAAAGGAAGAGGTGGGAGGAAAGAAAGGTGAAAATGGAAGGGAGAGGGGGAGAAAGAAATGAGAGGAGAGGAGAGCAGGCAGGGGGGAGGGGAAGAATGGGGAGAGGAAGAATGGGGAGGGGAGAGAAAGGAAGAAAGAAGGAATGAAAGAAGGCAAAAAAAGGAAGGAGAGAGATGAAGAAGTTAGGAGGGACGAGGGTGAGGAAAGGGAAGAGAGGGGAAAGGAAAAGGAGAAAGGGGAGTGGAAAAGAGGGACAAGAAAGGAAAGAATGGATTAAGACACGAGGAAAATATGTAAGAGAGAGAGAAAGAGAAGAAAGAGAGAGGAGGAAGAGGAAAAGAGGCTGAGAGGAGAGGAGAGGCGAGAAGCGAAGAAAGAAGTGAGGGAAGGGAGGGGTAAAAGGGAGAGGAGCAGAAGGTCCATAACTTTAACTCAAAATGATACCTTATTTATTTTATTCTTTATCTTATTCTTGTATCTCTAGACGATATTTTTACGCTCAGGAAAGACCTCTGGGACTGACGAGGCTAATGATGACTATATCTGACCCCTCCAGTTTGAAAAAAAAAAAAATAATAATAACCAAAATAATCTGGAATGGGCAGGAACAGAATTTGCAACATGTCCTCGAGATGAAGTTATAAAAATCCCAAATATCTGACCAGAGCCACCAAAAAAGAGGAGAAAAAAGGGGAAAGAAGGAAGAATGGAGGGAGGAGGGACGACGAAACAGACAATAGGAAGGGAGGGATGAGGAAAGGATGAAGGAAACAGCGAAAAAAAGGTAAAACACAAAAGAGAAGAGAAGAGGCGAGGAGAGAGGGGAAGTGAAAGGTGAGAGGAAGAGTGAACAGACGAAGTATAACAGGTGAAGACGAAATTAACTGAGAGGGAAAGAGGGGCGTAGAAGAGACAAGGATGTTAACAAGAGAAAGATGGAAGGAAGTGGGAGGAAAAATATAAGAGAGGAAAAAAAAAAGATCGACGAAAAGATGTGGGTGGGAGAAAAAGGGAATGAAAAGGGAAAAGTAAAAACAGAGGAGGAGGAAGAAAAATGGGGAAAAGCCGCGAGAACGACGAGGGGACATAATAGCCGGGAGAGAGAGAGAGAGAGAGAGAGAGAGAGAGAGAGAGAGAGAGAGAGAGAGAGAGAGAGAATCAGCTGGGCAGAGGAAGGGATGGGGGGGAAGGTCACAGCTGGCGTGAGAGGGAGGTAAGAAGAGACGATTAGCGGGAGAGAGGTAGGGAGAGGCAAGGAAAGGGAATGGTATGGAGAAGGAAGGGAGAGATGGGAAGGAGGGAGAATTAAAAGCAGTGGAAACATAGGTCAAGAAAAGAAACATAAAAATCAAAGGAAAGAAAGATACAGGAGATGGAGACGAAGCAGAGACAGGAAGAAGGAATGGAAGTGGAATGAGACAGGAAGAAAAGAAGGAAAGAAGAAAAGAAAGGTGGGGGGGGAGATTAAGTTGCAAAGGAGAGAAAATAAGGACGAGAGGGTGCGACATGAAATTTCAGGGAGCGAGAGGTACAGAAAGGAGAAAATATGGACGGAAGGATGGACTGGGAGACGAAGAGAAGGGAGAGCCAAGGACGGAAGTAAAGAGGGAGAGGAATGAAAGAAGGAAGGGGAAACAAAAGTAGGACTACTGGGTTAAGGTGGAATGGAGAGAGAGAGAGAGAGAGAGAGAGAGAGAGAGAGTCAAGTAGGTAAGAAAGAACGAAGGAAATGGGCAGGCAGGACCTAGTAAGTAAAACCGTCTAGGGAGCTTACTACTAGATTTTCTATTAACCAAGAAAAGGATAAATTTAACCAAACATACACATCTCTATCAATCTACCTCTAAGATCTCATAGTCGAAGCCAGTCAACCAAGAACCACTCAGGACGAGAAATTTAACCCTCCTAACGCACCCTAAAACAGACATTAATTCTGAAGGTGAAACGCACAGGATGAGAGGGAGACGAAGGGAGACGAAGGGAGAAAGCAGGGACTCTTGAACGAGCTGTCAGGACCAATGCGGCAGGGAGAGAGGGAGAGTAATTGGGAGGAAAAGGGCAACGCGTCAGGTACGGGTTTCCAACATTTCTTGTCTCTGGTACCATTTGATATTTTCTTATCTGCATACCTGTGCACCCATGACCATGCAGATGTGTGAATGTGTGCGTTTCTATATCTAACGTATATCAATATCTAACTATCTATTTGCCTATTTAATTCCAATCTGCCCTGTTACAGTTTCTACCTTCCTTTCTGTACCTTCATCTCCAGCTTCCTTTGTGGTTGTTCTATAGCTGCTGTTTTAGGCAGCCGCCACATTTCTCCTGCAGTTATCAACTGTGGTATTCCTCAGGGTTCTGTCCTGACACAGTTCCCTTCCTTCTATTCATCAATGACCTTCTAAGCAGTATATCAAACTCTGTCCACTCATACGCTGCTGACTCCACCCTCCACCTTTCCATCCACTTCTCACAGCGTCCATTAATCACGGAATGAGGCCATGGCAAACCTAACGTTTGACTTGGCTCATTAAATTACCCAAGCTGAGAATTTTTTTTCTGACTGGGATTTAAAAAAAAAAAAATTGTTTTTACTGCATCAAAAAATCAATTCCTACAACTTTTGACCCGCCAAAACCTTCCGCAGGAGTATCCTTTAATGTGCAATATCACACAACCTAGTCCATCATATTCCAATATCCTTGGGGTTTCATTCTCTCGGGGCTAATCATAAAAAGATCACATTACTTCCCCTGCAAGAGATTAGGTTGCTATGCCGAATGCATGCCTTGTTTACCCTCACACAGTTGTTGCCTATATAACAGGGGTTTGATTCGCCCTTTGCCAAGCACAACTCTCACCTGTCACGAAGGGTGACTCCCCACATACAGCGCTTCTCAACAGAGTGAAGTCAAAGGCTTTTCGTCTCATTAACTCTTCTCTTACTGACTCACTTCAGCCTCTCTCTCTCTCTCTCTCTCTCTCTCTCTCTCTCTCTTTCCGCCACACTGCTGTATCTTTATCTCTTTTCCATCGCTACTTCAATGGTCGCTGCTCTTCTGAACCGTCTGCCTGCATCCCTTCTCCACTGCGGGGGCGCGTACCACCCGTCTGGCAACACACTCTCGCCCATTTTCTTTCCAACTCTTTACCTAAATGTTAACCGTTACTCTCAGGTCATCTCTGGAACTACCGGTATCTTCCTCAATCTGTACTTCCCTCTGCCTATGACCTCCAGCCTTTTAAAGGCAATGTGTCCAGACGCCTTGAAATGAACAGAGCATAAATTTGGTTCTGTTGTTTGTTTATTTGTTTTTCTTGGACGGGGGCACTCCGTAGGGTTTAAGGCTTTGGTTTCTTCGGATCTGTATGAAAAAATAATTAGCTCCTTCCCTGCAATAACGTACTTTCAATTTTAATCAAGTTACTACCAAACGATTTTCTTTCAACAGTTAACCTCTAGTAAGCTATTCTCTACGGGAAAAGTTGATTTGGGTTTATATCCAACCTCGCTAAGCAGACCTCTCCACAGCCTTAAAAAAATAGTAAGGAGTTATCGAGAACACACTCCAAATGACGTCCTTCGGGAATGACACATAACTCAAAGGCATACTGAGGTGTTTATCTGTTGGTGTAAAACTAGTTAGAAAAATAATCTAACCCATTTGTGCTCGAGGAAAGGCTCTCTCCCGCCCATACCTCCCTCCGGTAAATGCGTTGGCAGGAAACAGGAAGGGAAGAGAGACAAAAAAAGATTGCGAAGGGATGAAAAAAGGAAAGGGCGAGGAGGAAAAAATAATGAAAACAGGAAAACAGGCGTGAAAGGAGAGAGGGGGAAGGGAAACTGGGAAGCTGTGTAAGAGGGGAGAGAGGGAAGACGGCGTGGGGATGAGGAGGGAAGGGGAAAGAAGGTGAGGAAGGACGGGGAGAGGACGACGAAGGGTAACCGAAAGAAACGAGGGCAGAGACATGAAGGAAGGGGAGAGATGAGATGGAGAGGAGGGGAGGAGAGACAGGGAGAGGGGAGAAAATGTAAAGGTGGGAGAAGGAAAGACTAATGAGAAGTGGGGAAATGAAAGAAAGAGGGGGAGAGAGGAAGAGGACAGGAGAGAGAGTGGGAGGCGAGATGAAAATGGCTGTAAAATTGGAAGAGGGTGGATGTTTGCGAAATATTCTCCGGTAAATGAGATGGCAGATTAATGAAGGAGGTCTAGGCTCAGGTAGGTCAATAAGCAGGTAAGTAGGTAAGTACGTAGGTAGGTAGGTAGGTAGGTAGGTTGTAGGCTGGCACTTTGACAAACAGAAAATTACCCAGGCAGGTTGGTTGGTGCGCAGGTAGAATAATTTGTATGTTATAAGCTGGGTAATAAGAAAAGGATGGATGGATGGATGGATGGATGGTTGGTTGACTGGTTGGTGGATAGGCAAGCAGGTAGGAAGGAAAGGAGGAGGGAGGATGCAAAATGAGAGATGACAGTGTAAGAGAAAGTGATGAAGACGGGGGGGGGGGAGTGAGAGAGTGAAAGGGGAGGGGGTTGGGGAGAGTGGGGGACGATGATGAAGTGAGGCAGAACGAAGAGTGATGGACAGTGTGATGAAAGGAGAGAGAGAGAGAGAGAGAGAGAGAGAGAGAGAGAGAGAGAGAGAGAGAGGCTGTCATCTAGGTACGCACACACACACACACACACACACACACACACACACACACACACACACACACACACACACACACACACACACACACACACACACACACTGAAAGGACACAGAACAAATAGATAGTTTATATATATATATATATATGTCCGACTCTGAACACAAACTTTAACAGCCCGTTCCCTGAGGCCCTGCAGTCCACCTAAACATCACACACCTTCACATGTCGCCACTTCGACGCTAACACCCACCGTCCATACTGAACACATGCTAGGGCTGCCTCATAGGGAATGGTGCACTGGTATTAGCGATGGAGTTTCTGCGACATGCCGGCGGGTATTACGGTGGATCAGTAAAGTCTACCTTAACGATATTCAGATCCTTTAAACTGTTCCCTCCCCCAGCCGGGATTCGAACTAGCGAACACTGAGACAGCAGACCACCTCTCTACCAACTCAGCCACCACATCGATTATCAGAAAGGCAAAGAAAGTTCAAAATACTTCAAAGGCAAGAAATATCACGCAAAACAGCAGCTGGCGAAATTTATAAAAGGGCACGGAAGAATGAAGGTTGGGCAGCGACATGACACAGGAAAAAATAAGTGAAACAGAAAGGCATAGAAGAAATGGGGCAAAGTCAACAAGGACTAGAGTATAATTAAGGCGGAAAAAAGCGAGATAATTGACAGAGACATTACAGAAAGGCACAGAAAGAGTACAGCAAGAGTAATGTGAGAAGTGTGCCCAGAAATGGAAAGAGACAGCGAGGAGACAGAATGACGTATTAGACAAAGCGACACAGAAAAAAAAAGAAAGAAAAAAAAAAAGAGTTCCGGACAAAGGAAGGAGTGTAGTGAGGCGACGAACAGGGCAGAGAAGCTAGAGATGAGACCGACAAGAAGGCAGAGAAAAAGGGAGGAAGACAGTTAATGTTGTGGAGGAAGATAGATAAAGTTGTGGAGGAAGATAGATAGTTGTGGAGGAAGACAGATAAAGTTGTGGAGGAAGATAGATAAAGTTGTGGAGGAAGATAGATAAAGTTGTGGAGGAAGATAGATAAACTGGAGGAGGAAGATGGATAAAAGTTGTGGAGGAGGATAGATAAAATTTTGAAGGAAGATAGATAATGTTGTGGAGGAAGATAGATAAAGTGGAGGAAGACAGATACAGTTGTGCAGCTGGAGAAAGAAACAGCGAGAGGGGACAGAAATAGTTAAGGCACAAAAACGGAAAAGCAGTAACGAAGAAGTGCAAAGAAGGAAACAAAGAATTCAGACACAGATGCATAACAGATGGCATGGCAGAGAACGTAATGGGGGGAGGGACATGGCAAACGAGAGCAGCCAAGAAAATATAGAGGCAACGAAACAAAAACACGAGAAGGACATATACAGAAAAACACACACAAAAAAACTAGTCATAAGAGTAAATACAAGGTTGAAAGGGGTATAGAAGAGAAAACCATAAATTGGATCGCTGGAAACACAGAAAGATATAAAGAACGTTCGGCTAAGAAAGGAAATCTGTTGATGAAAATAATATACACGAAAACAAAAAAATATTACGGAGAATGATGACTCTCAAATACAGCAGCAAAGGTCAAGCACAGAAGACAAAATCATTCACAAGATTGACAGGTGTGTGTGTGTGTGTGTGTGTGTGTGTGTGTGTGTGTGTGTGTGTGTGTGTGTGTGTGTGTGTGTGTGTGTGTGTGTGTGTGTGTGTGTGTGTGTGTGTGTGTGTGTGTGTGTGTGTGTGTGTGTGTGTGTGTGTGTGTGTGTGTGTGAAACATGGCATGGACAACTCAACAGTCAGGCAAGAAAGAAAGAAAGCAAAGAAAGAAAAAAGAAAATGAAGGAAGTAATCAGGCGGAAACAGCGGGTAGGTGAAGATAGAATACAAATTGAAAAAAACAGCAAGACAAAGATAAATGGTCAGAGAGATAACGAGACGAGGCAGCGAGAAGTGACACAGAAAGATAAATATGGCGGTAAAGCACCGAGGCAACGTGGGAAAAAAAAAAAAAAAAAAAGTGGAGGAAGGCAAGAATTTTAACAAGGAAAAAAAAGAGAAAATGGAGAGGCAAAAAGAGTCCAAAAATCCAATGCGATATATTTTTTTCCTAGTCCATTTTTCCCTGCGGACGGAAAGGCACAGCTACAGGAAGTGGATTCTCTCTCTCTCTCTCCCCTTTACTTTACGTGTTCTCACTCTAACTCTTCACCTTTTATCGTTTCACCTTTCCCTTACAATTTTCCTTTTGTCTCTCTACCCTCCCTCCTTGGTTCTTCATTCTCCTCTGTATCTTTTCATCTCAGCCTCCCTCCCCTTCCTCTGTTTTTTGTTTGTCTGTCTGTCTGTCTCAATTTAGCCGAAATCTTCCACCGAATTCTTTCACTATACGACCAGTGCCTAGCAACTGCCATTCTTTATCAGCAATTCCAGAAGGCGTTCGATAAATTACCTCATCAAAGACGGAGGGTAAAAACTCGTGCACTGGGTTTTCAGGAAGTAGGTGAATGGATTAAGAACTGCCTCACAAATCGCCGTCGGAGAGTGTTGGTCAGTGGTGTCATTACAGTAGTGACCCATGGTTTAGTTCTAGTTAGGTTTTCGTTATTACTTATCATTTACGGCATTGATACAGATATTGGCACCGTCAGACGAACTGCCAAACTTGTAGACGAAGCAAGACTGGGAGGTATATTATGCTTCCTTACTCGAGAAAATAAAATAATTCACAGGGAAATTTGAAAAGCTCCTTTGAAATGCAGGTACTGGGTCTCTTTTATCAGATTAGGCATTTTTGCAAACGCTGAGGTACGGAAAACTGTCAGTGGATTTGAAATCGTCGAATACACGAACATATTTACCCTAAAACCAACACAACGAGCAACCACCGAGAAAAGCATAAGAGCGTTTCCATGACGATACATTAGGATACATAAAACTTTCCTAAATTAAGGTTATTAGCAGATCACATGTTTCCTCTTCTCCTATTAAACTACCTTGATCGGTCCTTCCCCTGGGTTGGGTATACTTCCTTTTCCTTGCCCGCACTGCTGGTGGGAGAGGTAGATAGGGAATATTTTCATCTTTACTACCGGTACTCTTTTCTCTTACTATTGATCACCATGTCTCTGGTAGTTTCGTTCACAGTATCTCCTCAGTATGGATCGTAAAATATTTCGAGGTAAATCATGTTCTTGTAACTCCTTGTAAGTCTCTCTCTCTCTCTCTCTCTCTCTCTCTCTCTCTCTCTCTCTCAGCCAGAAATACACGCTCAGCCAGCCCAAAGGGTCGCCTTAAGACCCTTGAGACGGGCCCCTGTTTATTTTCTCTTATTTTTCTCCCCTCCTCTGTTCCTCAACTTTGTGTCCAGGTTTATTTTATCTCTTTTTTTTGTACCCCCCACCCTGCTCTCTCTCTCTCTCTCTCTCTCTCTCTCTCTCTCTCTCTCTCTCTCTCCCTCCCTCCCTCTCTTTCCCCTCTTCCTATGTTCATCATCTTTTTGTCTACGATTATTTTCCCCTCCTTTCTCTATAAGTGGATTACGATTTTCCTCTTTCCTGTTTTTCCTTGCTTTTCCTCCTTGGAGTTCCGTTCAACCTTGTTTTTCGCCTCTTTTTCCTATATACTTTTTCCTCTCTCTCTCTCTCCCCCCGTATGTTTTTCCGTTTTTGCTACATAAATATTTGGGTTTTCTCACTCATTCTCTGTTTTCTCAGCTTCGTCTCCTATTATTTTTAGTTTCCTATTTTTACTTCTTTATTTAGTGTTCTTCCACCTGGTCTGGGTAAATACACAATCTATTCTGTGTGTGTGTGTGTGTGTGTGTGTGTGTGTGTGTGTGTGTGTGTGTGTGTGTGTGTGTGTGTGTGTGTGTGTGTGTGTGTGTGTGTGTGTGTGTGTGTGTGTGTGTGTGTGTGTGTGTGAATCCATTCCATAATTAGGAAGAGAAAAAGGGGAAGGACAAATACTCTCTCTCTCTCTCTCTCTCTCTCTCTCACACACACAAGGAAAGGATTTACGAACGATAAGAGCTACGAAAATGAGAGCCTGAGAGTGTTTGTGTGAATGTAGCCTTAGACTCTTTTTTTTTTTTTTTTTTTTTACCTTTTCCGTTTACTTATTTCCTGCCCTGATTCTGAGACCGTGTGCCGAAAAGTGAAAGTGAGATTATTATTTTTTTTTTCACCTTTTTCTTTTTTTACCTCTTGCCGTCTTCTGAAATTTTACCTATAGACAAAATCGATTATGCTATACTGCCCATAACCCATCTCCCCATCACATATGAGGTGAAGAGGAATCATCACCATAATCATCATCATCATTACTGTCATCATCATCACCATCATCAACATCAATATCATTACTCTTTATACCTCACCCAATCCTTAGTTAGGGAAGTCATCATCATCATCATCATCATCATCATCATCAACCTCATACTGAACGTTTCTCTTTCCGATGAATGAGGCGAGGAGTAAATGAACATGATAATGATAAAGATAATGATAATAATAATAACCCCAATGCTAATGATGATAAAAGACAGCACAGCGACAAACAAAGCACTTCTGCCCCCAAAGGCGTCATTTCGGCATAATCATCACAATAATGGGCCCCCTAATGACCTCTTCTTTTCCTGCGTGATCTAAGTAGGGAGAAATTGGCCCAGTGGATCGATTCTGCCTACTTGGTGTGTGTGTGTGTGTGTGTGTGTGTGTGTGTGTGTGTGTGTGTGTGTGTGTGTGTGTGTGTGTGTGTGTGTAATACCAAAGCGGTGACTGCTTCAAGAAAAAACTTTGCGCTCTCTGCCGGAAAAAAGACCACAAAGACAAATCACACACACACACACACACACACACACAGACACACACACACACACACACACACACACACACATGAACAACAGACATTACTTTAAGACGACCATATCCAAACAAAAACTAACTGTAAACTGTAACTGTATGAAACCACTGCAGGATCGGATCTTATTCTCGGAGGGAGAGTGATATCCAGCGTTAACACTTCCGCATGCTGGAGAGGTACGTGATAAAAATGAAGTGCCTGTAGGAAGAGTGATGCACGTGAAAGTCTAAGTGTAGCGGGTAGGTGTATGTGCTTAAAAGGCTATCTACAGTAGAGGGTGGGGACATACTAAGACACTTGAGAGGACATACTACCAGCACTAAATTTCAAAGTCTATCAGGAACTGGATTTCGTCCCCTAACCTTAACCCCATCCTGCCCTCACCACCCAAACCACTCATATACTAACATTACTAAGCAGAAATTAACAAACATAAAACACTCAAACACGACCAAACAAAAAGGAATACAGCAACAGTAAGACAAAATTTAATAAACCTAACCTGAACAACCAATGGCCGACAAATGTTACAATACACAACCACAACCACACACAACAGAAAATCGTAAATAAAACTATAACCTCAACAATAACCTCAACCACAGCTAACCTGTCCTGCCACCACAACCACAACCACAATCAGTCCACCTTCCCACACACCACAACTCTGAGAAGGGACGCCCATCAGAGGAGTGGAACAGGAGCCACGTGACCTCCTAACTGTAATTGGTGTCACTGGCCTATCGGGGGACTGGCTGGGGGTGCACACAAGCTCTCTCTCTCTCTCTCTCTCTCTCTCTCTCTCTCTCTCTCTCTCACACACACACACACACACACACACACACACACACACACACACACACACACACACACACACTTTCTTCTTTGTTACCTAAGCACACCATTGCTCTTTTGTATCCTGTGTCTGTAACTCCATGATATCCCACTGTATTCTTCCTTTGCTACAAGAAATCTCACCTCAACTAAATAAAATCACCTGGATTGTAGCTTAAATGAGTTGATTACAGAAAACGGTACTGAGGTGGTTACGTGGGGATGGAGGGAGGCTAGAGAGGACCAGAAAAAGGGGGAATGAGAATTTTGGAGGTGACTCTGGGCAGGTTAGGATGGGTTTGGGGAAAGGTGGGATAGGGAGTAGGGGGTTGGAGGGAGGTTGGAGGAAGAGAAGAGGGAGTTGGAGGGAGTTTGTAAGAAGAGAAGAGGGGGTTGGACGGAGGTTGAAGGAAGAGAAGAGGGGGTTGGACGGAGGTTGAAGGAAGAGAAGAGGGGGTTGGACGGAGGTTGAAGGAAGAGAAGAGGGGGTTGGACGGAGGTTGGACGAAGGGTAGAGAGAGCTGGAGGGAGGATGTGGTGGGCAGAGAGAGAGGGGGAGGGGAAGGGAAGTGGAGGAGGGAAAGGGAAGCGGGGGAGAGACAGCAAAGGGGATAGGGAGAGGGAAATGTCATCCCCGGGAGCATCATTGACGACAAAAATGTTGGGTGGAGAATGCCATTAGTGGGAAGGGGAAGGAGGCAGGAAGGAAGGAGGAAGAAGGAGGAAGGAAAAAGGGAGGGTATGGAGGAAGGAAGGGGGCAAGGGACAGGAAAGACGGAGAAGGAAATAGCAAGGGCAGAGGAGGAAGGGAAATAGGATGGCGGAGGGACGGAATAGGGGTGGAAAGGAAAGTAATGTGAAGAAAGGACGAGAAAAATGAAGGAGAGGAGAAGGAGTGAAGGAAGAACGTGGAACCATAAAGGGAGGGGAGGATGAAGGACAAGAAAAGAAATGAATGAAGGAAGAAGGAAAGGTGATGGAAAAGGAAAGGTAAAAAGGAGCGAGGAAAGAGGAGGAGGGAAAGAAGGAAAATGGAAGAAGACAGGAAGGAGGGAGAGTGAAGAATGATGAAGGAATAAGGGAGGGAGAGAATGAAAGAGGGAAGGAAAATGGAAGACAGGAAGGAGGGAGAGTGAAAAATGATGAGGGAATAAGGGAGGGAGAAATTGAAAGATGGGAGAGAGGGAGAGAGGGGAGAAGAATGGAAGAGGAAGAGCAGAGAGAGAGGAAGAGATAATGTGAGAGGAATGGGGGGTGAGAGGAAGAGAAAATGAAGGAAAGGAGAGGGAAAGGAGGAAACTGAATGGATGGAGAATGAAGACGGAAGGAACGGCGGAATGGAAAAAAAAAAAAAAAAAAAAAACACTACAGAGGAAAAAGAAGCGGTTTGGAGAGAGAGAGAGAGAGAGAGAGAGAGAGAGAGAGAGAGAGAGAGTAACCAAAAGAAGAATGAGACATAGAACAAGACATATAAGAAAAGGAATAAAAAATACAAACCAGAATTTGAAAGAAATATCAGTAAGAAAACCGAATCAATAAAAGAAAAATGTATTGATAAATGAAGGAAATACGTATACCAATTACATGTTTACAAGGAGGAGAATAAGAAGGAATTTGAGAGGAGGGAAGAGAGAAAGAGGAGAGGTAAAAAATGAGAGGATGGTAGAGAGAAAAAAATGGAAAAAAAAGAGAAGTGGATCGGAAAGAAAAGAGGAAGACGTAGAGAGGTAAGAGGACGGAAGAGCGGCAAATACACAGAAGAAAAAAAGATGAAAGGAAAAAACTGAAAACAAAGAGGGAAGGTAGGAAAGGTGAGAGGGAAGAGAAGAGAAATTAGAGAAGGAAGGAGAAAGGGAAGGAGAGATGGAAGGACACTGGAAAAAAGGAAGGGCAAAGGAAGAAAATGAAGAACAAAGGAAGAGAAGGAAGAAGAAGAGGAAGACGAGGAGGAAAGGAAGAAGGGGAAAAAAGAACAGAAGAATAGGACATGAAGGGAGCAGAGAAAGAAGTGGGGGTGAGTAAGAAGGGAAAAGAGAAAATGAGGAGAAAGAAGGAGAGGGAAGAAGAGAAGGACGACGAGGGGGAAGAAGAGGAGGAGAAAGAGAGGAAAGAAGAGAAGAAAAAGAGGAGGAAGGACCAGGTGTTCAAAGGATGGGTAATGAGGTGAAGAGGAATGCCAACACAAAGAGAGAGAGAGGAGGGGAGGAAAAGGGAGGGAGGAGGAGTTTGCGACAAGAAATAGAGTAAAGGATGAGGAGATAATGAAAGATAAATCTCTCTCTCTCTCTCTCTCAACCAACTAACCTTACCTACTTTCCTACCAGTTTACCAATACACAGACAGACAGACAGACAGACAGAATATTACAGAAAACACACCTATTCCATACCTAATCTAACCTATCCTGACCAAATCCCCTCAGTCTACTAATTTGCCTATTTACCTTCGTACTTACCTACCTACCTACCTGCCGACTATTAATCTTCTACACACCCCACCGTACTACCTACATATTCTACCTCTCTTCCTACCTACCGGCCTTGCTATCAACCTTCCTAATCTACCGCAACAGAATGAAGACGACAGCATACCTTCGTCTGCCTCAGAGAACATTACCCCTTCGATCACAGTCTTTTTCGCATTAATTCTGAAACGTGCGACGAGTTTAGTCCCCTTACAGACCACCCGATTTTGAAGGATTATATACAGCCTCCATTAACCCCTTCAGTACTGGGGTGTCATAAAATATTCCGTAGTAGTAATAATGAACTATGAAAGGCGTCGAAGGATTACAGGGATTATTGAGAGAGAAATCCACATCCTTCTGTTCAAAAAACTCAAAAAATCCCCAATCAGCTGTGTAAAATCGCCAAGGAAGGCAGGACTGAAGTGTAAAAAGACAACCTCCCTGAGAAAAGGAATGACCAACTTGTCAATTAGGCGAGACTGTGAAAGTTGGAGTTGGGGATTTTAGTTTCAGGTCTTGGAGTCGACACCTGAGTCTTCCCAGGGACCAAGGAGGAGCACACGGACGCGCACGCACACGCACGCGCACACGCACACACACACACACACACACACACACAACCTCTCTCTTTCTCTCTCTCTCTGTCTCAGCCATTAGTCTTCGCTATCATCGGGGTAACATGTGTCTTAGCGAGAGAGAGAGAGAGAGAGAGAGAGAGAGAGAGAGAGAGAGAGAGAGAGAGAGAGAGAGAGTCAAAAATAGCTTAGGGTGTGTGCTCACTCCTTTTTCTCTCCTCCCATTTCCACACTCCCTACCCCTCTTCTACTTCTTCCTCCCTCAGCCTCTTTTCCTTCAGTTCTTCCTCCCTCCCTCTCTCTTACTCCACCCCAGGGACTCTCTCTCTCTCTCTCTCTCTCTCTCTCTCCCTCCCTCTCTCTCTCTCTCTCTCTCTCTCTCTTTTGCCCTGTCCTCGTGGGAGCCATCACAAAAGGGGAGGGAGGGCGAGAAAGAATAAAGTTGGCATCGTAAAAATAGATCTACTCTACCCTTCTTACGAGAGAGAGAGAGAGAGAGAGAGAGAGAGAGAGAGAGAGAGAGAGAGAGAGAGAGAGAGAGAGAGAGACAGAGACAGAGAGAGAGAGACAGAGAGAGATTGCAAGGATGAAGAAAGGTGTTGAGAAAAAGGCTGTGTGTGTGTGTGTGTGTGTGTGTGTGTGTGTGTGTGTGTGTGTGTGTGTGTGTGTGTGTGTGTGTGTGTGTGTGTGTGCAGGTTAGATTCTTAGATCCCTCATAAGCAATAGGTAACAACATTCTTCTATCTTCTAATTTCTCGTCTCTGTTTCACACCCACACAATGTTCGTTCCTTTCCACACAATGTTCATTCCTTTCCACACAATGTTCGTTCCTTTCCACACAATGTTCGTTCCTTTCCACACAATGTTCATTCCTTTCCACACAATGTTCGTTCCTTTCCACACAATGTTCGTTCCTTTCCACACAATGTTCGTTCCTTTCCTCTCCAACGCATTATATAAAAGAGAATCACCTATGGGCACAGAAGCATATCAAGCCTAACTCAGCTTATATAAATATTAACAAGTAGCGTGGTAAGTACACGAGATGAACTACCAGGCGAAGAATATTAACCAGCCAAGAATGCAAGCCACGTCCCAAAGTCACCTCTAACTATAACCAGATTTGAGCAGAGGAAGCCACTTATAAAAATCCCTACAAACCACTTTATATAACCACCCACTACACACTTACTGCCAACTTTTTTTTAACTTTGTCCTCTTTTTTTCTTCGTTTTTTCGTTAAGGGAAATATTTTGCTAACACTCCTACCAATATTTTTAGCCCCCGTTCATCGTCTCACATCCATACGGGCATTAGCCTCGTGAAAAGTGACTGTGTGTGTGTGTGTGTGTGTGTGTGTGTGTGTGTGTGTGTGTGTGTGTGTGTGTGTGTGTGTGTGTGTGTGTGTGTGTGTGTGTGTGTGTGAAGAGAGAGAGAGAGAGAGAGAGAGAGAGAGAGAGAGAGAGTAAAAACTAGAGCCCGCAAACACACACACACATACACACACACACAATTTAAAGAAAGTGAGAAAAAGAAGCCAATCCACTCACTCTTACATAAAATCACTTAGGGAAAGGATGTGAGCCAATCCCACTTTTTTGCATTGGTATATTTTCTCCATTAAATAGTGTTTGTGTGGAGTGACTCAGAAAGATGGTGTTGTGCTGGCTCTCTCTCTCTCTCTCTCTCTCTCGGTCAGTATCTACCTCCATTTATAATTATTCTGTGTCACCCTGCATATTTATCTATTTTCAAAACTATCTATCAATGTTTCTGTTTACACATCTATTAAACCATGCGCTTCCTCACAATCCCTCCCTCTATCTATCTATATCTATCTACATAACTATCTGTCTAAGCAGCTCGCCATCCTTTTATCAACCTACCTATTTATCAACAATAGTTATCATTCCAACTATCCACCCTACATACATTATTAAATCTCTCTGCCTACTCAAATCTCTATCTTTCCACCAACCTATTTAGCATTCTATCAATCAGTCTATTTATTTACCAATCTATTTATCTATCTGTCTGTGTTTGTCTGTCTGTCTCTCTCTGTACGGCTTGCTGTCTATATGCCTTTTACCCATCAATCTATCCATCTATCTACCTATCTAAATGTAAAACTCTCCGCCTTTCTACTAACCTATCAATCCATCTACCTACCCACCTACCTATCTATCTATCTATTTATCTGTGTCTACCTGTGGTGATAATGAAGTCCCACCACCTGATGCTTATTTACCTGTACTGATAATACCTGGCCCTAATGACGCTAATTAGTGCGGACCAGGTGTGTGTGTGTCTCTTTAATCACACGTGCATTGGCGTCACCTACACATGTGCGGATTGTGTGTGTGTGTGTGTGTGTGTGTGTGTGTGTGTGTGTGTGTGTGTGTGTGTGTGTGTGTGTGTGTGTGTGTGTGTGTGTGTGTGTGTGTGTGTGTACCTGATAATTACAGGAACTAATAACCCAACCGAGTCACAGAGAACAACACTTCCACAGTCAGAATAATTAATAACCTGCCTAATCTCTCTCTCTCTCTCTCTTTCTCTCTCTCTCTAAGCCAGAATCATTTCACTAGGCACAGGCTTAAACACAACACCAATAACAATAATATCGACTATTTGAACACCATCAACACCTGCCTCTAGCGACAAACAACAACAATAACAATAATAGCAACAGCAATTATGGCAACAACAAAACTATTAAAGGACGGTGACTGATACTGAGGATAAATGATTAATAATAAAGATGAAGAAGAGGAATGTTATTACCTAGTTTCATCTACAGGTAAACCCGAAGACTGCAGGCTAAAATTGCCCTCCTTCTCTAGTCCACCATCCTCCTTTCGGTGGATAGAGGGATATGAGGGGCGTTTGTACAACCGGATAGAAGAGCCATCAGGATATAACGATAACACCACGTGAAGGTGTCCCTCTGTATTAAAAACCTAACTTAAGGGATTACAATGAAAAGCCCAGCATCGTAGTGAATGCGTCTCAATAACAATCCTAATCACATCGACCTATGTCTCAATCTCACTAGTATGACAAGCAGTTCAAATCAATGACCATCACCAACCAACAGGCAAATCATGAAAATTAACTCCTCTCGTATCTGTCTCCAGCAACAACTTTTACTTCAGCTAACAAAACCTTTCATACTGAAGGGGTTTCCAAAGGCTACATCAAACACCTCCCGTTCTAAAAGTCAATCGTAAGCTGAATAAGATCGTTGCCAGTTGATGGGATTAATTAGGTCCTTTTTTAACACTGGAAATACGTAAAAAAAAAATAATAAAAAAAAATCGCCAGGTGGTATACGATTAATATGTACAGTAGTAAAGCAAACCTGCGCAGAATCACCCACAACAAGACACCATGAAACAAACAGGCTCACAGGAAACGCAAATAAACCATAGGTAGACCTCAAGATTTCCGTAATAGCCCAGTTAGCCAAAAAACCGCTTTCTGTCCGACTGCTAGGCAACGCTTTTCATTAGACTCCTCCTCCTCCTCGTCCTCCTGGATACATGCCGTGCCTAGCCCACTCATACCTCGTGTGGAGCGGCAAAAACCGGCCATCATAAAACAATCAACCCAAAACACCACCAAACACAACGAGTAGTTATCCAAATTACCAAACAATTAGTAACAATCAGCACGCCAATTTGGTCCTAGGCAATTACCATCAATAACTCTCATCATCACAAAACAAATCGTTAATCCCAGTGTATATATCGAGCAATAACTTTCATTTTTGGCCCCAATTCACTGGTTAAAATAGAAGATATCACATGCACACTCCCATACACACAAGCACACACAAACATGATCCACACACACACACACACACACACACACACACACACACACACACAGCCAGAACAATCACCATTAAAATAACAGCTCGTACCTACCACCATTCCGGGCACAATCATGGAACCCCACATCCACCACAACAATCACAACCACAATAATAACACCTACATCCACCACAATTACAACCACCACCGTTACCACCGCCGCCATCGCCACTACAACCACAACCACAACCACCATCACGACAATCACAACCACCACAACCTCCATCACAGTCGCAACCACAACCAAAAAAAAAAAAAAAATCTGCAAATATCAAAAAAACAACTTTGGATTTTCATATTAAATTCGACGAAACGTAACCCGGAAAAATGATACCGTAAAAAAGTGAAAAAAATAACCATACACGTAGTCCGTATGTGTCTGTCTGTATGTTACTTCCTGTCATAATTCTTCACCTCTCTCTCTCTCTCTCTCTCTCTCTCTCTCAGGCCGGAAAAGCTGTAAGAGAATCATTTGGGTCTTTTTTTTTTTTTTACCATTTTTCATTTATTCACTGGGATTTTTTTTTTCTTTCTGTATTTTTGTGAGTGATAAAAAAATTCGCCCTTGGAATAAAGGTCTTATGGGAGGATCCGGTGCTGCTAAATTATTCGGGGCCGGTTTATGCGTGGGGGGGGGGAGAGAGAGAGAGAGAGAGAGAACCATTATAAAGAAGTGGAAAAAACGAAAACACTGAACATTTCTTACGAGAAAATAAACAGAGGATGGTCCAAGTAACGCACCTCTCTCTCTCTGTCTCTCTCTGGTCCATATTCTGTTTGTTGGAATATTTGCCCCACAACATGGGTGGGGACACGGGCAAACATGAGAGCCCGTCAGGGAAATGCAGAAAAAGGCTCCTGTGAAGGAGCAAAACTCGGACGGCAGAGGCAGGGAACGATGCGATGGTGGTGATAACTGCCCGATGATCGACGAGGCACGGGGTAGAGAGCGGTAGACTGCACGGCGCCGATGGAGGAGGCGCCGACGAGCTCAGGTGGAAACCCCCAAACGACCCGACGGTGGTTGGTAGGCCGGCTGCTCGATGACCGTATAGAGGGCAGGGCGGGACGAGAGCTATGTTGATGTCACGGCGCCGATGGAGAGGGCGCCGAAGCTCCGGATGGAAACGTCCCGACTCTGCCCTCAACCCCCTTGCCCTGATGGAAATAGGGCGATGTACACTCGCCCAGCCCTCCAAACAGCAGCAGGTGGAAGCACGAAAGGTAGGCCCGGTCCTGGTGGTCGAAAGGGCACAACCCCGGTCCAGATCGTGGCGGAGAGAGGGTCGTCGGCCGGGTATTCAAGGGCGGAGGAGCCTCGATCTCCTGGTGGACAGACCAGGGCACTCCCTCAGGGTGGAAGGACAGGCCTGACCTCGGCTGTTACAGCTGATGTGGAGGGCTGGTCCCGCCGGGAACAGCGGTGGAGGTGTTGCCAGGACGGGAGATGGGCTGCGAGTCGGTCCATATTCGGCTTTGGATCGTCCCTAATATCATATTCTTAGCTATTTATTTTGCCTATAACAGATTATTATTCTACTACACATATCTCGATATTTTATGAAGTATGTTATGAGGAGATCATGTCTGCGCTCCCCACACCAGCAGATTGAGCCGTCCCAGGAAACACAAGATATTCGAGGCCCGGGATGCAATATAAAACCAGTCTATAATCTGCCACTCGTCTCCCACCCTCATGTGCTGATACAGTCCACTCACTTAAACTTGGCAAAACTGAACCACGCCACCAACTTCAATGCTGGGCCGAAATATGACTCTGACGAGGGGGTGGGGGAAGGATTCTTGTGGGGTTAGGAAGCTTACTAACACCTCTTCCATAGTGGTTTATTTCTCTACCTGCTTCTTTGATATATTCTTTTGTGCTGTTCATGCAATCAATGTAGATATTAAGAAGATATACGCAGCAAAAAAAAAAAATATTGAGTTTGAAAAATAAATCGCTAAGGAAGAGGTGTTAGGGAGCCTCCTTACACAACGAGAAGACGGGCCAAATTATTAGACGTTATTTTGCATATTACACCCAAACACTCCCTTTTATGCTATTTATACCAGTTTAACATCGACAATTTTTATTATTAAACATACAAGAGCATAGTGAAGTGTAATTTGCAGAAGAATCAGTTATGAGGCGGTGTTAGGGAATATCCGAAGTACCTGGAATCCGACTCTAGGTAATGTGAAATGCGTTCCGTGGATTTTCCACTAAAGGGCCTCTAACATAAATCACTGCAGGATAACACGCGCACGCACGCACGCACGCACGCACACGCGCGCACACACACACACACACACACACACACACACACAAATAAATCCCTCAAAAATCCCTTCAACTTGTACTGCCTCTGGTGACAATATGTAATGGAATAAATCCCCCGTCACATAGCCTATGTTTTACGGTATCTAATCCTCTTAATACTCTTACCATTCCCCCCCCCCTCTCTCTCTCTCTCTCTCTCTCTCTCTCTCAATACCCTCCGCATAATATAAAGGGTATCCAATCCTCTTTCGCCGTTCAAATATTCTTCCTCTGCTTTTCTATCCCGATTCTCTCTCTCTTCTCCTCTTCCTCTTCTCCGCCTCTTCCTCTAACAAACCCACTATACGTAGCCTCCCAATCCTTCTCCTCCTCCTCTCTCCAGTCTCTCTCCCTCATCCTTCCTCTCCTCCTCTTCTTTCCTCCTCCCTTCCAAGTCCCCTCCACGCTTTTTATATGGCATTCAATCCTCTTTAGCACTTCTCCTTTAGGCTCCCCTTAACCATCCATCTTCTCTCCTCTCCTCTTCTCTCCTCTCGTTTCCTCTCCCTCTTTTAAGCCTCTCATATTATTTAAAGCATCCAGTCCTCTCTAATCTCCCTTTCGCTATCAGCCTTTCTCCCCTCTCCTCTCCTTCTTTCCTCCTCCTCCTCTCCTCTCCTTCTTTCCTCCCTACCTCCTTATCCTCTCAAATTATAGAGCATACAGTCCTCTCTCATCTTCACTTCTCCATCAATCTTCTCTCTCCTCTCCTTTTCTCCTTTCCTCCTCCTCTCTTAATCCCCTCCACGCTTTCAATAAGGATTCCAATCCCCTAGTCTTCCCTTCCCCATCAATCTTCTCTCTCCTCTCTTTCGCCTTTCCTCCTCCCTTCCTAATCCCCTCCACGCATTATTTATAGGGTATTCAATCCTCCTCACCGGCGCATCCAGGACCTGTCTGCATGGGATCCGCTCCTCTTTTACACGCTCGCGATTCTTTTGTCTCGACTTTGGAAGGGATCGAGTCCGCTAAATCCATCACCATGAGCTAGAGAGAGGAGGGGGGGCTAATTCTGTTGAGGGGTTGGGTCAAGGGGGTTTAGAGGCTTAAGTAGGGTTTAGAAATACTAGAGGGGGATTATAGACGTTAGAAGAGGATTATCGAGATCTGAAGGGGATTATAGACGTTAGAAGAGGATTATCGAGATCTGAAGGGGATTATAGACGTTAGAGGGGGATTATAGACGTTAGAGGGGGATTACAGACGTTAGAGGGGTATTATAGATGTTAGAAGGGGATTATAAACGACAGAAGGGGATTATAAACGTTAGAAAGGGATTATATATAGACGTTAGAAGGGGATTACAGACGTTAGAAGGGGATTATAGATGTTAGAAGGGGATTATAGACGTTAGAAGAGGATTCACTGACGTCTGAGTAGGATTTTTTGACGTGAGAATTATGGACGTTGAAAGGGGATTAAAGACGACAGAAGAGGATTATAGACGACAGAGGGGGTTGAAGGATTTCTCTTTAACGGGAGGGAGAAGGTGTTTCAGATGGGCAGAAGGATTTACAGACGGTTGACAGGGAGCAAGGGAGAGGCGAGGGAAAGGAGGGGAAAGGCAATATGAGAGGGAAGGAGAAGGGGGATGGGATGAGGGAGGGAGGAAGGGAAAAGGAGTGAAGGGAAGAGGGTAGGATGGAGGGAGAGGAAGGTGAGGGAGAAGGTGGAGGATGGCAGGGAGGGAGAGAGGGAGGGGAAGGGGGCAAAGAGGGAAAAGTTCAGAGAGAGTGAATGGGAGACGAAAATTTGTGTTGACGTTTTTGCGGACACCCACACACACACACACACACACACACCCACACACACACACAACAGCACTCTACAACCACAGCCTTAAAGCATTCCCAACTCTCTCTCTCTCTCTCTCTCTCTCTCTCAGCAACACCACCCAAACAACTCCCACCTTTAATACAGTCCCAGATCACCTTCGCGCCAAACAATACGTAATCTTAAAATAAATCCCACGCTCTCTGGCCTAACCCCTTCAAGACAACGATGCACTTTCTATTTCATCTTTGTTATCGCTTGTTTGTCTTCATCTGAGGGAACTGGACCACTCTCAGAACAGGAATATACGTAGTGACTGCATGAAATTCAGTCTTAGGTATGAGGATGGAATGAGTCTCCTGGGTTACTAGTCAAATCAGTCCTCCCATGTGACTACTGTACACCTGGCCATCAACTGTGCTAAACGGGGTCCCGGATCCCTGCCAGGTGAAAACAAACAGACTACAGACGATTCTCTATTCTCCCTTTATAGTGTCAAAAGGATGTGCACTTATTCTTTTTCTGGACATGAAATATGAATTGATAATACATAACACTTCCTGACACATATCCTTCAGTCACCGTCCATTACCATTCTCTCCTGTCACCCCAAAATGACACCAAAATAATCCACTGCATCCCTTGCAAGGTCGGTGTCAATCCTCTCATTCAATCATCCAATCAGTGTCAACCCTCTCTTCATTCCCAATCACAAATGCTCTCCAGGCTACGTGACCAATTGCTTCTATGTCAAGACGATTTCATTCAACCTAGAAAAAAGCCCCCTCGTTGTGTTGTAGTTTCTGAAGGCAGTATTTAACCCCTCTCGTACGTAAAACTTCTCATACGCTGAATAAAAATCGTCTGGAGACCAAAAACACAAAAAAGAAAGCAAATTACAGCTAAACACGAAGCATTGAGGTCAAAGGTGTTTCGAGAGGAAGTTGTGTTGACGGTAATGGCGGTGGCGAGATGGTAAGCTGGGTTCAAGGCGCTCTTGGGACCACGATATGCCGATATTTAGGGAGGCAAGGCACTCTCTCTCTCTCTCTCTCTCTCTCTCTCTCTTTCTTTCTTTCGGCGATGCTGTTGTGGTTGAGTCCGTTTCTACGTATGTACCTATGGAATATGTACCTGGGTATAGTACGTATATTAATAAAATCTCATGAATACCTGACACGATTGAAATAAAAATTAGCACATACATTGCACGTGGATCTGAAAAGAGGTCAGTCGATTTTGGTGCGTCAAACGTCAAGGTCAAAGGTCAAGGTCAAATTGCGATGTAGCGCTATCCCATGAATGTCAGGTAGATTTATATCCCATCTGACACACGTACTGTTTGTAAGGGCGGTAAGAAATGATTTGACTTTGGTGTAAATAGGTCAGAGGTCAAGGTCATAGGTCGAGGTCAAATTTCGGACTCGGTGTTGCTGTCGCCTCTAAGCAGTTTCGATCTGTACTCCTTTTGCCTTAACCCGGTCTTGATTTTCGTCTTTTTCAAGCCTAATTCACGCACCTCAGTGAGAAAAGAAGACAGTGCCACGGCTCTGCATTCTTTTCATGGCACTTCTTTGTGACAAGCACCATACATTAGTGTTGATCTGTAAGGTACAACTCAACATTTAAGATAGAGAGAAGGTAATTTTAGGCCAGGTTAAAGTAAAAAATAATTTATATATATATTTTTTTACATCCGTAGTATAAGCTAGGGATTCAGTTCATATACTTTTTGCATCTAACTCTCGGTACAGGATAGGAATCTTGTTTCCGGGATCCAACACTTCGTTTACCGCGTATCAAAAGGCTATTTCCTAACAGCCCTCGAAACGCCACCATTTGCAAATTAAAGACCGTCCATCTTAACTTGGGCGGGATTTATATAGCCTTCTTTGTATCTTTATTATTTTTATCCTTTATTTTTTATTTCCTAACCATTTTCCGTAGTTCAGTGGCAGAAACACAAAACTACGGCTTTGCATCGCTTCCATGGCCGTTCTTCCTGACTCGCGCCATTTTTTAGTGTTAATCTCTTTATACACCCTGGCGTTCGGAAGGTAGAGACGGAAATTACAGACGAAAATAAAAGGGACAGAATTAAGGATCCGTGAATAGCGCTCCACTTGACACTCCCCTGATGGTATCTTACGTGCTGCAGGGAAGGCTGAGTCTGCGGGTGTGGGCGTGGGTGTGGCAGAGGAAGTAGGAAAATATTAAAGTAGGACAGACACTGATAACGTTAATTGGCTCTTACATTACTCACTCCTCTGTTGTAATACGCTAAGGGCCCCATTTTTAACTCTGGTACTATGGTATTACTGTGGCCGTTCTTATGACATGTCTTTGGGGTGATAAGGACTCTCAGTTAGCACAGTGATACCAAATTTAACCACACACACACACACACACACACACACACACACACTGTACTAGTAAAGAATGAATTACAAGGAAGCGATCTTACGTCCGACTTAAACTTCAAAATGTTTGTAAGCAGGGGACTGGAGCTGGACTGTAAGTGTTATGACAGTGGGTTACAAGTGTTGTGTTTGCAAATAGGGCACCTAAGAGGACCCGGTGGTAGTAGTGGTAGCAGAATTTGGCTCTATTTTGTACTGTTTTTTTGTTTGTTTTCTTGGAAGGAACGGTTTGCGGGCTCCTGGCCTTTGGTTCCTTCTTCCTAGCGTAAAAAAAAAAAAAGTGACTGGTAGACTGGTAGTAGGATTAGTGGCAGAGGAAATGGTAAACGTTGTGGCAGTAGTAGTAGTAGTAGTGATAATGGATGACTGGTAGTAGTATCAGTGGCACAGAAAGTAACAGTGATAAAGGTAAGGGTTGAGGCAGAAGTAGTGGTAGTTGTCAAGCAAGTATTACTAACCATCTCTTTAAGATTACGGTATACAGATTCCTTAATGAGACTGTGGTAGTGGTGGTGGTAGTTTTAATGGTAGTAACTGTGGTAGTAACGGAGGTAACGGTGGTAGTAACGGAGGCAGTAACGGAGGTAGTAACGGGGGCGCCGAGTGCTGCTTACCTTTGCAAAGCCGTTTTAAGAAAAGGTGGTAGTGCTGGGAATAATAGAACTCTCTCTCTCTCTCTCTCTCTCTCTCTCTCTCTCTCTCTCTCTCACACACACACACACACACACACACACACACACACACACACACACACACACACACACACACACACACACATACATACACACACATCCACGCAAACTATTTCTCAACTTCTCCCCCTCGTCATTCTCTCTCTCTCTCTCTCTCTCTCTCATTTTCACCCCACCACATGAGGACGTTTCTGTTCATGTTACAACCTCCAGACGATTTTATTCATCTCCAACTAAAAGAGATGAATACAGCCATCCTTAACCCCTTCAGTCTCACGAGGCTCTTAAAATACAATACATAGGTTACAGCAAGACCAAAATACAACACCACATACCCATCACCTCTTACCGTTTTAGAGCGAGGCTATTTTCTTTATTTTTCTCTTTCTTTCTTGTACCTATTTACGTATTTGTCTCTTAATTCATGCTACCTCCAAAGACGATTTTAATCAGCACTGGTTACCCCCGTGTATGCAGATGATGGCTTCTTAATTCACTTCTTGTTGCTGCCAGACGATTTTACTTAAACTTAGTAAAATAATCTCGTAGTAAAGGGATTTATTAAGGCTGTATCTAACCCCTCTAGTTAAAGTGTACCTCAGGCTGAATAAAATCGTCTTGAGACTGAAGAAAAAAATATATTCCAGGGCTTATGGAATTTCATTTCTAACCCCCTCTAGCTTAAACCGTCTCCCCTGTGCTGCATACAATCGTCCGTTCCAGTCAGAATAAAGGGAAAAGGCGATGTCACTTTACTGAAGGGTTTGTAGCATACCCTCTCCCTCCCCTTCCCCTCCCACCCCCATCACTTCACCTCCCTTCGCCGTATTCTCCCTTAATCCCATCCACTACGTTGTTCAACACGACAAGGTACAGGTAATTATATTCTTTCCACTACTAGGCAATTTTACTCAAGTTAGGAGGGATAGTTAGTAATGAAGGGGTTAATAAAAATCCAACTCATTCACTTCATAAAATCTCCCACACGTTGAGTAAAATCGTTTGTCAATAAAAAGTATGATATGAAAGAGTTTGTATATAGCAAGTCTGATAATAAACGGTGGTTGTGTATATTGAGTATGATATGGAACAGCGACTGTATGATTATGGTAAGTATGATAGGATATATTGCTTGTATGTGATAAGTATGATATGTAAGCGTGTTTGTATATGGCAAGTGTGATATGAGATAAAAGTACTGGGCCTGGAGGGGTTAAGGCTGATACGGGCGCGAGGGTGGGTGGGTGGGCGTAGTGTTTGTCTTGGCCCGTCCTGGGAAAGAAATATAGAGTTGGCGGGTTCGGAGCATTTCTCGCCAATTTTAAGCAGTCGGGAGAGGAGCTTGTGTAACGCGGAGGAATAGGGGGCAAATGAGGACTGGTGGCTCGGTCGCTTTGGCCTTGGTCTCACGTTCGGGGGCAGCGCTGGAGTGGGTTCGAGTTACACTGATTGCCAGTGAGTCTCTGGATCCTATGTTCACAGGCTAACACCCATATGCAACAATTACATAGCCAAAACTACACCATACCACTGTGTACTGTTATATGTTTCACCGTCAGTGGCTTTATCTGCCCTAACCCACACCAAACCACTATCTTCTCCGTTTCAACCTTTAATATGATCTACTTTCCTCCTAAATGACACCATACCACTGTTACCAATATCTTCTGCTTCACCGTCTGTGCACTGTATGGGTCCTGCCCACATACACTGCACCACACCACTGTCTACCAGCACTATCTTTTATTTCTCTGTCTACGGCTTTTATCTTTCCTACCCTTCCCCTACCTTACACCGTACTACTATCAACTATTGCTATCTTATCTTTCACTGTCTCTTCCTCGTATCTACCCCATCCTCCTCCTAACCCCCCCTCCGACTTTTGCGTGGGGAGAGGAAGAAAGACGAGAGAGGGATTAGAGTGTTTGTTGCATTACGTTAATCTGATCTTAGGTGCACGAGAGGAACGCCTTCACGAGGTGGCATCGATATGACTGGGAGATGAATCTACCTGGTTATGCAAACATCCCTCGACTCTCTCTCTTTCTCTCTCTCTCTCGGTGGATGGTGGTCTGGCAGACGAGGGAAGTTTTAGCCAGCAGCTACGTCGTCTTCTCTAAAGTACTGTTGTCCTTAATCAGTCTCATTTCAATTTGCTATTTTAACCCCTTCAATCTGACGACGTATATATAATTCTTATTACCTCCAGACGATTTTATTTGAGATTTTTCGAACTAGGGGGTTTCTATATAGACTCCACGTACCCCTCCACTAAACAATGCCTCCTTTCAGATGAATAAAATCGTCTGGCAGTAGCAAGAATACAGGGTGATCGTAAATAGCTCCCCCCCAGAAACTCTCCTAGTGTCATACGGTATGTTTTGGGGATGGCTCAGTCTGCTTGTGTGGGTGTGGGTATGGCAGTGTAGGAAATGTATCAATGATGTAGGACGGTGACAACGTTGCCCAGCCGTCCCCTCAACACAAAAATGGCAATCAGAATGAAAGAGTTAAATGAAGCAGCTTTGATCCCTGTCCGAGGTGTCCTTTCTGAGCCAAACAAAATCGTACAGAGGCGGTTAGATTGAAATAATGTATAAGGATGTCCTAGTGCTGAAGGGGATAAATTTTAATATGAAAAGCAGGTAAATAAGATCACCTGGAGTCAGCCCCCACAAAACACCTACGCCGATCACTGCCCTCAAAGCCAAATGAGATGAAAAAAACAAAAAGTTAAGCAGCTTCCTCCTTCCCTTGTCACAACACCTCCTGATGTAGTGCACCAAAACTCACTTAACTCCCTTACTTCAAAGTGGTCTAAGCAAACCACAAGTAATTAAGTTTTACAGAGACCTACTTTACTATATACCTGGCCGGGATCTCGTCAGGTATTTTATTCTGGTGACCTCATGATTTTTTTTAAACCGAGAAAAATCCTACCTTCTAGAGAGAATTTTGTTTTTCTTTTTTCTTTTAACCCCAACGTAGTCTAACAGTCAACCTCTTTTCCCTCCAAACCAAACTCACCCTAGCCTAACCTACCCAATCTTGTTCTTACTTCCCTTACGCCCTTCGAGGTCAAAGGTTACCCTAAGTGTAACCCTCCTAATCTCTCCTAACCTAGCCTGACCCACTCCCACCTAACCGAATACACTCTAACTTAATCTAGACTCTTTCCACTATGTGCACAAAATACCCAGCTCAGTTACTTGGCCATTTGGATTAGGTGCTATGTGGATGCAAAGTGGTAAAGTGGTATATAAGTTTATTTAAGTGTCCCCCAAAAGTCGAGAGAAGTTATGTCACGCGAAAAAAATGGGGATAATGGTGTTAGTTTGGAGTGTGTGTGTGTGTGTGTGTGTGTGTGTGTGTGTGTGTGTGTGTGTGTGTGTGTGTGTGTGTGTGTGTGTGTGTGTGTGTGTGTGTGTGTGTGTGTGTGCGTTTTACGAAACCTGGAAAACGCTGGATCTCTCTCTCTCTCTCTCTCTCTCTCTCTCTCTCTCTCTCTCTCTCTCTCTCTCTCACCGCTATACTGTCATCGATCTGGAACTGCAAGCCTGCACAACCTATAATACGTGACACTGTTTGCTGTGAACGATACATATCCCCAAAAAACATCGTATATCTTCCTGTGTCAAAAAATATCGTCCGTCCTGCATTTTCCATAATCGTAATGCATCGGTCAGTGATCATGCATTACAAATCTTCACACGCCTTCATTACTTGCTTTCACTTCCTTCCTTCCCCATGTATATCGTTCATTTTCTTAATACTTCACTCTCTCAGGCTCCTATGATTCACTCGAGGCTTGCTATGATCACCTGGCGTTACCTGTGATACCATGCTAGAGTTCTCCTTATCATCAGAGGGTTAAAAAAGACATTATAAACACTCCCAGGTCCATTTGACTTTCCCTTTGCCAAATAACATCGTCTTCCGTTGGCTGTGATAGAGTGGTAAAGTTTTCCTGATCATAAAGGGACTCAGTGGTGAATAATAATAATAATAATAATAAAAAATGTTCCTTCTGTGGTCACCAAACATTTATATTTGACTTCCGAGTCTTCTACCTACGTCAGAGAGTTTAAAAATAGTTCACAGTGACCCAGTAACAATTCAGTCTTGCTTCCCACAGCGATTTTTTATTCAATTTTCTAGAATCCTCACAGAATCGGTCATGGATGAATCATTATAAACCCTGTACGCAGATCTGCTTGCTTCCAGGGACGTGCTTCCTCTCAAAACACCATCAATTTTCCTCTTGCTTCAGACTGCGTTCGATGTAATATCAGTTCCCACACTCACAAAAACATGTATATTCCACCATCGACCTACCATTACACCATCACATGTTTTCAGAGACTTTCACTCCCCATATATCATTTTTTCTGGGGGGTGGGGACTTCATCGATATTCTACGTCCAACATTTCTTAAACCCATAAAGACATGAAGATTATTACCACAGCAAAGGTAAATGGAAGCTATATATCGAATTTGTTTCATAATATTTTGTACTGGCTTTCTATTTCCTTCTTTCCAAAGTAAACACCATCCACGCTCACCTTACTTTTAAACAGCCTTCAAAGTTATGCATTTCCCATAAGCACAGTGACTCCTTAAGTAATTATGTCAACTATCTATCGTTACAAGTCTTCCTACACTTATGATATGTGTAGTGTAAGCTTTGCATAATTTTCTCTCAAAATATCACACATTCTCGTGACTTCAGCAATATTCAATGTCCAACATTTCCTACCACCGTAAAGATAGGGTTATTAGCAACGTAAAGGCAAATGGTGGCTCTATATCTAGCTCTTAATAAACTGCTTGCACTTATTTTCCATTTCCCTCCTTTTCCCCTTACCGTAGCCAACGATTAAAGTTATAATTTTCCATAAACACATATCTACGTATTTAATCTGCCAACGTTATAGAATCAATCTTCTACGCGCATGATACAAGTAATAAATGCTTTGAATGATTTCCTATCCTCGAAACACCAATCAAGTTCTTGCACCTTACATAACACTCACGGTAGTTACTGCAATTCCTATAACCGTAAAGACATGAAGACAGTTTTACCGTTGCAAGGGCTAATGGGGGCTACATATGTTACTCCTACACCTCGAAAAACATACTGAAATGCCACTGTCCAAAACACTAATGAGCTGAAATTGTCCCCGGGCCGTAGGCTGGGAACATCTGCTCTAGAGATACCCAGGACTCTTAAAAATACTTAAAATCTCCCGATCAACGTTTTGGCGGAAAATAAAGTGGTTCTTATCTCACTTAAGTTTACAGTGCATGACTATATTCGCCTGATAAACCCACGTAGCGAACAGGTAAAGCTGGATACAGGTGCCTGATCGTAAGAAGACTAATTAACTAATCTTATACAGTGCTAATGGTGTTACTATCTCAACACACAGCACCTCAGAGAAGACACAAAATCGCCAGAAACTGTGGAAATATAATGGGCCTCAGTCCTCCCCTGCCTTCACCGCATCCTGCCCCACCCTCTATCTATGCCATATCTCAGACCTAACCCGTCTTACCCTCACATTGCCAGTCAGACTCCGACGCTCAAACTGTATACATTCACCAGGTGATCCCCCCCCCCTCTCTCTCTCTCTCTCTCTCTCTCTCTCTCTCTCTCTCTCCTCATTCACACTTCCCCATTCAGTGAGTACTCCACACCGCCTCTTCCTTACCCTTGTGATTTGCATATTACAACCTTGAATTCTTTTACTCTTGTATGTAAATTTTTAACGCCTTAATTATGACAACGTTACATTTTTGCTTATTCCTGCTAAATCCAGACAATTACAGTCAACTCAGGCAAGACCTCTCGTATTTAAAGTCTGTCTCTAACCTCTTCAGTATAAAACGTTCCCCCTACGCTACAAAGAGAATACGAACAAACCAGTAAGAATACAGGAAACAACTACGAGAATACAAAACAAAGATAAAAAAAAAGAAGAGAAAATATAAATCTCACAATACAATAAAAATAATGAACAAAAAAAAAATTCATAATAGAAAGAGCAAGACAAAAAAAAATTAACACAAATCACGTGACATTAACAAAAAGTAGAATAAACTATACAAAAGAAACAGACGAACAATAACCAACAGAACGAGACAAAAAAACAATAAAATCACACACACACACACACACACACACACACACACACACACACACACGCACAAACACACACACACACACACACACACACACACACACACACACAGAACCTAAGGGAAATTGAAAACCCCATAAATATAAAACCCTTTCTCTGTGGCCTCACGTGTTCTCAACCCGTACGAAACAATTTCCATATTTCACCAGTGACACAGAAGCCACGTCTGACCCATTATTTATCCTCCTCCTCCTCCTCGTCTTCTTCATCTTCTTCCTCCTCGCTTTCTTACTCAACCCCTTCAGTACCATGATTTAGTTTTTATTCTTGCCACTGTCAGGCCATTTCACTCAGCCTACGTTAAACCTACAAATGCAGAAGTAAATAATAATAATAATAATAATAATAATAATAATAATAATAATAATAACAACAATAATCTGTTAACTCCTTCAACACGAAGGCAACTCTTGTGGTGAATTTCTTTTTAATATCATGCCATTTTATTTTGGCCCCCATAAAAAAAAAAAAAAAGATTTGCAACAATCCCCGTCAACCACTTCAGTACGAACACGCCTTTCTTACTTCCTTCTTGTTACCGCCATACTATGATATTCATTTTTTTTTTTTTTTTACGCAAGAAGGAACCAAATGCCAGAAGCCCGTACAATTGTTCCCTCCAAGAAAACACAAGAGCAAGATAGAAGAGAGCCAAATTCAAGATCTGTTCATTTCGAGAGGCCTGGACACACTGCGTTTTTAAGACTGGAGGTCACAGGCAGTAGGAAAAACAGACAAAGGAGGACAGTTCCAGAGTTGACCTGTTGCATACAGGAAGGACTGGGAGTAGTGATTTAAGGGATATGTCTCCGTAGTGATGAGGTTCATAACACATCATTAATACACCTGTGCCCTAAGTTATATAAATTAATGTGGGGATACGCAAAGTAGAATAAATGATGGGATAATTCTGAAAAACATTTAATCCCTTCCATGCAGTTCCTTTTCGTCTACCTTCACACTCTTTAATTCAGTTTTGCTAATACAATCACGTTTCGCATTTTTTGTTCTATTTATGCCACTATTAGATGACTTTATTTTGGCTGGGAAAGGCATTTGGACTGGAATTTTGTTAAGTATAGTCGAAATTAAGCACTTCACTGCTAGAGATCGCTCGTACATTGAACTAAAGTCGTCTTGTGGTAGTAATAATATATTTAAAAGTATGTCACGGGACCCAAGATATTAGAAGAACCTCCCACAATGAAGAGTTAGAGGAAAAATTAATGACCCCTTCACTACGAGACAGCCTACACCACATAAACCTCCTGGTGTTAACGGGTATAAAATTAAATGAACGCCCTCGAAATGATGAATGGACCTCTTTTCAAGCCTCTTCACTGCTCCAGGTTTCCCCCAAAGTGACAAGTATAACCCAAACTAACATGTCAAGTAGTACAGCGGGTTAAGTCTGCATGTGTGTGCTGTAAATGAGTCTGCTATCTGCCTGGCAATCATCGTTATCAGCGTCACGAATATGAACAAGTTATATCGCTTCACGTACTACAATACCGATAACACCCACTACAATCAGCTCACCGTTATCATCAGTCTGACCTGTATTCCCACCTAAGTATTGGGTGAGGTGGACCCAGACACACGGAACAGCCCAGGAGGCACGAAGGTAGGAGTAGAGTTAACAGCATGGCCGAAGAAATGGAACACACAATCATTCACACACCATTCAAGTCCTTGGAATCCTGGCTTTTCCTTCTCAGAATATCCATCTTTATTTTATTTTATTTTTTTACATTTCCAGAACGGAACAATATGTATCTCTTCATTTTACCAACACTCGTTACTACGGGCTCATGACCGGGTCTGGGCCGATTTGCCTGTGAATTTCGATGAATTTAGCTTAAAAAAAATAAAAAAAAAAAAAAAATAATAATAATAATAATAATGTCTTCAAAAGTACTTAATAGACCCAAAACTGAACAATGGGTGCACGCGTAGCTAAAGTTCCTGTACCAGAAGACGGGCACGGTACCACCAGATGTACAAACCACCATCTCAGTACTGCATTAACACCTGTACTGCTCGGTTTCCAAAACAGTCCAGTTGTGGTGAAGCTTGACTCTAACGCGCCCTGTAGCCTGCCAGTACCACGATGCATTGTATATGGGATGTAAGAGCACACAAATAAATGTACTGATTCAATATATAATAGACAAACTTCAGAATGTCATGTATTTCTTCGCAAATGCTTCTTTTCTAGTTTATTTTGTACTTTATAGACGAGCTTCACTTACATGTATCAGGCAATTATTCCACCGATGATCAAGAAAAAAAGATGAACCCCTGAGTCAGTTGCTCTTCCGTCCACACCCAACTCCTTTGTCGGTCCGTCAGAAGGTATATGATGATGCACACCGTTCACTGGCTTTCAGGAGGCGAGATAAACCCCACCCACTGTCGCATCATTAGCCATAAGCAGCATTAATGAGGAGCGAAACTGTTCTGCTTTCATACAATTTACACAGAGGTAATTTTAAAGCTAAATATACCACTCAATAATACCACTGCGTACGCTCTTGAAAATACCCCTAAATCTTTCTAAATTAGCTTGAGTATTATTAAAGGTAATCAAGGGAAGGATACCACAACTCACGGAAGCAGAAAAAGAATGAAGGAAAAAAATGAATAATAGTGACCCAAGGAGCGGTAATTTGCCGCAGGCCTAATGGTGCAGCATCAGACAACTACTACTACTACTACTACTACTACTTATCTAAATTTTAATTATCCGATATCTGTATGTTTGTGGTTTGTTTCTGTAACACAGCAAAAACGGCGCAATGTAGCACAATTTTTGTTAGAGCAAGGTACCGTTAAAATGCCTTAACTTGAAGAATTAAAAAAAATTCCAGTCTAATCGGGGCTGAGATTCTCTAGTTATGACTTATATCTGGCCTTTTTACATCCAGTAGAGGTCACCGAAGGCGGCGTTTAAGCGAGTAGTAACAACAGCAGCAATATTTTCACCATCCCGCATGTAAGAGTGAAGTCCAACACCCAAAAACAGGCTGTGGTTAGTCTTCAGGCCGCATATTTCAGAGCTGTAAGTCATTTAAGCACCTCTGATGTTTTTTTTTTTTCCCCAGGATGATTGGGTTTACTTTACCTAACTTTAGCCCAACCTAATTTACCACACTTAAACTAATTTAATGCATCTTAATCTATCCCAGTCTGTGACAATATAACGCAATTTAAACTAATTCTAAGGGCCAAGCCAAGCCAAGCCAAGCCCATCCCAGTCCAGCCAAACCTAACCTAGTCTCTCCTGTACCAAAAAATGAATGGCCTATTCGACCTTTTGGAAATCTATGTGCCACTCTCATGAAAAGCCAATAGCAAACAAGTGTAACACAACAAACACGTGCAATACAAAGTCCCCTACCGTATGATAACCATACATATGTCCTGTGTATACAATGTGGATATGACTACCTGACCTTGCTTGAGCGCCAAGTGTGAGCTTCACCATGGGAGTAGATGGCTGGTTGTAGCGCGCGACACACCGTCATGGTATGGGGAACAATTATATGAAGTTATATCAAAATCTGTCCATGGATGTGGAAGTTACAGAGCGAACACGAAATTGCGGACGGACTGACGGAACCGTGCAAACCTATACCGGTAGGGGACTATTAAACTCTGACACTAAAAAGTACACGTGTTTCATTTTAGTTTGCGGTAACAAATACGTCGTATATCAGAACAGGGTGTACAAGGAGAGTGTAAATCATGGGGTGTACATTGAAGGGGAGCACAGAGTTGAAAAGTGTGGGGTGTAATGTGAGGGAGGGGGGGAGATTTTAACAACAGATTTTCGTCCTATTGCAGATTATATCACGTAACTCAGTGGCTGAAAAAAGACGATATTACAGCCTTATATCCTTCACATAGCACTTTTTCGTGACTGCCACCATATCCTAGTGTTAATCTACTGTTACAGCGAAGCATTTAAGAGGAAGGGCTGCCAAGTTTAGGCCAATTTATCAGGAGAAGATTATACTATTGCGGTGGCCTTTATCCCCACACTCAATCCCCCCAATGTCCCCTCCCCAATCCTCCTAAGCCCCCCCAACCCCCCCTAGGCCCCCTCCCCAACCCACAAAAGCCCCCCAGCCCACTCCCCCATGAGGTATTAGTTACGTGGAATGCTGTACACTATAACGTTAATATTCCTGTCGTATTTAATTTTAGGTTGTTTACGAAATACCACGGCCCCCTGGCGTGATTGTAATGACTCTCTCTCTCTCTCTCTCTCTCTCTCTCTCTCTCTCTCTCTCTTCCTCTCCTCTACTTCTTCCCCATTCCCCCCACTCTTTCTCTTCTTCCTCAACTCCTTACCTAACCCATATCCCCTCTCTCTCTCTCTCTCTCTCTCTCTCTCTCTCTCCAAAATAATACTGACACTATATTCATCAGACAAGAAAGGTACGCAAAATGAAATATATAAAATGGCGAAAAGCTCCCCTCACTTTTCTTTCACACGAGCTGATGGGAAATAATCAACTTTTCAGGGAACTAAAAAAAAAAAAAAAAAAAAAAACTGCCGGGCAAAAGTCAGAACGTACCTGGAACACCAGAATATTATTTTTTGGCTTACCCTGTAGATGACACAGAAATATTTAAGTGAACTGGGAGCAAGGCAGTGAAATGGCTGGGGATAGGGCGACGTGGAGGCGATTTGTTTGTGGCCACCCAGTATGGGATTAAGGCGTCTGGCAATAGATAGATAGATAGATAGATTTCCACAGATGACAGGGAGAAAGAGTGAGACAAAGACTACGAGACAGCAGTGACAGACAGAGCGAGGCAGAGACAACTAGACATACATTGAAAAGCAGAGACAGATTGAGAGACAGACAGAAAGACAGACACAGCTAGAGAAAGAATGAGGAAGAGACAGTGTGTAACAGAAGCGAAAAGTGAGTCAGAGAAACACACTGAAATACAGAGACAATGGGGAAGGGAGAGACAGGGTGAGGCTTGGACAGAAAATGAGACAAGAGGGGTAAAGTGACAGGGAGACAGACAGACAGAGGAAATTAAACAGACAGAAATACAGAGACAGTGAGACAGAAAAGAGACAGAGAGAGACACGATGGCCAGCAGAGACAGGATGGACGAGACAGACTGATAGACTTCATAAGAGACTACAGATAGATAGATACAAAGTGGTAGGGATTTATGTGCCTCTCTCTCTCTCTCTCTCTCTCCATCTATCTATCTATCTATTGCTAAGCACCTCACAAAAATTCATGTACAACTGCTACACCAAATCTCTCTTTAAGCGTCTTTCTTTGAGTCTTACGTATTTATGACAATTCTCTCTCTCTCTCTCTCTCTCTCTCTAAGGTGGTTGCTCTTTATTCTTGCTACCCCACAATGATTCTCTCTGGCTACGTAGACCTCCCAGTCTATCTATCTATCTATCTATCTATTGCCAGACGCCTTAATCCTGTACGAGGTGGCTACGAACAAATCGGCTCCACGTCGCCTTGTTCTCTGCCATTTATCTGCCCTCCCTCCACCTCGAACCCCTTCCTCTCGTGTATATATCTCCACTCCATCATCTCATCCTCGGTCTTCTCCTCCACCTCACTCACACACACTCTTCTTGCCAGTCTGTCATCCTCCAGCCTATCCACATGAACACACTTAGTCAAAGCTTTAGTCTTCTTTAATTTCTTCACGCCTTACTCATTTTATCGCTGCGACTACCAGACTTCTCGTAGTGAAGGGGTTACAAGGTCTCATCTCACCCTTTCAGCACGATGACACCCCTCCTCACCTCTCTATCTACCGCCAGACGATTTTATTAGGCCTGGGAGAGACACGCGTAATGATGGGGTTAGGCCTTGAAGTAAGAGTCGTGTTTCTTACATTTTGCTTGAGGTAAGAGTCGTGTTTCTTAAATTCTGCTTGAAGTAAGAGTTGTGTTTCTTAAAGTTTGCTTGAAGTAAGAGTCGTGTTTCTTAAAGTTTGCTTGAAGTAAGAGTCGTGTTTCTTAATTGACTCGCTCCTTCGCAACAGGGACCTCTCCTAGTGTGAATAAAACTGTCAGAAGATAGCATGACTAGCAGAAGACAGTCATTATCGTGCTGAAAAATCATCATCGTCATCATCATCATCACCATACACATAATTCATATTATTATATACGTCTTCACTGTTTTTCATCATCAACATCGTTATTACCATCATCATTATTCAAATCGTCGCCATCATTATAACCATCATCATCATCATCATCATCATGACCTTTAATTCCTCTAAAAATGATGTGGGTGATAATCAGGAAATATAAAGTTAAACAGGAAGAGAACAGTTAAAGCTGCATATTACCCCATAACATTTTCTTTTATGTTCTTTATATCTCTTTTTTATCACCCTCGTCCAAATATCCATCCATTTTCCCCTCCTCTCTCACCCTCTTCCCCATTTCCCCCTCCTCTTCCCTCCCAACCCACTTCCCCATTTCCACTCCTTCCCCATCCTCTTTCCCATTTCCCATCTCCATCCCTTTCTCTCCATAACATTCCATCCCTTCACTCTCTCCCGGATACCTTCATACCCTTACTTCTCCCACCCCTACCCCTACCCACCCCTACCCCCACCCCATTTCCTCCCACACCCATCCCCCGCCTCACCTACCCCACTCCCCCACCATTCCTCACCCTCTCCCCTATTTCTTCCCCCCCGTCCCCACCTTGACATCCCATCCTTTCTTTTCCTTACACTTCAGTGCTCTTCCCCCATCCCTCATCTCCCCCTTCCCGTCCACCACCTCTCCCCACCTTCATCCCTACATCATATTCTCACATTCCCCATTTTCTCCATCTCGCCCCATCTCCTCCACCCCCTCAACCTCCCCATCTCTTATCTCCTACACCCTTCAATCTTCCCCACCCATTTCTCCCCCCTCCTCCAACCGCTACCCCTTCTCCCCCATCCCCACCTTCCCTACCTCCCCCATCATACAATCAGGGGTGTCAGCTCTCCATTAGACTGCTTACGTGGGACTACAGGCGCTAAATATAGGTTACATTATGGCTATGATAAAGGGAGAGAGAGAGAGAGAGAGAGAAAGAGAGAGAGAAGGAGAGAGAGAGAGGAAGAGAGAGAGAGAAAGAAGGAGAGAGAGAGAGAGAGAGAGAGAGCGAATGTATACCAAACACTGAAAACCCCAATACATAACACTCCTCACAGCAAAATGTAACCTTTGTATTTTCCTTTGTTTTCCCCCCTCAGTGTAAACCCTAACTTGTTGCTGTCGGCTACAAAAATATTTAGGGAGATGTGCATAAATAAAGTTGTGTGGATCAGTTTAATAAATGCAATAAAGGTGGAGGGCAGAATACACACTACACTACACACTACGCTGGGCTACACTATACACACTCCAGTTTTATGAATACTCCCCTCCACACACCATCACTATACACATTCATAACACTTTTCCACATATACATACTCATTATACATTCATTCTGATCATAAGCATATAAATATACAGTTAGCCTAAAAAGTTTCACATACCACCGCTCCACCACACATCTCGGCCATTTCTAAGTGACTTAAATAAGGAATAAGAGAAAAATACGTCGTTATAGTTGCTGCTGTAGCCCCAGGCCATTCGGAATATCTGTGCACGGAAAGCTGATATTTTTTCCTCTACCTGCAGCCCATCATCTTCCTTCCGGGAGATGGTGAGGGAACTGAGAGACGTCTGTATAACCGGGCAGCTCCTCCACCCGTTATATCAGTGCCACCAAATCAAGGCGCTTTCCCCCAGCACCAGAAATTAAATATTCAGCACAATTCGACAAGAACTAATTGCTGAAAATCCTCCCGAGCCCTTCAAAAAAAAAAAAAAAAAAAAAAAAAAAAAAAATTGTCTGTAGTTTCCTTTTTTCCATTTTAAAGAGTCGGAGATTCTCTTCCTTTTGCAACTTATTTCCCTTGGGACAGTGGCAGCAAAAGACAATACTACGGCTCTATATCCTTCCCTTAGCAGGCTACTTCTTCGTGACTAGCAGCGTAGTCTAGTGTTAACCCCTTGCCATAGCCCAGCATTCAAGTTGGAGAGACGGCAATTTTACGCCTAGTTAAAGTGAAAGGAATATACGCATCTACACAGCACCAGAGTTCTATAAAGTTACTGAACTGCTTAATTACCGCGCTGTCTTCTCCCCGGCACCTAACTAGCATCGAACTCGCGACCTAAAAACCTTGAGCCTCGTCTTCCACCAACTTCTGCATACGGTTAAGCCTCTTGTGAGTTGAGAGAACCATGTTAACTCAATATATATATATTTTTTTACATCATCGAGAACTAACAAGGATTGAACCCATAATTGTAATCCCTCTCTGTGTGTGTGTGTGTGTGTGTGTGTGTGTGTGTGTGTGTGTGTGTGTGTGTGTGTGTGTGTGTGTGTGTGTGTGTGTGTGTGTGTGTGTGTGTGTGTGTGTGTGTGTGTGTGTGTGTGTGTGTGTGTGTGTGTGTGTGTGTGTGTGTGTGTGTGCGCGCGCTCCTCTATAATTTCGGAAATACTGAACTGAGACAACACTCTGGGTAGGCCTGCGATGAAGCCAGGATTTCGGGATATTAGAAAGATGTATGGTTCACTGGGTCGTTAAGCTGGGAATGCTGTTCATAATTCTCACTCTTATTTACTTTTTCTTTCCTTGTTTCTGGATCCCACCCCACCTGGATGATGATGATGATGATGATGATGATGATGATGACGATGATGATGATAATGATGATGATGACGGTAATGGTGATGATGATGATGTTTTTCTCTCATCATCATCATCATCAATCCCCCAAATAACATCTTTCTGTCTCAACATGAATACAGCTCGAGATCTTTGAAAAATCGCGCTGCCTTCCGTATACATAAAAAAAATACTTATATCACGTCGGGGAAGCCAGCGATTACAGAAAGACAATTATAGGACTCCTAGGGTTATAAGACTTACTCATTCTACCTCTCCAATTATAGACCGCAATCAATATTATACACAGACTACATGCACGTTCTATCTTCGAAATACGCTCCAAAATTATCATCAACTTGGGGACTCGTCTTTCTCACTGTAACTATATATTATTCACTTTATACACATCAATACCAAACTATTATATTCACTTTAGGAAGGACTTGTAATACTGAAGGGGTTAATGTAGGTAGTATCTGACCCCTACAGGTGAAACAGTCTCTCCTCATCTGAAAAAAATCGCCCGTAGATGTAAGAAAATAAGGTAGAAAATACGTCATAAGGCTGAAGGGTTAAGAACAGGTGACGACGCTCCTTTTCCTTAATTTCCAAAGGTAAAAAATTAACAAAAAAAAATCGCAAAATACCTGGACCTCCCTCTTCCTCCCCCTTCCCCTCCTTCTTTTTTCTCTTCCTCCTCTCGGTATACAGAGACGCATATATTCCGTCTCCATTCCTACCAGAAGAAGGTCCAAGTCAGGCCTACACTGCTGCTCTAACCCGTCAATAAAAAGTCATTCCATATCTAGTTATAATTCTTCCCACCTGGGCCTCACCTGTGCTAGCGGTGTGGACGTGTGGGTTTGATTGCAGAGTTGTGTTTTGTTTTGATTGTCGCTGCTCACCTCTGCTTCCCTCTTGTCTCTCTCCTACCATGCTTGTCACTTCCACGGATTTTTATATTTGGTTTGGTTACCTGACGCGAATATAAACTGGCTTTTTCTTCCTCCCTTTTCTTATATTAACCTAAAAGGATAGAGATAAGATGTTTTTCCTTCCTTTTTCCTCTTTTTCAGTTTCTTCCTTTCTTTACATCATATATTTTTTTTTCTGCAGTTTCTTCCTTAATTCTTCTTCTTTCTTCAGATCTTCACAATCTTTTCTTCTCCTGTTACAGCTGTCTCCTTCCTTTTCTTCTTCCTTTATGCAGTTTACAATTAAGGCGATAAATCTCTTCTTTGATTATTATATTTTCTCTGAAGGCGGGCTTACAGGAATTGGGTCATGTAAGTGGTTAGCTGGTGATGTTAGGTCAGGTTAGGCTCGTTTGGGAATCGATGTGAGTACCGGGAGTCAGACCCGGGAGTCTGTATTAGGGCTGGGAAGGTTATGAGTCAGTTTTGGGAGTCACTGTTATAAACTGGAGGGATGAATATTTTAAACCCAGTGTATCACTTTTATTTTCTTGCACCCTTTCCTGCTTGGTCTTTCAGCAACAACGTTCCCTAGGGTGTTGTGGCTTTTACTGAAGGGCAAATAAAGACTCCAAATAAAACAAATAAAGTTGGGTTAAGGTTGGGAGTCTGTGTTAAGGATGGCTCTCTTTCTCACAGCTTGTTACGTCTTTATTTGTTCCTGCTTCCGCCAGACGATTTTTTTGCAGGTTAGGGATGATTTCTGGAAGCAGTCCCACTAATCTCTCCACCCCACTTACGTCTATATTGATTCTTGCTCCTGCCAGACGATTTTTGTCAGCTTACACCCCTCAGAGCGTAAGTGCTGAGTTTGCAGAGATCAGCAGTGGAGATAGGGTCGGGAAGTCCCCACTCCCGTGTGGGCTCAATATCATCAAGAGGTTAATTGAGGTGCTATTGAGGAGTTCCCCTGGTGAGAGATCGATAGCAACTCCAGTGCGATTTTTCAGTTCTTGTTACCAGACGATTTTATTCAGCTGACAAGTTTTAAAAGCAGTCTCCACAGCGCGGTTCAGTGTAATGGCGTCTTTATTCACCTCTTGCTACCGGCCAAGGGATTAATTCACCTTGGAAGTAACCCTTTGTAGCGAAACTGGTAAATGTAGGAGCCAAGGTGCTCTAGAAGTTGTCTCGTCAGGGATCGGTTTAAGATGACTGACGTGCTGAAGATTAGTCCTCTATTGAATTCAACGTAAGGGTTAGTTGAGATCCGTAGTCCACCTTAATATATCACAGCCATGCCCATCAGACTAGTCATGGTTTCTCAGGTCATGGTAGTTACTGTAGCCAGGTAAAGTCCCGCATATTTGAGGGGTAGGGACTAAAGGCGTAACAGCTCATTCTCCATCAATTGCACATTCGTTGGACTCAATTCTACACTAGGATGCAACTTTGAAATCTAGGGCTCAATGTAGCGCTCTCGTAGACTCAGGTGTTGCGATCTCGTAAGACTGAATTATGCACTCTTGTAAGATTCAGATAAATTACTTGTCTGCCAGGTCACTTCCAGCTAGTAACAGCAAAAACGTGGCTCCGAAGCATTATGAGTCTGTCGCAAATCTAGAAGCATTAAAACATTCTAAGTGAGGACTACACAAGCATGAAATAAAAGTCATCGGTGTTATTCTCCAGACGCAAGAGTCAGTATATCAACTCGCTTGCAGTTCTTTCCACACAGGAGTCTACGTATTTTCTTTATTCGCCAGACGCACGCATAGTGGCCAGGACAAAAGGGCCTCCAAGTCTCCCTTACCAACACTCCAGCAGAAATCCAAACTCACAAATTAACGAAGGGACAAGGAAGCGTTTCTAACCATGCGAACGCTCTCTATCTCTCTTCCTCTGTCTCTCTCTCTCCCTCCTCTCACGGACTGGCGACGGTGTTTGGGACTTGTTGCTGTTTCCGCCACGGTTCACCTTTCTGGCTGGGAACCTTAAACTCTCTCCTTCTCCTCCTCTCTCTCTCTCTCCCTTGTCTTTCCTCCTCTTCTCCTCGTTAGATTCCTTTAACCCTTGCCTTTCCCTTATTTTCCTTCTCCCTCCTCTCACTCAGTAATCTTTTCCCTCTTACTCTTCCTTGATAGATCCTCTCTTTCCTTCTCCTTGCCACTTGATTATTTTAATTCTCCTCCTCTCGCTCAAGGGTCGCGTTCAAGATCTCCCGGAAACGATGAGGAAACTTGGCGTCGTTGGCTCTTGCAGTCTTGGAATTTGACAAAAAAAAAAAAAAAAATCACAAACTCCTTTCAATGACGAGTTGCACCTTCGGTCAAGTTAAGAAGCTGTTTATTTCCGAGGTTTGATCTTGAAATTCCTCTTCTTACGTCAGTCCTAAAATTCTTGTGTAATTTTCTAGCGTGCAGTTATTTTAGAGTTCTGTTTACAAGTGTCCTGTTTTAGAGTTAGAACTGTCCTCTTCTCTATTACAATACTTTCTCGTAACAGTTGTATTTTTTCAGGATAAGAGTGTCCATTTTTCAAGTTACGAGTCTGTTAGTTACGAATTTCTGGCTGTAACTTATTTTTCACTTGCGAGAGATGTTTTTCCTCCGTTTTTGCAAGCAAGGACAGGTGCTACATAGTGGATTTTTTTTTTATACTAGTGACCTACTTTGCTAACTTTTTTTTTTTTTAATTTTAGTACTCTTTCTGTTTGTATGTATTTTTGCTGATTTATGACACTTTTTCGCTCAGTCTGGGTCAAAGGACGATTGTGGTGTACAGAGAACAAAGTAGTAGAGCCAGGATCAAGTCTCTCTTTTTCTTTTCTTTTTATTTTTCTTTAAGTTAGCGTGTCTTTTTCCCAGCTGTTTTTCTTTCAACATAAACCGATTTCTCTGCAACAATGAGTGTCTTTTCCTCGAGCAGTGTGTGTCAGAGCGAGGACAAGTGTGGCACAGCGAGGACGGCACCCCCCCAGAGAGCGAGAACACAGCCCGGACGAGTTGGCAGCTGGGCGAGTGAGAGCGGCCGAGAGGGGACGAGAGAGGAGTGCTTTCCGGGCGAGGTGCGGGGGAATACTAGAGTTGAGGCACACCCACTCTCTCTCTCTCTCTCTCTCTCTCTGCCACCGCCCCTCCCGCCTGTCCGCCGCTACTCACAGTCCTCTCTCTCTCTCTCTCTCTCTCTCTCTCTCTCTCTCTCTCTCTCTCTCTCCCTGATACTTTGTTATAAAAAGTAGCACACCAATTATATGACAGGCAGACAGACAAACAGAAAAAGCGACTGATAACACAGACAGACAGACAGACAGACAAAGAGAGATTGATATACGACAGACACAAACAGACAGACAGATTGGAAGACAGAAAGACAGACACAGACAGACAGCTAAATATGAAAAGATAAGATACCGTGATATCGAGTTAATATAAATAATGTCAAATGCACGATTACTACTACTGGCTTTACATTTTAGGCTTAGATGCTTTATGGTAAGATCAACACAACACCTGTCTTCAAAAATTTGCCCCAGGTGTTTCAGTGACAGGTGTATTATTCCTCTCACCATTTTCCTGTACGGCTCATGACCACGGGATTTGACTTTTTAATATTTAGGACCGATCACTAAGAAACGATTTAAAGAGTTTGTGTGGTCTATCTGTTTATATTCTCTCTCTCTCTCTCTCTCTCTCTCTCTCTCTCTCTCTCTCTCTCTCTCTCATTCAATTTCTCCCTCCATCCTCTTCCATCTCACTATACATTTCCTCACACTCCAATAGCAATTCTTCACGAAGTTCATCTCTCTCTCTCTCTCTCTCTCTCTCTCTCTCTCTCTCTCTCTCCGCCACTCAGCCCTTTCATCCCGCCTTTATTCTCTTCCCCCTCATTCTCTCTCTTTTATCTCTTGCTTTACATCACTGTCTCAATTCCTTCTCCCTGACACTTTCACTTCCTTCTTTTACCTCTCCCTCAGGTCCAATTTCGTACACTGCTCTCTCTCTCTCTCTCTCTCGTACCTCCATATATCTCACTCTTGGTCAGCTACTAACCTACTCTCCATCATTTTCACATTTTTCTCACTTTAAATTCTCTCTCTCTCTCTCTCTCTCTCTCTCTCTCTCTCTCTCTCTCTCTCTCTCCGTATATTCTATTCACTTGTGTGCCTCATTTTCCTTTGTGTCATTATCATTACTTATTCCATTTTCCCACCCCTCTCTCTCTCTCTCTCTCTCTCTCTCTCTGACGCTCCATCTCACTAAACATTTCCTCGCACTTTACTACCAATTTTCCTTAGGCATTCCTCCTTCCTTCCTTCTGTCTGTCTGTCTGTCTCTCTCTCTCTCTATGCTGACTCATTATTAGTAGTGTTGTTGTCTTCTGACCTAACTACATTGGTTAACTGCCAATGCCTCTCTCTCTCTCTCTCTCTCTCTCTCTCTCTCTCTCTCTCTCTCTCTCTCTCTCTCTCTCTCTCTCTCTCCCCCTCCCTCCGCCAACATTCCCCTCTCTTCTGCGCCTCATATTCCCTTTGAAGTTCATCTCGTGTATATTCGTTTGTTCAGCCTTCAACGCCACAGCCTTCCTACATAAATTTATCCAAACATTTCCATCTCGCTATAGTTATGATTATGATGGCTACAACCTGGCAATTTGTTCAGATGAGGAAAATTCTGGCAATCTGCGGAATTTAGTAGGTATGTTACTACTCAGCAGAATGTAATACCTTCACTTACCTGACGTGTGCTAGGTGGCGGCGACCATTATCCACTTACTTGATGCTGAGTTGCCTACTTCTTAGGTGACTCTACACTGAGTGACACGCCTATATGGTTGTGTAACTTGGGAAAACATTCACGACGTTGGGCGATAACCATAAAACCAAAAAACGATGTGATATAGAGCCTACCATTGTCCCCCTGTTGATTGCGGCATCCATCCAGGAGCCAAACCTCTACACTTCTCAGCGTCTCGCCACAGCGAGGCGATGTCCACCGCATGGGAACATTGATTCAGTGCGCGAACAGCCCTGCAGGAGCCACTGCTTGCCTGCGGTTGATGGGTCTGTTCGACCAGACATTCTGGGGTTAGTCTACTACTTTTATTACTACTACTAACATGACATTGTTCATTTTACTGTTGCGTTGCTAGACTATCATATTCACAAACGTAGAACATCCTGGTACTGGAGGGGTTCATGATGGGCTATATCTCACCCCTCCACTAGGAAAAGTCTCTCGTAAAGCTGAATAAAATCGCCTGAGGGTGGCGGACATAAACAGCACATGTCACAGTGAAGACGATAAAGGATCTCGATAAATCTCACCGTTGCTATGGAAATCCGAGCTTACTGTGCTTAATACGACATCAGACGATTTTGCACCGCTGAGAAAAATTGCAGTAGTCAGCAAAGTAATAACTACCTGGAATGTGTCTTGTGTTGCTATGGACGCACTTATTATGCAAGTTAAGATTATTTCAGCTAAGACACGCTAGTACTCAGTCGATCGAAGAATGTATCAACCCTTACTGTATTTTCATCGGATTTTTTTTTATATATATTTTGCCTAACACCAGATGATTTTTTTTTTAGCTGAGAGAAATCCTTGTAGATAAAGGGTGGTATTAAAGTCTTCTTAAGGCTTGGGTTTATACGCCATTACCTCGCTCATTACAATAACATTTTTCCCAACTTTCATTCTTTTCTGTTTATACTTTTCTTTCCTCTTACATTCTCTCTCTCTCTCTCTCTCTCTCTCTCTCTCTCTCTCTCTCTCTCTCTCTCTCTCTCTCATCCTCCCCCAAACAGGATAAGACGCGGTACACCCTAGTGGGCTTGCACTCACCTCCCCTCCTCCCTCACCCCTTTCCCTCCTCCCTCCACTTCCCTCCCTCACCCCTTTCCCTCCTCCCTCCACTTCCCTCCCTCACCCTGGTCTCACATTCTCTTTCGCCCCCTCCTCTCTCTCACAATCTCTCCCCTCTCTCCCCTTTCCCTCACTCCCCCCCCTTGCTTCCCTTCTTTCTCTCTCTCTCTCTTCTATCTCTTTCCCCTATCTCTCACTTCCTCTTCCTCTTCTCCAACTCTCTCTCCTCTTTACTCTTACCTCCCCTACTCTCTATCTCTACTCTTCTTTCCTTCCCCATTCACTCCTTCTCTACGCCTCGCTCTCTTCCATCTCCTTTATTACTCTCATTCTGCCTCCTTCTTTCTCTTCTCCCGAATCTTCCTTGCCTCTCTTCCGTCTCTTCTCTCCTGCAAACTTCCTTCAATTTTCTCTTATTATCCCTTGTCTCTTCTTTCCGTCCTCCTCATCTCATCTTCCATTTCCTCTCCTCCTTTTGTCTCCTTCCTCATCTCCACTTCTCTCTTCTTTCCCTCTTCTCTCTCGACCTATCTTCCTTCCCTCTCCTTCCTCCCTTTCTCTCACCTTCTTCCTCTGTTCTCCTTCCCATTTCCTCCTTCGCTCTCTCCTCCTTCCCTCTTGCTATTCCTCTTCTCTTCGCCTCTCTCTCCTCCTCTTCTACACTTCTGTCATTTCTCCACCCTCTCTCCATTTTCTCCTCCCCCCTTCTCCAGTCCTTCTCTTTTCCTCCACCACTTCTCATCCTTCTCTCCTTCCCCTCC
>NC_136982.1:3380000-3382500 GCF_032717465.1 Coenobita brevimanus | reverse complement strand
AAAGTTTATGTTTACCTCTGCGTGTGTATCTATTTCTCAGTCTATCTATCTATCCGTCTATACAATCATCTCAATATCTATCCATATTAGTCTTAGCTGTTCTCACTCCCAGATATCTAACCAACTATTATTCCAAATAGTAAATGAATATTGACAAAGTATTAACAGTGGGCGCCTATGTCTATCTATCTATGTATGTCTATCTATCTATCTATCTCTCTTCCATTTTTCTAACTCACAGCCTTATCCAAAATCTAGCTAACTTATCTTTTATAAATCTTAGCCTATGTCTATCTATGTCTATTTCTTCCCCTTATCTAACTCAGAGCCCCATCTAAGTTTCAGTTAACTACTCTGTCTCTAAGGCACTATACGTCAGAGCTCACTTCTGTACTTCTAACTTTCTCTAACTTTTGAAAATAAAATAACTCGTCTACACAACTCGCACGTTCACCTACTTTTCTCCCTAAGGATCTACTAACTACCTCCTTAACTACCCCCCCTTCCTCTCTACCTCTCAGTCTTCTAACCCCTTCACTTCGATAAAGTATTTAATTTTATTGCATTAAGTTTAGGGGTAACTTTTCGATATGGAGCAATTAGACATAGCTTTCAGGAATCAATTAATCAATCAAACAACCAGCCAATCAACCAATCAAAATCCAAAATGAAATCACCTTACAGCATCAATAACACAAAATTAATTACAGCGCGTTTAGTCTCGCCTGACAAAAATTCCTCATTACTTTTCAGCTTGTTGATGGCCAGATGTGGTCAGATTACATGGTAAATTTGACTAGTAACCAAGGAGACTCATCCCTACCTCATAACTTACGCTATTCCATGCAAACTCTACTTGGTATCTGGGTTGTGGAAGTGGTTTAATTCCATCAGATGAAAACAAGTGACTACTGTATTTTTTTCCTCTCTCTCTCTCTCTCTCTCTCTCTCTCTCTCTCTCTCTCTCTCTCACTCTCTCTCCGAATCTTGCTGAGTCATCCATCTGGTGGTGCCAGGTGGGTGGGTGGATGAGTGGATGGACCCAGTGAGTGAGTGGGATGGGTGGATGGGCAAGAAGGGTTGGCAGGTGGGGTGGGTAAATAGGTGAGTGAAAGGATGGATTCTGTGGGTGAGTGGACGGGGGAGCTAGGCGGATGGAAAAGGAAATTTGTGGGTGAATGGGGTTGGTAGGCTGACGAGGAGGTGGGGGTAGATGGGTGGGGTGGAAGGGTGAATGGAAAGGGTGGGGAGGTGGGAAGGGGATTTGGTAGGGTGCTTATGTGGCTGGTCTTTGTGGATGGGCGGGAGGATTAGAGGCTGGGTGGCTTCCCGGAGTACGAGGCATGATTCGGGATTATGTGATTGGTATTCCACTAAATCCGACAGTGTTAGGCAGCTGGTAGAGGTCTTAAGAGCCTGAGAATTAACATCAGTACCTCTGCTCATCTTATGGTCGGGAGAACTCTAGGTAACACAAGATTTGTAAAGGCTCAGAGCGAGTCACTGTAGCTTAGTTTTTAATACCAATTCCATCAACACTCCAATGGTCAGGAAAACTCAAAATTCCATTCCAAATCTCCCCAGACGATTTTACTCGGCAGAGTCCTAGGAGTTTGAGAATACCATCAAGAAAGCAGCCATCTATTGAAACTTGTTACACTTCCGCTGACGACCCAAATAAGCCGTTGAAATTCTTGGCTTCGTCCCAGCCATAAAAAATAAGTTTACTCTTGAACACCTGTGGGGAAGAGCCAGTCGACCTGCTGCCAAGTTAAATAGGTGAGCCATCTAAAGACAAAGGTAAACAAATAAACACGGCTACTGTGTGTGCGTAAACTCAAAGGTATCCAAGCACAGATGAATGAAAGATAAAGATATAAACATACCAGGCACATAAATGCACATAATCACTGTTATAATGAGCGTCCCACGAGGTATGTGAGAATGTTCAGGAGGTAATTCTTTTGCCAACTGAGGGGAAAAGGAAGAAAAACCGTACATCAACAAGGGTCTAATTCTCAACGTTACTGAGTTACAACTAAGTTACTCATGGCCTTATGGGCTGAATTCACAGTGGGAACTTTTTTCAAACATAAGATTATCAGTAATTCTAGGTAAGTAACGACTGGGATGATCCTATGTTGAAATCCCACGTCCTGACGGGGTTGAGCCGAGGAGTATTACACCGTTGGGGAAAGGACATACAACCGCAGTGAGGAGGTAAAGTGCTTCCCACAGGCCTGACACAGTAACCCATGCAAGCAGGATTACACCCCCTCAGTACCAGCTCCTCTTTACACTGTATTATTGCCTACACCTGGCCCTTCATTTCAGCTCCAGTGAGACCGGTGTGTGGAATGGGTTTATACAGTATTCATTAACCCAATTAATTACCTGGACACGTGCTTCATTCCACATTATATTCTCCCTAGAGCTATATTAATTTACTCTGCCAGGCTAGACGTGCAGGGGAGAGGGGGTACGGAAGCCAGCCTACCTA
>NC_136982.1:3322500-3375000 GCF_032717465.1 Coenobita brevimanus | reverse complement strand
AAAACAATTAAACTTTCTTCATCTGACAAGTTAGCCAGGGCGCTGACTTTGCCCTCTCTCTCTCTCTCACTCACTCATTCACTAGGGTTCTCTCTCTCTCTCTCTCTCTCTCTCTCTCTCTCTCTCTCTCTCTCTCTCTCTCCACTATCTCTACCAACAGGCGCCTTGGAGGACTATATAACAAAGTAAGATGGTTCTCTATCATGATTTCTGAGAGTGGGTGACACATATAGAGTGATGTGTGTGTGTGTGTGTGTGTGTGTGTGTGTGTGTGTGTGTGTGTGTGTGTGTGTGTGTGTGTGTGTGTGTGTGTGTGTGTGTGTGTGTGTGTGTGTGTGTGGTCAACGAATACACACTAGTTTGCCGCGATAAAAATTCCATCCATTTTTTTGTGCTTCTTTCTATCTTCTGCTCACCTCCTGTACATTCCAACAAAATAAATTAGCGTGATTTTCCTTCAGTGTTCGTTTTGCCACCTAAATACAAAATCAACCCCATAACGAACAACAATATACAGTAGTAACGAATTATAAGCGTCCATAAACATTCGAAAAAATAAATAAATACATAAACGCAAAATACGCATCATATTATACACGAAGAATAATCTCACTCGTTAAAATAAAAGTTTAATACCAAGCTATCGTTTATATTTCAAGACTTCAGAAAATGCAGTCATGAAAAAATAAATGAATGGCTGCTATTTTATTTCTTATTTTCTTGGCGAGATTATACTTCATTATTAAATATATAAAGAAAAATTTACATCTTTCATCCATTTGACCTGTCCTGCCTGTTTCCCAAAATTTACGAATATGTTACTAAAAGAAACTAAGCATTAAATCTTTCTATCTGTTCTTAAGTCACTAGTCTATCAGCATCTGAAACTTATCTACTATTAATTAGTCTTCCTTCTACTCCAATTACCAAAGATCAATTCATTAATTATCAAAGGAATATAATAATTAATCTCTTCATAATTCTCTTCCACGGTAATTAACACAATGGCTATAATTTTCCCTCTATCATTCCTCCTCTTTTATCGATATGAGAGACAGAAAGAGAGAGAGAGAGAGAGAGAGAGAGAGAGAGAGAGAGAGAGAGAGAGAGAGAGAGAAAATACCACCATCTCATTTACCTGTCTATCCACATACATATCCATCCATCCTCATCACTCTACCTTGTATCCCAGTAATTAAATAACAATACATTACCAAATCTCTCTCTATCTATCTATTGCCAGAACCTTAATCCCGTAAGGGGTGGCCACAAACAAATCGCCACCACGTCGCCCTGTCCCTCGCCATAAATCTCTTAATAAATTGATCTATCCACTTGCGTATCTATCCAAATCTATATTAATTTACCGTTTTCATCACTATTCCTTCTATCCTCAAAGGCAAATAACAACGCATGAAAATTTACTTAGGCTCTACATTTTCTCCATCCACTTATATATTTACTATAGCAATATTCACTTACCCTCTTCACTGATCTTCCTCTATTGCCAATATCAATAATTACTGTTAATTACATGCATAAATAACCCATCAATTGCCTCTATCATCCTTTATCTCCATTCACCTTTTGTTACTCTTCCTATCCCCCAAAACTCTCTCTCTCTCTCATATATTTATTCCACATTCACATCAATGCCTCCCAAAATAATTCCTTCCTTTAACGTCAAATCCAATAACCAATTAAACAGGAATAAAAACTACCCATGCCTCACCTCCCTCTCCCTTTCACATCCTTCAACTCAGTCTCTGTCCTTCCTTTTACCTCCAATATAAATAATAAATTCATTATCAGTTTTTATTCCATTCACACCTGTTGCACCTTAATTAGTTCATTGTTGCTACTGTCTAGTTATTTTATTCAGAAACAGGTAAATCTCAGGTGTGAATTTTTAAAGTCTGTCTCAGTATATATCACAGTCATGGTATTATTATTATTATTATTATTATTATTATTATTATTATTATCATTATTATTATTATTGTTATTATTATTATTATTATTATTATTGTTATTATTATTATTATTATTATTATTATTTTTATTATTATTATTATCGTTATTATTAATACTATTGCTATCATTATTATTATTGTTATTATTACCACTGTCATTATATTTCTGAACCGTGTAAATAATATCCATCACCTTATCCCTATACTTATCCATCTACCTTTTACCTATCTTTATCTACTAAAATCAATAAATAACTCAATTACTATATTATATACAATTATCCATAGCATACCTTTCCATCAACATCTGCTTCCATCCATCTAGTCCATCGGTCCCCCATTTTATCTATTATTCCTCACTTACCTCTTTATCTCCCTTTGCATCTATCCACTCTATCTACCAGCCTCCCCGTCTATCTATCAGGGAGGTACGTCGAATCCCATCCCATCCCCAAGCACCAACCTGCAACTGGAAAATAAAAATCAATTAGGTTTATCGCCCTTGGTGATGGGAATGTGAAAATAGATTAGTTGGGACTAGCTTGGGAAATCTCTTCATATTATCTCGTTTTCTATTCTCTCTCTCTCTCTCTCTCACCTTAAAGGCTCATAAATAACACCTTAATTGCCTCCTCGTAAAAAACATCACAGGTAAGAGTTTCGTGTCTCGTAAGATTCCAAAATTTTCCGCCATTATACCCCTCTGCCACGATGAGAGAGAGAGAGAGAGAGAGAGAGAGAGAGAGAGAGAGAGAGTGTGTGTGTGTGTGTAGGGGGCCATACATAACAGTGGATAACATGTGTATTAGCCTTAGCCCGGGCAAGCCTTTGTAATCTAGGGTTGTGTGTCACAATATAAACACCACACACACACACACACACACACACACACACACACACACACACACACACACACACACACACTCCCTTACTCACATTACACACACACAACACACTAATCAAATTGAGCAACTACACACGCACACTAAACATCTCATTGACACGCACTACTCAATACACGCACTGCACACACACACACACACACACACACACACACACACACACACACACAACACTCCCTTACTCACATTACACACACACACACACACACACACACACACTCACATTACACACACATAACAGAGACACTAATAACATTAAGCAACCATACACGCACACATCTCACTCACACGCACTATCCACACACATTCACTACACACACACACACACACACACAACACCTCCTTATTCACATTACGCACACACATAAGAGACACTATCAATTAAACAACCACACACGCACACTAAACATCTCATTGACACGCACTACTCAATACATGCACTGCACACACACACACACACACACACACACACACACACACACACACACAAAACACAACATTCCCTCACATTCATCTTATAAACCCACATAAACTGCACCTCCGCATACTCCCACTACACACCCACATACTCAAACTACACACTTACCGTATATACTCATTACACACACACACACACACACACACACACACTCTAGATACACACATACTCCCACTGCACAAGACACACTAACACAATCATTCATCTCACATTCCCTCACACCTACATACTCACAGCTCTCTCTCTCTCTCTCTCTCTCTCTCTCTCTCTCTCTCTCTCTCTCTCTCTCTCTCTCTCTCCTTAGGTTTCAAAGCCCCGTATCTATATCACAGAGAGCAACAAATTTAATTCTATACCCTCACCCCAAATATTTTACTGTATTACTATTCTGTTCGTATAAGCTGAGTGTACTGAATATGGATATTTGATATTGGGAGTGTTAGGTTCCGGGGTAATACTGTTTTGAATTTCCGTGTGTGTGTGTGTGTGTGTGTGTGTGTGTGTGTGTGTGTGTGTGTGTGTGTGTGTGTGTGTGTGTGTGTGTGTGTGTGTGTGTGTGTGATTAGACATGATTCTCTGTATTTTAATCAGATATGCGTTGAATATGTACAATTGTGTGTATTGTACGTGTATTGCGTATGCTTGTATTGCGCAATGAACACTACACATGCCCCTGGTCAATATGTAATTGTGTTTGTACAAGTATCAGTGTGCTTCTGTGCATTTTGAGTGCTTTCGTTTAATGTATGGGTACTTGTATGTTTAAGTTTGCCTTCGTACACTGTATACTTCTGTTCAATACATTCTGTGTATGTGTAGAGTGTAGGCTATAACTCACTACGTATCCTCGTAATGGTTCCCTCCTTTGTACAATATTGGTGTACAAGTGCGGATGTGCTTACCGTGCCTAGTGTGTACTTTGTTCAGTGGATGCCCATGTGTACTTTTCCGTGTATTACGTGTGTGCACCTGTTCCAAGCTTTACTCGTTTGTGTCTGTTGTTGTTGTTAATCCCAGTCTGTCTGCCTGAGCTGACCCATCATCCCCAGGCTACTCAACAACAATGTAAGTGTACAAATGCGTAAGTGTACAAAGGTGTAAGTGTACAAATGTGTAAGTGTACAAAGATGTAAGTGTAAGTGTACAAAGGTGTAAGTGTACAAAGGTGTAGTTGTACAAACATGTAAGTGTACAAATGTGTAAGGGTACAAATGTGTAAGTATACAAAGGTGTAAGTGTACAAATAAGTAAGTGTACAAAGGTGTAAGTGTACAAAGGTGTAAGTGCACAAACGTGTAAGTGTACAAATGTGTAAGTGTACAAAGGTGTAAGTGTACATAGGTGTAAGTGCACAAAGGTGTAAGTGCACAAAGGTGTAAGTGTACAAATGTGTAAGTGTACAAATGCGTGTGCCACAGTGAATTGTATGCGCGACTGTTTAGTGAATATATACGTGTGTGAATATGTGCATTATAGGTACTGTTACAGCTCAAAGAATAAGCACTTGCGTGAATTTTTACCTGCGTGTGTTAGTGTGTACGTGCTCCGAGTTATGTGTACACCCGTTCAGAGCATGTGTGCCTGTGTGCGTATACCCGCTATGTGTTCTCTCTCTCCTCCCCCACTGGAATGACGCACACAAACAATAAGTATTTGTGTGAATTTTTACCTGTGTGTATTAGTGTATGTGCTCCGTGCCATTATGTGTACACCCGTTCAGGGCATGTGTACCTGTGTGCGTATACTCGCTTTGTGCTACTGCTCTCTCCTCCCCCCACCACAATGACGCACACACCTTAATTTTTAATGCGCCTTATTTTTGTTCTCCCCCCCCCCATCGCGCCATAACCTCAGGGTCACTAGCCGCCATAATGGTACCACAGGACCTTTCAAAACACTCCCAGGACATTTAAAAACGCTCTCGGGACCTTTAAAAACACTCTCAGGACCTTTAAAAACACCCCAGGACATTTAAAAACACTCCCGGGACATTTAAACGGGACATTTAAAAAACACCCCAAGACATTTAAAAACACTCCCGGGACCTTTCAAAACACTCCTGGGACCTTTCAAAACAACCCAGGACCTTTAAAAACACTCCCGGGACCTTTAAAAACACTCCCGGGACCTTTAAAAACACTCTCAGGACCTTTAAAAACACCTCAGGACCTTTAAAAACACTCCCGGGACCTTTAAAAACACTCTCAGGACATTTAAAAACACCCCAGAACATCTAAAAACACCCCAGGACATTTAAAAACACCCCAGAACATCTAAAAACACCCCAGGACATTTAAAAACACTCCCGGGACATTTAAAAAACATTCTCAGGCCATTTAAAAACACTCCAGCTTAACACCTTTAAAGCCATAGTCCACATAAGACGATTCGTGGCATTTCCTCAGCGATTTATTTAGCACATTACACCCTCACATCCACATTCTACGAGCCACAAGACGCTTCCTAACACCTTTTCCTCAGCGACTTATTTTGCTTATTACACCCTGACATCCGCATTCTACGAGCCACAAGATGCTTCCTAACACCTCTTCCTCAGCGATTTATTTAGCACATTACACCTTGACATCCGAATTCTACGCGCCACAAGACGCGTCCTGACACCTCTTCCTCAGCGAATTATTTTGCACATTACACCTTGACATTTGCCTATAAACTACTTACATCTCCTTAATATGAGCATCGGTAACATAAAAGAAGGTATTCAGGTGTAATGTGCAAAATAAATCAATCAGGAAGAGGGGCTGAGGGATCTCCATGGCAACACAAAATATGCCCCTTCACTCTAGGAACAATATTTCAAATTCATGTTCTCTATAAAATTCAATTCGGCTTTGGAGAGATTTTTCGAACTGGGGAGGAGTAAGAAGGCTCCCAAGCACCTCTTCCTTAGCGATTTATTTTTGGATAAGGCTAGTTAATATCTTTCTGTACGATATTTATGCAGAGTAAGGCGATGGCTGAAGAATTTATTTAACACAGGAGAGTGATGGGCTGATAAGCAAAATAAATCGCTCAGGAAAAGGTGTCAGGAGGAATACGGGCCATAGCCTTCCTCTACCTCTTTACTATAACAGGTCTTCCCAAAGCTGAATAAAATCGTCTGGAGGTGGTAAAAGATAAAATATAAAAAATTCTTCAGGTAGTTAGCATTAATCAACAAAAATACAATCGTCTGGAGATGGTAAGAATTAATAAAGTACAAAATCGTCTGCAGATGGTAAGAATTAAAAAATACAAATAAAATCGTCTGAAGATGGTAAGAATAAAAAGAATGAAAAAAATCGTCTGGAGGAGGTAAGAATAAATAAAATCGTCTGGAGGTGGTAAAAATAAAAATATAAATAAAATCGTCTGCAGGTGGTACGAATTAATCAAGAAATATAAATAAAATCGTCTAAAAGTAAGAATAAATAAATAAAATCGTCTGGCGGTGGCAAGAATTAATAAGGTATATAACCGTCTGGAGGTGATAAGAATAAATAAATAAAATCGTCTGGAGGTGGTACGAATAAATAAAGAAAAAGAAAATCGTCGAGATGGTAAAAATAAATAAATAAAATCGTCTGGAGGTGGTAAGGATTAATATAGAAACACACTGCCGAATTTTAGGGCAATGTATAATATGGCTTAGGAATATTTATGTATATTATTTACCTTCATACATATAATTAGCCAACAATATACAATCAAACTATAATGAATAATGATGTGAAATATGCTCCTGTTCTAAGTGGTACAGGAGGCTTTCTTAACACCGATTCCTAGGTGATTTATTTTGCATATTACACCTGGTCCTTAGCGATTTAAATTTCTGGGCGATTGAATTGGATGTTACACCTGTTCCTAAGCGATTTAATTTCCTATGCGATTTAAGTTGGATATTACACTTATTCCTGAGCGATTTATTTTGCATATTACATGAATTCCTGAGCGGTTTATTTTGCATATTACAACTGTTCCTGAGGGATTTATTTTGCATATTACACCTGTTCCTGAGCGATTTATTTTGCATATTACACCTGTTCCTAAGTGATTTACTTTGCATATTACACCTGCTCCTTAGCGATTTATTTTGCATATTACACCTATTCCTTAGCGATTTAATTTCCTAAGCGATTTATTTTGCATATTACACCTTAACACTTTATTACAAGCTACCTATTTCACTTCAAAATCAACACAGTCTGAATCAATAACACACGAGGAAAATGAAGCGTTTTGTGCAGAGTAAATCGCAAGTGAGCAGGTGCCACGGTCTCCTACGACTTTGATTACGACCCTCAGTGACGTCACAGGTCAGGGGTCGTGCGTCAGACGGTTTGTAGGGCAATTATCTGAGGCCTATCGATTAGCCTAGCCCTATTATCATTAACCCCTTCAGTACGATGACTCTCTCTCTCTCTCTCGACCACAACTTACTCAAATTGACTACAAATTACACAAAGCCACTACAAGCCAAGTGAATCATGCAGACTTTATTAAAACTAACAACTTTTCTCCATAACCACCAAACACGTCAGCCATATAGCCTAAAATATCAGTGAATCACGCCCAACATCAGTGAATCACGCCCAATACATCAGTGAATCACGCCCAAAATATTACTGAATCATGGCCAAAGTACAGAGAATCAAGCCTAAAATATCAGTGATTCACGCCCAATACATCATTGAATCACGCCCAAAATATCAGTGAATCACGCCCAAATCATCAGTGAACCACGCCCAAAACATCAGTGAATCACGCCTAAAATATCAGTGAATCATACCCAAAATCAGTGATTCATGCCCAAAACATCAGTGAATCACGCCCAAAACATCAGTGAATCACGCCCAAAAGAGTGAATCACGCCCAAAGGTGAATCACGCCCAAAATAGTGAATCACGCCCGAAATATTAGAAACGCCCGAAATATCTGTGAATCAAGCCCAAAATATCAATCACGCCCCAAATTTTATCAGTGAATCACGCCCAAAATTTTATTGAATCACCCTGACTAATTGGAACTTGTACAACTCACTCAAATTAACTACGAATCACCCAAATTAACCATTATTCACAAAATTTAACCACGAGTCATTGAAATCAACCCACGCTCATCCTGATTCATCAAAATTCAGGCGAATCATTGAAATTTACAAGCGAGAGAGAGAGAGAGAGCAACACAATTACCACAATCACAGCCACAGTCCTAACAGCACCACAATACGCAATCACAACCACAATCACCAAATCAATCACAACCACATCCAATACCACAATTATCAATCATCACTATAATCAACCTAATCAACTACAACTACACTCAATCACAACCACAACCACAACCACACTCATCAAGAAACACCACAGTCAACCACAACTATCCATCATAACCACTACCACCTACCACCATCACCACAATCATAAGAACACCACAATATGCAATCACCACTCATTACCACCATCAACCACAACCATCCATCACCACAGTCAACCAACACCAGTCACTCACCACTACAACCACCACCACAATCACCACCACAACCATCCATCACCACAATCAACCAAAATCAGTCACTCGCCACTACAACCACCACCACAACCATCCATCACCACAATCAACCAAAATCAGTCACTCACCACTCCAACCACCACCACAACCACCACCACAATCAGCCAATCACCCTCCCTGGCCGATCAAAGAGAGAGATCAAACAAGCCTCGGTGGTTCCTTTAACGACCCAACGAGGTAATTGGGCAGTTTGTGGGTCGCCTGGGACAAACTACTTCTATTACTACTGGTTTACCTGTCTACCTTGCCCGTCTAATTACCCGCCTGCTTGTTGAACTACTCATCTACTAGTCAACAACCTCCCAGCTCAATCAACTACTCATCTACCAGTCAACAACCTCCCAGCTCAATCAACTACTCATCTACCCATCTATATCTACTCCTTCAACTACCTGTCTACTCTTCCTAGTTCTGTCAGGTGAAAGCAGACTGACTATACCCATCTACCCATTCAAATCTACCATACCCATCTACCCATTTAAATCTACCATACCCATCTACCCATTTAAATCTACCATACCCATCTACCCATTTAAATCTACCATACCCATCTACCCATTCAAATCTACTATACTCACCTACCCATTCAAATCTAATATTTACCCATTCATTTAATAATTCATCTTTCATTTCACATCCTCTTCCTTTCAGTCTCTATTTTCATTTTTTTCCTCTAATTTTTTCCTCTTGATTTTACACTTTGTCCTTTTTTTTTTCCTTATTCTCTTCTGGATCTTTTTTCCCCCCTCTATCATTTTCTTCTCTAACTCCTTCCTCTTCCTCCTTGTTTCCTCTTCATCCTCTTCCTCTCCATTCAGCGTCTTCCTCTCCCATTTAGCTTCATTTCTTCTTTGCTTCTTCCTCTCCATCATCTTCAGTTTTTCTCACCCTCCTTAGCCTTTATATTCCTTTATTTCTTTAGTTTCTTACTCTCCCTCTTCTTCCTTTACTTCTCCGTCGTACTCTTTACCTTCTTTCTCTTCCTCTAACCTTCTTCCTGCCTTTCTTTAGCCTCTCCTCTTGCTCTTCCTTTTCTTCTTCCCCTTCTTTGATTTTTTTTTCTCTTTTTCCACTTCAGCTTCTCTCTTCACCCTCAGCATCCTCCTGTTTCTCTGTGCCTTCCTCTTATACTTCGCTCCCTGTTTTTTTCTCCTACTCCTCTCCCTCCTCTTCCTCTTCTGCTCCCTCCTCATCTCATCAGCACTCAATCGATAGCTTCGTGAATATTCTTAAGTCTCTCCTTCAGCCTGTCTGGAACCGGAAGGAAAGGAAGACACTAAAGAGGAAGAGGCAGAAGAGGAAGAGGTTGAAGACGAGGATGAAGAGAGAGGAAAGGAAGATATTACAGAGGAGGAGGAGGAGGAGGAGGAGGAGGAGGTGGAGGAGGAGGAAAGAGAAGAAAGGAGAAGAAAAATTACTACCATCCCACACTATCATCACTTTCTCTAAGTTTAATTCCTATGGCATTCCCTCTAAATATTCAAAGCATCATTTTCTTTGGTCACTAATATTCTTCCATTCCGTATATCAACTCTAAGCACTGGTTTTTTTTTTATCCCTTTAATCTTTTCTATTTAGTATGTAACTCCTTCTACATTATCTGTCTTTATTTTCATTATTTCCCATTCTCTCCTACACTCCCTCCATGTTCTCTCTCTCTCTCTCTCTTTCTCTTTCTTTCTCTCTCTCTCTCTCTCTTCGTTCTTCTCCTACTGATACAATTCTTTTGACAATTTCTAATTTTTCTTTTTTGGCCAACAAAATTTTCTCAACTTTCACGTTCGTCCAACATTTTTTGAGTTTAATAATTCTTTAGCATTTTTTTTTTCATTCATTTTTTTCAGGCCATTCTTGCAATATATTTTTTTGGATATTATTTTTTCCATTCTATTTTATACTCGTCGGACTTTTTCAGAATCTACTTTTAGCCAATTTATTTTTCCTGTTCCTTTGTCTCTTTACCAACGAAAATATTCCTCTAGCTTTTCATCGATCAATTATGAAACTCTAACTAAATATTATGAAAAATCAATTGGGCTCCGAAGATCGTAATGCGGAGTTCCAAAAATCATTGTTCACTGTCTCTTAACTTATCGCAAAGAAATGTATCGATATTCATGTCACTATTTTTCTCTGTATTGCATCATCAAAGTTTTTTTTCTTTGCGCACTTTGACCCCATACTGTACGCAAAGCTTCTAAGTAATTTTTTTTCACTAAATTTTTCTCCAAGTTGTAAAATAATCCTTTGATATTCCAAATGTTATTTATTTATTCATTTTTTTATTATCTTTTTTAGGTAGTTTGGCGGCTTCAGTTTCTCCCATTTTGTCTAGTATTTCCATGGTAATACATTTTTTTTTTTCCTACAATTCGTCCGTCATTCGTTCAAAATTTACGAAGTTCAGTTTCTTTTGGTGCTTTACTGTTCTCCTCTGCATTATATTCTGTGTATTTTCAGCACTGTCTTCCTTGGCCACTTTAATTCTCAGCATTGTCTTCCTTTGGCCACTTTAATTCTCAGCATTGTCTTCCTTTGGCCACTTTAATTCTCAGCATAGTCTTCGTTGGCCACTTTAATTCTCAGCACTGTCTTTGATGGCCACTTTATTTCTCAGCATAGTCTTCTTTGGCCACGTTAATTCTCAGCATTATCTTCCTCGGCCATTATTCTCAGCATTGTCTTCCTTGGCCACTTTAATTCTCAGCACTGTTTTCCTCGGCCACTTTGATTCTCAGCATTGTCTTCCTCGGCCACTTTGATTCTCAGCATTGTCTTCCTCGGCCACTTTGATTCTCAGCATTGTCTTCCTCGGCCACTTTAATTCTCAGCATTGTCTTCGTTGGCCATTTTAATTCTCAGCATAGTCTTCCTTGATCACTTTAATTCTCACCCATTCTGCCTGACATTCCTGCCTTTTTTCATTACTCCGTCAGCGTTCCCTGGCATCCTTTATTATAAGCTGTATACTTTAATATAAACTCTACGGTCATTTTTCAAGGTATTTTCTCCTCTTTTCGCGTCACATTCTGGGCCGTAACAACCTTGTCTGTGATTACGGCACGTCTTGCATAATGATATTGCATGACCGGTGACTGAGGTGAATTTCCCCTTGTCATGAGATATACAAAGAAATGCATGAACGTAACAAAGAAATGCATGAACACAGAAACGCATGAACAACGCAACACAGAAACGCATGAACAACCTAACAAAGAAATGCATGAACAACGCAACACAGAAACGCATGAACAACCTAACAAAGAAATGCATGAACAACGCAACAAAGAAATGCATGAACACAAAAAAAAAAGATCCATGAACAACGCAACAAAGAAATGCATGAACAACGTAACACAGAAATGCATGAACAAAATTTTCTAGTTCATAATCAGTTTTCATTTTTATTATTTCTTTCACATTGAGACTTTATTATGGCCTCTTCATAACAAGGAATATTTTTTTTTTTCAATCACAGGCTCCAGACGATTTTCTTCATCTTAACGGGGGCATTTATGAACTGGAGGGTGTGGAATAAATTGAACCCAGTGATGGTGTTGAGGAAAATACTTGAATAAAATCGTCTGGTGAGAGTATGATTAAAGAAAACATTATTTCTAGCTGTAATAAAATAAAAATAAAAATCTAGCTAATAAAATAAGCACTACAAAGCTGACCAGAGAGAAAGAACCACCGAAAAAAAAAAAAACGAAGAAATACAAACACAAATTAATATATCTAAAACAACAGTATAAGGAAAAAACGAAAAAATTAATTGAAAAAAAGGATTGCAAGGGAAAAAAAAATACATGCAATTAATATGACCGTAGAAAAAATACAAGAAAACTACAGTGAATGAAAAATAATAAAAACAACAAGAACAAGCAAAATAACATGAACAAACCGTCTTAAAAGATGATGTCAATAAATGAGAAATATTACAGAAAACACCACACACACACACACACACACACACACACACACACACACACACACACACACACACACACACACACACACACTTCCTGAAACATACCTGGGGACTCCCTCTACACTCCCCTCTCCCTCACACACATTCCTTTCCTTTCCACCCCATCATTCCACCTCCCCATCCTCCCTATCCTTCCACCTCCCCACCCATTCCTACTCCTCCCCTGCCACCCTACACTTCCCCTGCCATTCATTCCTACACCGTCCTTCCCCATCACACTAAACCCCGCATTCTCGTCGCTTAAAGGAGAATGAAAATAATTTGTTGCGGATATGAGTCAATGTTTTTATGTACTATGAGATATTGGGAAGATGGGAGAGGAGGGTGAGGGAAGGAAGTAGGGAGTGAGGAGGGAAGAAACGACGGAGGAACTGGGGAGCGATGGAAATGGAGAGAGAAGGGAGTTGAGGAAGAAAGAAAACAAGAAAAAATAAGGTAAGTGGAAAAAGAACGAAATGCGGAAAGAAGAAAATGGGAGGGGAAGGCAGTGGGGAGGAAGAGGGGGAGGAAGGGAGTGGGGAGGAAGAGGGGAAGGAAGGGAATGGGGAGAAAAAAGTGGTAAGAGACAGGAGGGGAGGGGAATGGGAGTGGGGAGAAACGAGAGTGGAAATAGAAAGAAAATGGGAGAGAAAGAAGTAGGGAAAGTGGAGTGGGGAGAAGGAGAGGGGCAGAGAAGATAGTGGGGAAAGAAAAGAGTGGGGAGAGGAGGGGGTGAGGAGAATAAAGTAGGGAGAGAAGGGAGTGGGGAGAGGAGAGATGGTAGTGGGGAGAGAAGGAAGGACAGATGTGAGGAAGAAAGAGAGAGAGAGAGGGGGGGGGGAGAGCGGAGATGGACAGAAGGAAGAGAAAAGGGTGGATATAGAAGAGCAAGGGTAGAGAAGGGAGAGGGTAGAGAGAAGAGCAGAGAGAGAAGTGGGTGGGGAGATATGGGAGTGAGATGAGAGGAGAGAGAAAACTGGGGAGAGAAGGGAGTGGGGAGGATTGATACAGCCTCGCCCCTTCCCTCAAAAGAGATCATGAAGGATGAAATGGCGAGAGATTTGTTGTGAGGGGGGGGCGTGTGGAGAGGAGGAGGAGGAGGAGGAGGAGGAGGAGATGAAATGATGATGATGATGATGATGATGATGACGATTATGATGATGCAGAAGAAAAGGACTGAAGGGGAGACGTCACTCACTCACTCACTTACTTTCTCTCTCTCTCTCTCTCTCTCTCTCTCTAATGGCAGTCCTTTCCCTACGTCACAACCCCCTCGAGACACAAGGGAGAGAATGCCGTGATCAGTAATGGGATAATCGCCCTTACAGAGTCCTATAATGACAGGGGCGTAGGAGGGAAGATAGGAAGGGAGGAAAGAGAGAGGAAGAGGGGAGAGAGGAAGGAGGAAGAGGGGAGAAAGGAAGGAGGAGGAGGGGAGAGACAAAGGAGGTGGGGAGAGACAAAGGAGGAGGGATGGGGAGAATGAGAAGGAGCGAAAAGCAGGGGAGATAAAGAGGAATGGACAAGGCAAGTTAAGAAAAGAGAGGAAGAGAGAGAAAATGGAGAAGAAAGATGGATGGAGTAAAGAGAAGGAGGGTAGAGAGGGAGGAAAGAAAAAAGGGGAAGAGTGGAGAGAAAATGGAAGAGGGAAAAAGGGAAGGAATGAGAGGAAGAGACAGAGAGGGAGAGAGAGAGTGATTGAGTGGGGAAAGGGGGAAGAGAGGAAGGAATGAGGGAAGACAGGAAGGAAGGAAGACAGGAAGGAAGGACGGAGGAGAGGAGGGAAAGAGGGAGGAGAGGAGGGAAAGAGGGAGGAGAGAAGGGAAAGAGATGTTAGGTAGAAGGAGACCAAGAGGAAATGAGGAAGGAGAAAGACTTTAGGAGAAAACAAAGGGAAAAATAAATAAAGGAGAGAGAAAGAGGGAAGACGAAATGACGGAAACCCCAGGACAAAATTAGAGAGAGAGAGAGAGAGAGAGAGAGAGAGAGAGAGAGAGAGAGAGAGAGAGAGAGAGGGAAGGGGGAGGATTCATGAGGCTGGTCGAGATAGCAAAGGGTAGTAAAACCAAACCAAATGGGTGCTTGTGTGCGTTTGCTTGACTGTGTGTGTGTGTGTGTGTGTGTGTGTGTGTGTGTGTGTGTGTGTGTGTGTGTGTGTGTGTGTGTGTGTGTGTGTGTCCTGTGTGCACGTGAAACAATTTACGCACATAATACTACTACGAATTTGCACATTATGAACACGTACATATGCTTTTTCCATCTCAACAATCCACGGCACTGCAACATACATACATACATACGTACATGAGCGTGTATACAAATGTCTGTGTGTGAATTTATAAGACTGTTAGAAAGAGCGCTAGTTTGAATGCAAATATTCTGTGTGTGTGTGTGTGTGTGTGTGTGTGTGTGTGTAACCGTCTGCCTTCCTCTGTTTCTGTGCCTGTCCCTATGCAAGCCAGTGTCTGGAACTTGCTAAGTGTTTGTCAGGGGTGGTGCTGTAATTAATGTGTTATTGCAATGACATGAGTATATTATTAGGACGGTAGTTAAAGAATACGATAGAACGGGCTTAGAAATATTATCTCCATTAAACTCCTGAATCAGATTACCTATTATACCCCTTTCACTCTAACTTGGCCTAAAATTGTCATATCTCCTTGTATGCTCAGCTGTAACGATAAACACTAGACTACAATGATTGTCACAAAAATGTACTACGGAAAGGATGTAGAACCGAAGCATTTTTTTTTTTTTTTTTTTTTTTTTTTTTTGCCACTGAGCTACAAGAACCAAGCTGCAAAAGGACAAACATTTGGGTCACGTTAGTGTAAAATGACCATAGTAGTAATAGCAGTAGTTTGTTCCTTAGGCAGTCTGGCCGAACAGCTCCGAGTCCCCAAGGAAGGCCAAGGCCGAGACCGGGCTTTCCCACAGAGCTCTTAAGGAGTGTATGTTATGTTGTTGGCGTAGGTGATTGTGTGCAATGCAGTCTTCCTTAATGTGCTTTTGTATGGGGTGCTGTGTTACATTTTGGACAGGTATCAGCGACGGAGTCACCCAGCCTCTTCTGGTAACTTAAGAGGACTGGATGATGCCCGAATCTCAGCCTGCCAGGTGGACCCTGTCCTCGCGAGGCAGAGAGGATTCAGAAGGGTGGATATCAGGAGGCCGTGCATGCAGCTGTATGTTGTCATTGACTGAATGGAGCAGCGGGTGATTTGAGTATGGATATGCTTCTGGAAGCTGGTCTGAGGCGGGCGAGGGGGGAGAGATGACAGTATTTGTATATGATATCGTGTGCTGGGTGTTGTTTTGATGTACCTTGGTGTGGGTGGATGTGCTGCCATGTAGTGTAGTGGATGTTGTGGGTTTGTGGAGGCTGCAGCGAGAATCTGGGTGCCTCTCATGTCCAGGTGATCCTTGACTTTGAGGACTTTGGTTCCTTGATGTAGGTGGTCTGTGGGTGTAGTAGATGTGGAGCCTGTGATTATTTTTAGGGCCTTGTTCTGTATGTTCTGTAGGGTGTTGTAGTGTGTTTTAGTGAGGTCAGAAGCCCAAGCAGGGCTTGCATAATTCATCAATGAACGTATGTATTGTTTGTATACTGTGGTGGTGGTTTCTTTGTTGTGTCCAAATGTTGTATGGGCAAGTGACCTCAAGGCACTGAGTCTTGGTGTTATTTTATTTTTAAAGTTTGTGACATGTTTAAATGACATTGATGTATTGTATCTTACACCAAGGATTCTGTGTGTGTGTGTGTGTGTGTGTGTGTGTGTGTGTGTGTGTGTGTGTGTGTGTGTGTAATTCACCGGGTCGGTCAGGATCACTTGATGGTCGTGATCGTCAGCTTTTCACCCTCCCGGAAGGGAGCTGAGAGCTCATATAGTCCGATCTAAGGGCAAGGCTGTGACCTTCACACACCCACACACCCGTCCCCTTGCTCCAGGGGGACAGTAACCACCCACTTCGTCAGTAAAACTTTTCGCAACCTGAGCGAGGCGCGAACTCCCGTCTACTAGATGGCAAGCGAGAACGTTACCACTGCACCAGCGCGCGCGCGTGCGTGCGTGCGTGTGTGTGTGTGTGTGTGTGTGTGTGTGTGTGTGTGTGTGTGTGTGTGTGTGTGTGTGTGTGTGTGTGTGTGTGTGTGTGTGTGTGTGTGTGTGTGTGTGTGTGGTAGGGGAGTGTTGTTTATGGTGAGGTGTGGAATGTGACTGTGTTGTGCTGTCCAGTTTGTGAGAAGGGTCACTGTAGATTTGGCTGGGGCTATTTGGAGCCTGTTTGTGATGAACCACTCGTGCAGTGTGTTTAGGTAAGGTTGGAGGATGTGTGCAGCTATGTTTGCGTTTTGGTGTGTACATGTAAGTGTTATGTCATCTGCATAGGAAGCGATGTGTATCCGGTGTGTGGGGTGTGGGTATGTCATGCATGTATAGGTTAAAGAGTGTAGGGGACAAAACAGATCCTTGGGGGAGATGTCATTTGTGAAGTTTCTAGTGTCTGAAGACTGACTGGCAAATGTTACATGTGCACATCTGCCTCCTAAGTAGTTTGCCAGCCATCTTATTGTGTTATTGTGCATGTTTGTGTAAAATATTTGGTCTGTGAGGTTGTTGCGGGGGATGGCATCAAAAGCTTTGCTGATATCTAGTGTGACTAGGAGCGTTCTGTGTGGTGACCTAGCTGAATTCATGTCGTCAAAAACTCTCTGTGTAAGGTCTGTAAGAAGGGTGTTTGTGGAGTGTAGTGGCCTAAAGCCATGTTGTGATGGGGCTAGGGGGGTGTGAGGTGTAACTAGTTGTAGTACCAGTCGTTCAGTGACTTTAGAGGGGGTGCAGAGGGGTGTGATGGGGATGTGTGAGGAAGGTAACGTGGGGTCTTTGTAGGGTTTAGGGATAGTGATGATAATGCCATGCTTCCAGATGTTGCGTATTGTGTTGTGTGAGCAGCTGTAGTTTGATGTGTTGGTGAGTGCTTGTATGCCTTGTGGTCCAAGGTGTTTAAGGTGAATGTTGCTTATGTTGTCTGGTCCACAGGCAGATGAGTGCTTAAGGCTGCTAATGATGTGCTTCGTCTGGTTGTATGTGAAAGGTGCATAGTCTGGGTCTGTGGGAGACTGTATCTTACGTCGGACGATACGTCGGTCGTCGCGATGGGGATTTAGATGGCTGACATGTGAAAAATGATTGATGAGAGTATTTGCTTGTTGTTTGTTTGAAGGCGACTAAAAGGGTTGGCGGAGGATTAGTGCCCCTCCCCGGAAAACAACTAACTAAAAAAACAAACAATAAGCCTCAGACAAGGACTGACCAAACGATGACGACCAAGGACCGGAAAAAGGACATGGTTATCGGAACGTGGAATGTAAGGGGAGCGAATGATGAGGTGAAAGAGAGAAAAATTGTCCAGGTGCTTGAGGGTGCGAAAGTGGATGTATGTGGAATAACTGAAACAAAATGGAGGAGAAAGTGTGAGAGAATGGGAGTATGGATGGGGTATATGTGCAAGAGTAGGTGAGAATGAGAGGGCAAAGGAAGGAGTATGTATAGTTGTGAGTAAAAGATGGAAGAAGAGCATAAGACAGTATGGATCAGTTGAGTCAAGGATTGTGTGGGGAAAGTTGGAACACAAATGTGGGCGATTGTGTGTGTGTATGCGCCAACGCAAGATCGTGCTAGAAGAGTGAGGGAAGAGTTCTGGACAAATGTAGAAGTGTGCATGGAAAAGTTTGGAAGGAATGAGAGTGTTTTTGATCGGTGATATGAATGGTAAAATTGGGAATGTGAAGATGGATGGAATAGTTGGTGAGTGGGGTGTGCCTGCTGAGATAGATGAGAATGGCAGTGCGTTAGTGGACATTTGTGCTGGGAGGGGGTTGGTGATAGCCAATACCCTCTTCAGGCATAAAATGATCCACAGGTATACATGGCGAGTGATGAGAAGGGTGGGTGGTGAACTGAATGAAAGGAAGGCAATGATTGATGATGTATGTGTGGATGAAAGGATGCGAAGATGTGTAATGGATGCAAGAGCTTATAGAGGTTGGGGGAGTGGACTTTCTGACCACTACTTGGTGATGGCCAGAATTAAAATTCAAGTAAGATGGAGGAATAGAAGAAGGGAAAGACAAGAGGAAGGAGTAGTTGCAAGGAGAGTGGAAAGGTTACAAGAGGATGAGAAAAAGGCAGAGTATAAGAGAGAAGTGGAGGAACGATTGGGCAAATATGAATTGGAGCAGATGGGAGACGTGGAAGGTGTGTGTAGGATATTTACAGAAGAAATATGTGCAGCATGTGATGTGGTGTGTGGAAGGAAGAGAAGACGGAGACGGAGGGGGGTGCAAGGAACAGTGTGGTGGACTGAAGAGGTGAGACAGGCTGTGGCACAAAAGAAGAAAGCATACAATGAATGGATGAGAAGTAGGGGCGTGGAAGAAGTTGAGAGGCGGAAGAGAGAGTTTATGTAGAAAGAAAGAGAGAGGTGAAAAGATTAGTAAGAGAGAGTAAGAAGAGAGTGGATGAGGAATTTGGAAGGAATTTGAGTGTAAAGTGGAGGGACTCTTAAGAAAATGTTCTGGAAAGAGGTGAAAAAGAGTAAGACAGGGTGGAAGTGAAGTTAGCAGGGGAGTGAAAGATAAAAATGGTAGATTACTAGTGGAGAACGGAGAAAAGGTGGGCAGATGGAGAGAACACTTTAAGGAATTGTTGAACATAGAGGATGGAAGTAATGCGCGTATAAGTGGCTGGGGAATGGCTGGAAGAAGGAGGGAGGTGAGAAGACAGGAAGAAATCAGTAGCATAGAAGTTGTGGAAGCAATGAAGAAAGTTAAATCGGGGAAAGCCCCAAGAATTGATGGAGTGTGTGGTGAAATGCTGAAGCATGGGGGAGAGATAGTAGTAGAATGGATGTGGAAGATGTGCAGATTGGCCTGGGAGGAAGGTAGAGTCCCGGAGGATTGGAAGTCAGGTATAATTATTCCCTTGTACAAAGGAAAAGGGGAAAAAGAAGTGTGTGGTAATCATAGGGGCATTTGTCTTCTTAGTATAATAGGAAAAGTGTATGGTAGGATACTTATTGACAGAGTTAGAGAAAGAACAGAGAAATTAGTTGGAGAAGAACAGGGAGGCTTTAGGAAGGGAAGAGGTTGTGTAGATCAGATATTCATTCTTAGATCTTTAGTGGAAAAGTCTCTAGAGAAGTGAAAGAAGTTGTACGCGGCTTTCATGGATTTGGAGAAAACATATGACAGTGTGGATAGACAAGGATTGTGGAAAGTGTTAAGAATATATGGAGTAGATGGGAAGTTGTTGAATGCTGTGAGGAGTATGTACGATGGTGCGAAGGCTGCAGTGCGTGTGGACGGTGAACTAAGTGAATTTTTCTCTTTGAAAGCTGGGTAGAAGCAGGGATGTGTCATGTCTCCATGGCTGTTCAATCTGTACATGGATGGGGTAATAAAAGAGGTACAAGGTAGGGTAGTGGATGCTGGAGTGGCCATAGTGAGAGAGGATAGTGTTTGGAAACTCTCTGTACTGTTGTTTGCAGATGATACTGTGTTGTTGAGTGAAGACGAAGGGGAGCTGCAAGCCTTGGTGGATGAGTTTGGGAGTGTGTGTAAGAAACGGAATCTAAAGGTGAATGTAGGGAAGAGTAAAGTGATGGTCTTTGAGAGAGGTGAAGTCAGTGAATGGACAGCGAGGTTGGATGGTGAGGAATTGGAAAATGTGAGTACGTTTAAGTACTTGGGTAGTGTGATGAGTAAGGATGGAAGTTTGGAGGGTGAAGTGCTTGAAAGGGTACAGCAGGGAAGAAAGGTTGCTGGTTCTTTGAAAGCAGTGATAAGAAACAGGGAAGGGAGCATGGAAGTGAAAAAGTTACTACATGACAGCATTGTGATACCAACTCTAACGTATGGAAGTGAAGCTTGGACGTTGTTGGAAGGACGCAAGTCAAGAGTGAGAGCAGTGGAAATGAGTTACTTAAGAGGAGCCTGTGGAGTCACCTGGAGAGACAGGGTGACGAATGAGGATATAAAGGAGCGTTGTGGTGTGGATGTGGATGTGATGGGAAGCGTTATGAGGAAAACACTGAGGTGGTTTGGCCATGTGGAGAGGATGGAGGGTGAAAGACTGACGAAGAGAGTGTATGTGAGTGAGGTGGAGGGAGGAAGAGGGAGGGGGAGGCCGAGGATGAGATGGAGGGATGGGGTGGAGAGGTATATGAGAGAGGGGGGTGTGAGTTGGGAGCAGGGCAGTGAAATGGCGGAGGACAGGGCGACTTAGAGGCGATTTGTTTGTGGCCACCCCAAACGGGATTGAGGCGTCTGGCAATAGATAGATAGATAGATGATTGTTTGAAAGTATGGTGTCCGTTGTTGTGATGGCAGCGTGTGATCGTGTAATGTTATTTAGTGTTTTGTAGAGTTTGCTGGTGTTTGTTTTGTGGTCAAGTGTTTGGAGATAATTATTCCAGTTTAGTGTTGGCTGTTTTGATATTCTATTGTTTATCGGAGTGTTGAGATCTTCTATGCTTTGTACGGTGTCTTGTGTATGGGGTGTTGGGAAGTGTCGTAGTGTGTCCCGTTGACTGATGAGGTCTTGGATTTCTGGTGCGAAGTTGCGGTTGTGTCTCTTTCTGTTGCCTCTAGGGATGTGTCTTTTGTCTGCGTTTTGTATAACTGTATTGAAAGTGTGCACAGCGATGTTGATGTTTGTGATAGGTGTACAGTTCAATGTTTCAACATGTTCTGTTTCAGTTGTGAGGGCCTCTTAGTTGGCTCTCTTATAAATAGTGTGTGTGTCTGTGGCCAGCTGGGGTGATTCTGGTTTTGGTAGTGATGATGACTAGGAGGTGATCGGATCCATGCGTTCTGACCACTCTCCAGGATGCTGTGGAGGCGACATTTGGGGAGCAGAAGGTGATGTCTGGGGATGATGGGAGGAAGAGGGCTTGATGTGGGATATGGGTATGTTGATGGAGATTATTCAGTATGAAAGGATGATCTGTTTGGGATTGTAGTACCAGCCTTCTGTCTGTGTCAGGGTTGTTGACATGCCAGGCCGTCACCACCCAGGATGATGTTGGGTATGTCAGTGATGTGGTGTATCTGCGGAGAGTAATTGTGTGGTACTGTGAGGGACGACTGGAGGGGAATGTATGTGTTGGCGATTGTTATATGTAATTTGTTACCAGTGCGTATATTAATTGTATTTCTGTTGTGGTGTCATGTGGGGGGAGAAGTGACTTTGTGTGTGCACTGGTATCTGAGAAGTTAATGGATTTGTGTACCAGGGCGATGAGTCCACCGCCACCGCCGTCGGTCCGGTCTTGTTGAATTATTAATTTTAACCTCCAGACGATATTTCTTCACCTTACTACACACGATTATGCATGGGTGTCCCGCGGCGAGATTTTCGAAAAACTTCATGAAGGACAGATCTGAGCTTAAAAAAAAAATGATAAACTTTGGCTTAATTCTCAATAGTTACGGAGCTAGAGGTACTGACGACCTTATGGATAAATTATGAGGGAGAACATTTTCGCACATAAGGGTGATCATTTACCTCAGAATATATGGGTGGTCGTACTTAAGGCTCGTATTCTCGTCGGTTAAGGAAGCTCCCTAGCACTTCTTCATCTGAGATTTATTTTGGGGTACGGCCGGCTAATATTGTTTTCTACGTATCTTTTTTAATGAGTATGGCATTATACGACTGATTTAAATATCGTAGAAGAGGACGGGAAGGTATAACACGGAAAATAAGTCGCTTAGGAAGAAGCGTTCAGGAGCTGATTTGAAGGAGGGTTTGCCAAGAGTTGAATTATTCTTGTTTTCCCGTGGCATGGATTGAGAGGTTTAGGTCACAAGATTTACGAACCAGGAAATGGAGAGAGAGAGAGAGAGAGAGAGAGAGAGAGAGAGAGAGAGAGAGAGAGACGAGGTGGAGTATTAAGAATTATGAAGGAAACTGAGGAAGAAGAGGGGAAGGGAAAGAGAATAGGAAACAGGAGGAGAGATGACGACGACGACGACGACGACGACGATGATGATGATGATGATGATGATGATGATGAGGAGGAGGAGGAGGAGGAGAAGGATGGAGGGAGGTATGAAGGAAGAAAGGAAGAAGGATGAAGGGTATGATGAAGGTTGTTATCAGCTTATACTGCCTTAACGATCCCTTCAATGAATCTTAAATTAGGCCACCAATGCTTGTTTACTCCCCTAAGCTAATGTAGGTGAAGTGGTGTGGTGTGGTGTGGTGTGGTGTGGTGTGGTGTGGTGTGGCGAGGCGTGTGGAGAAGTCTGGTGTGGTGCGGTGTAGTATGGTACGGTGAAGTGTGTGGAGTTTGGTGTGTTGTGTTGTGTTGTGTTGTGTTGTATGGTGTGGTGTGGTGTCAGATGCATAGCGTGGTGTGGTGTGGTGTGTTGAGTTTTCTGATATAGTGTGGTAATATGGTGTAGGTGGCCTGGTGTAAGGGTGAGTTGGTGAAGTGTGGTGTAGTGTTTTGTGCTTTATGTTGTGTGGTGTGGTAGTGAGCTGGTGCGTTTCGATGGTGTGATGTTGTGTAATGCAGTGGAGCGCAGTGAATGGTGGGGCACTGTTGTATGGTGCAGTGTGGTGTGGTGTGGTGAGGTGTAGTGTGGGGCAGTGTAGTGTAGTGTGGTGTGGTGTGTAGTGAACTGTGGTGGTGTATTGTGTCAGTGCCAAGTGTGGTGGGTGTGTCGTGTGATGGAGTACAGAGGGTGTAATATTCCAGTCTAAGTGTAATGAACCCTGTAATTCTGAACGGGTATTTTTAGCACATGTACAGCCGAATTAGGAGAAAGTACAGAGCGAGTTATGTTTGTTGGTAATAATACATTTAACAAAACAGCTTGGTAGTCTCTTCAAAGTGGTCAGTCTATAATGGAACTGAGCCTCTCTCTCTCTTCTCTCTCTCTCTCTCTCTCACACACACACACACACACACACACACACACACACACACATACACCACTTTTTACACCCGCACTAGCACGCGCTTGCACAAAAAAAAAAAAAAAAAAAAAAAAAAACGGTAACCTTGTACTGAGAGCGCAGAGTCCAATGAAACACCTTTGAGGAGTACTTTGCCCGTGAAATTACATATGTACTGTAGCACACGTGTAGCACTGTACTACACATTAAGCTTTCATAATTACAAAGCGAAAGTGTACTATTCGGAAGGTGGCTGTTAGTTTTCGTGGGTGTAAACTATAGTGTGCTTCAAGATGTACTGTGCTACGCGTCATGTACTGTGCTACTCCTTAAACCTTTCCGTAATGAAGGGGTTAAGATGTACTGCAAATGAAAACTGATGTAATTTTTCGCAGATGTACTCCAAGGCCATCATGTACAGTACTACCACCTTGACCTTTACTAATGACTCTCTCTCTCTCTCTCTCTCTCTCTCTCTCTCTCTCTCTCTCTCTCAGCGCCACTCGCCTCATCAATGCCTTCACCAAGAGAGCACATCATCATCTTTAAGCATGAGGTGTAGGCTGTAGGTGTACTAAGGTGTACTGTATTACTATCTATCTATCTACAGCCCGACGCCCTAATCCCACAAAGGGTGGCCGCAGACAAAACGCCTCCAAGTCGTTCTGTCACCCACCATTACTACCTCTTCTATATGGCCCAATTTTTAAAACGGAGAGCGAAAGTGTAAACAGGCCTCAAATTTTTTACAATCATGTAAGAAAACACCTGTAATTTACAGACACACCTGTATCGTAAATCAGAGAAAAACAGGCATGAGCGATACACAAAGGTCGAATACTCGTATCGTGATCACATGATTCAGAAATTTTCGCGAGTTTTTCAGGGCATCTTCAAACTTTCAAACTTTCGCGTACACAGTTTTAAAAATATACCCCAGGGAGTTTGCACAGGTGTAATGTTCTAATGTCTCGCAGGTGTAATGTCTCGCAGGTGTAATGTCTCGCGGGTGTAATATCCCGCAGGTGTAATATCTCGCAGGTGTAATGTCTCGCGGGTGTAATGTCTCTCGGGTATAATGTCTCGCAGGTGTTATGTCTCGCAGGTGTAATGTCTCGCAGGTGTAATATCCCTCAGGTGTAATGTCTCGCGGGTGTAATGTCTCTCGGGTGTAATGTCTCGCAGGTGTTATGTCTCGCAGGTGTTATGTCTCGCAGGTGTAATGTCTCGCAGGTGTAATATCCCTCAGGTGTAATGTCTCGCAGGTGTAATGTGTTGCGGGTGTAATGTCTCGCAGGTGTAATGTCTCGCAGGTGTAATGTCTCGCAGGTCTAATATCTCGCAGGTGCAATGTCTCGCAGGTGTAATATCTCGGTGTAATGTCTCGCAGGTGTAATTTCCAAGTGTACTACGAGATATGTACTACCATCACCCTGCCCTTAAGTAATGACTCCAAAACACCGCTATTTGTGCCTAACAACGCCGTAATTAAGGAGCCAATTAACTACTTTACGTCTGAGGTGAAGGTTTGCTAATGGCCCGCCCTCCTCCATTAATTACACCCACCCCCCTTTAAAAGAGTGGGTGGGTTGGGGTAGACCGGGAGGGGAAGGGGAGGAAAGTGTGTGTGTGTGTGTGTGTGTGTGTGTGTGTGTGTGTGTGTGTGTGTGTGTGTGTGTGTGTGTGTGTGTGAGAGAGAGAGAGAGAGAGAGAGAATGTGGAAGAGGGATGCTGACCTGGAGGGGGGAAGGAATGGAAAATAAGTGAGAAAAAAAAGAGAGAGAGAGAGAGAGAGAGAGAGAGAGAGAGTTTGAGACTAAAGATGGAAAAGAAAGGAAGTAAATGAGAAAATGAAGCAATGAGAAAGAAAATGAAAAAAGTGAGAGTAATGAGTAGAAAGAATGACAGAAGAATGAGTGAGAAGGGAAACAAGAGAATGGGATGAACGACTGTGAAAGGAATGAAAAGAGTGCAAAGGTAAGAACGAATGAGAGAGTAAAGAATGAATAAGGGAAGAAAGAATGAGGAAAGAAAGAATGAGAGAGGGAAGAAAGAATCAGTGTGGGAGGAAAGAATGCGAGAAGGACGAAAGAATGAAAGAGGGAAGAAAGAAAGAATGAGAGGGAAGAAAGAATAAATGAGAGAGGAAGAAAGAATGAGAGGCAGGAAAGAATAAGAAAGGGGAAATAAGAGTGAGAAAGGTAAATAAGAGTGAGAAAAGAAGCATGAGTCAGAATGAATCAAGAGGAGTGGAAAAAGAAATACAGGAAGCAGGGAGTGAATAGGAATGGTGGGTGATGAAGCATGAAAATATGGATGGAATATATCTGGGCGAACATATGGGTGTTATAAAAAGTTACTAGCAGCGAGATTATAGGGGAGTGTGTGTGTGTGTGTGTGTGTGTGTGTGTGTGTGTGTGTGTGTGTAAGTCACCGGGTCGGTCAGGATCACTTGATGGTCGTGATCGTCAGCTTTTACCCTCCCGGAAGGGAGCTGAGAGCTCATATAGTCCGATCTAAGGGCAAGGCTGTGACCTTCACACACGCACACACCCGTCCCCTTGCTCAAGGGGGACAGTAACCACCCACTTCGTCAGTGAAACTTTTCGCAACCTGAGCGAGGCGCGAACTCCCGTCCACCAGTTGGCAAGCGAGAACGTTACAACTGCACCAGCGAGCGGTGTGTGTGTGTGTGTGTGTGTGTGTGTGTGTGTGTGTGTGTGTGTGTGTGTGTGTGTGTGAGAGAGAGAGAGAGAGAGGGGGGGGGAATGGGGTAGGACTGGATGTTGAAAAGAGGCGATGGAGTGGACATGGGAGTGTGAAAGTAATATAGTGGAGAGGAGTGGAAATGTACGTCAACAGGAAAGGGTGATGTGATGTGGAAATGAGAGTTATAACATGGGAGATGAGGCCGGTAAACAAGGGAGTGGATGACGATGAGGAAGAGACGGGATAAAGTGAGTAAGATTTGAGTGGGAGAGAAATGAAGATTGTGAGTGGGAGAAAAATGTAGGTGAGAGGGAGAGAGAGGGAGACCAAGACAAAATGGTATGGAAATGACCTATGTTGAGAGGGAGAAGGAAGGGAGGGAGTGCAAGTGGAGGGTGTAAGACAGAGGGGGAAGTAAAGAAGGAGTGGAAGATAGAATGGAGGAGAGGGTGACAGAGAGAGGGAAGTAAAGGTGGTGTGGAAGAGAGGAAGGTGGAGTGTGCAAGGACGTGTGGAGGTAATAAAGTGGAGTGAGCGGAATTATGGATGAGAGGGAGTGAATATTCTTAGAGGTATGGAAATGAGTTGGAGTGGGGAAAGAGGGCTGGGGTGAAAGGGGGGAGAGAGAGAGAGAGAGAGAGAGAGAGAGAGAGAGAGAGAGAGAGAGAGAGAGAGAGAGAGAGAGAGAGACTGGTTAACTGACTGATTACCGATCTTGGGAGTGTATCGTCAAAGTACTGTATATTGTCCCTGTATAACAAAAACACACACACACACACACACACACACACACACACACACACACACACACACACACACACACACACACAGACTAAATTCACACACATCAACAATAAACAATTTCAAAACGGTATTATTTTGGAATTACACCCAACGAGGGGAGACTAAAATTAATATCTTTACCACTTACTTCATACACTTCTAAGTAATTTCTCACTTAAACATATCCGTGCACTTTTTAGCTCTTGGTTGATGAGGAGGAGAGGGAGGGTTGCTCGGTTCGTAGTTAAAGCCATTATAATATCTACGCTACGGTAAAATTAGAGTAGGTTAGGTTAGGTTAGGTTAGGTTAGGCTAGGCTAGGCTAGGCTAGGTCAGGTTAGGTTAGGTTAGGTCAGGTCGGGTCAGGTCAGGTTAGGTTAGGTCAGGTTAGTTCGGATTAGGTCAGGTCAGGTTGTTATGTTAGGTCAGGTCAGGTTAGGTTAGGTCAGGTTAGTTCGGATTAGGTCAGGTCAGGTTGTTATGTTAGGTCAGGTCAGGTTAGGTTAAGTTAGGCTAGGTTAGTTAATTTTTCCGTATGTGAAATAAAAGACGCAAGCTAGGTGGGACCTACATAACCTCCCCTTCTCCCTATTTTCCAAGTACACACACACACACACACACACACACACACACACACACAAATCTGCGATGGATGCTTACAGAAGAGAAAGTGCTTAGAAATGTTTAAGTTCAGTAATGCGCATATAAATTTTCGTGTCCTAGTTGGGAGTTTACCTATAAAATTACCTTCAATAAAACTACACCTGACCGACGAAGCATGTTTCCTTGCGGTGGGGTAGGTGGTGTGGAGGTAGCAAAGTGGAGTGGAAGGAAAATTTATGAGAGAGGGAGGGGAAAGCCGAGGGTTAAAATGATATGGAAATGAGAGTTATGGTGTGGGAGTGACGGGAGGCGAGTGTGAAGGAACGACGAAAGGAAGGTGAATAGAAGGAGGGAGGGAGAGAAAGGAGAAAGAAAGTGGGAAGTACAAGGGAGAGAATGTGAAAGCAGAAGTGGAATATGATGCAGCCATGTCGGAGAAACGGAGGGTGGGGGGGGATGGACGGAGGGAAGGAAAGAAGGAAGGAGAAAGTGGGAAGTACAAGAGAGTGTTGGAAGTGAAAAGGAAGGAGTGTGAATATTGAAGGAAGGACGAGTGACTTGTGTGAGTGAAATGTTGTGAGAAATAAATTGATAAAGTAGGCAGAAGAGTGTGAGTAGTGTGATGATGGGTGAGAGTGAGCGTTAGAGTGAGAGTAGTTAAGAAATTGGTAAGTGTAATGTTGATACTCAGAATGTTAGTAGTCAAGCGAGAGTGAGGGTGAGAGTGAAGGACAAGTGTGAATCTGAGGATGAGGTTGAGTGAATACGTGAGAATGAGTGAGGATAAGAATGGTGAAGAGAGTGACAATAAAGATAAGAAAGTGTGTCAGGGTGATTGGATACAAGTGTGAGAGTGAGTGAGGGTGACACTACGAGTTAGGAAGATAGTGATGAAGAGGTTTAGAAAGTGTGTCAGTGCGAGGGAAAGTATAATCATAAGGGAGAGTGTAAGTGTAAAGGTGAATAAAAATTAGTGTGAGGGTAAATAAAGGGTGACTATAAGAAAGTCTGAGATTGAATTAGGGGTGAATAAAGTGCGCGGGTGAAAAGGGAGAATAAATTTAAGTACAAGGGTGAAAAGGGAGAATAAATTTTAAGTGCAAGGGTGAAAAGGAACAATAAATTTAAGTGCAAGGGTGAAAAGGGAGTGAATGAATGTAAGTGTGACGGTGAAAAGGGAGTGAAAATATATAAGTGTGAGGGTGAAAAGAGAAAGTATGAGTGAGCGAGGGTGAGAGTAGCTAGTCGAGGGGAAACGGAACACCTTTAATCGGTTACCATGACAACGGGACGCCACCTGTACTGCCACCACTACCACTAACAGTACATCTACCGTTACTCTTACCTGTTGATGTTGTAGTTGTAGTTGTTGTTGTTGCAATGCCGTCAAAAAATCAGGGGCTTTGCATTCCACTTTGCGATTTACATATACGACCCTTTTTTACGGATCATGTAGATACTAGCAACCCTGACTACCCGTCCCTCTAACACACAAAAATTCTATACCTGAGTGGCAAGGCTGGGCAAAATAGACTACCTTTTATATGAAGGATCTATTATACTGGAATACATTAATTACGTTGTCCAAATACCGTCATTAGCCTAATGGGAGAATCCAATTAGCCTCTTCAAACCGATGACGTACTTTAAATATCTGCAATCTTCAGACAATATTTATTCACTTCACTAAAGACTTTATTTAAACTAAGGTATTTGATTTAGTTTCCATCGGCCCTGTCAAAATGAAGATATTTTCCAAGGTATATATAATCGTCTGGATAATGCAAGAATTAAAAAAATGGAATTAAATTGAAGGTTCATCCTCTCTTTTGACTGCTGAGATGTTTCGTCATGGAGGAAAAAAAAAAAAAATCTAGTTTTGCCAGTACCAAAGAAGAGAATCCTCAAGGTAAGTCTGTGAAGCCTCGGGACTGCTAGGATTTCTCTCAGATGAACGAAGCTTTGTGGGGTTTACTTGAATACCACACCGAAAAACACGAACCGCTGCGAAAAGATTACGAAAACGGTAAATACGTGGCGTGATATTCCTAAAGGGCTGCCCTATTTATTTTGTGGCTTTATCAGGCTTTGTTTTTCTTCTCGTTATCTGGCTTAAATAAATCCTGTGATAATGGACCTGGCTTCCTGTGTTATTATTATTATTATTTATTATTATTATTTTTATTATTATTATCATTATTATTATTATTATTGCTGCTACTACTGCTACTGCTACTACCACTTTTACTATTATTATTATTATTATGATGATGATGATGATTATTATTATTATTATCATTATTATTATTCGCTCTTGTGTTCACTTATCGCTCTACTTTTCATTTTCTCGTTTCCAGAGCTCTCTCTCTCTCTCTCTCTCTCTCTCTCTCTCTCTCTCTCTCCTCTCTCTCTCTCCTATCCCTGTATTTCTGCCCCAATCTTGCCACGAGGAGTTCCAATCCTACTCTCTGATGAAAACTGCTTGTCGGCGCCTTTCTTACAAGGACCCTGGGATTCACCTTTTTTCTGGAAGGAGGTGAAGGTAACAGGGAATTTATATAAGGTGGGAGGAAGACAGCTGCGAAAATGTGTATGGTATGTAGGGATGAAATTGTCTCCTGAATCGAGTGTGTGTGTGTGTGTGTGTTTATATATATATATATATATATATATATATATATATATATATATATATATATATATATATATGTTGGGAAGAAGGCCTGGTGGGTTAGTGGGTTTAGGGCTCCAGCCGTACGTCGTTCACTGGGGTTTAAATCAAAGGGGTGGTTTGATAATGAAGAAAAGAAATTAACATAAGTACGAACAGAGAGAGAGAGAGAGAGAGAGAGAGAGAGAGAGAGAGAGAGAGAGAGAGAGAGAGAGAGAGAGAGAGAGAGAGAGAGAGAGAGAGAGTGTTTGTTATTCAGGGCCCATTCTCACACAAATCAGTCCAACATTTTCAAAGCTTTCAGTGTTTACAAATAACCATACATATACAATAAACATCACGCAGTAGCAATAAATAATTTCTCCATTTCTTTATTTTTATATTCTCTGCAGCTTTAAAATATCGAGTCTATCTATTTATCTATCCATCCATCTTCCATCTTTCCATACACTCATGTATTCAACTATCTATCCATCTATTCTATCCATCTATCTATCTCAATCTATCATATCATCTATCCATCCATCCATCCATCCAGCCATCTATATCTGTCCGTCTATCTGTACATCTATCCATCCATTATAAACGTCTACTACTCTACCAATAAATCTACCTATCCATCAATCTATCCATTACTATCCACTCTTTCCTCACTTACAATACGGCATCTCTATCTATTAATCTAATCCATCCACCCACACATCCATCCATCCATTCTATCCGGCCTAAATCCATCCATCCAGCCAGCCATTCTATCCAGCCTAAATCCATCCATCAGTGCATTCTTCATTTTCACTTTTAAAGACAACTTCCATTCATTCATTCATTTATCCATCCATCCATCCATCCACCTATCCTTTCATCTGTCCATCCATCCATCCATCCACGTATCCTTTCACCCATCCATCCATCCACGTATCCTTTCATCTGTCCATCCATCCATCCACGTATCCTTTCATCTATCCATTCATCCATCCACCCACATATCCTATCATCCATCCATCCACCTATCCTTTCATCCATCCATCCAGCTATCCTCTCATCCATCCATCCACCTATCCCTTCATCTATCCATCCATCCACCTATCTTTTCATTTATCCGTTCATCCATCCATCCACCTATCCTTTCATCCATCCATCCATCCACCTATCCTTTCATCCATCCATCCATCCACCTATCTTTTCACCTACCCATCTATCCATCCACCTATCCTTTCATCCATCCATCCACCTATCCTTCCACCCATCCATCCTCCTATCCTTCCATCCATCCATCCACTTATCCTTCCATCCATCCACCCTCCTATCCATCCATCCATCCACCTATCCTTCCATCCATCCATCCACCTATCCTTCCATCCATCCATCCACCCTCCTATCCATCCATCCATCCACCTATCCTTCCATCCATCCATCCTTCCATCCATCCATCCACCTATCCTTCCATCCATCCATCCACCTATCCTTCCATCCATCCATCCATCCACCTATCCTTCCATTTATCCATCCATCCACCTATCCTTCCATCCATCCATCTATCCTCCATCACTACCTGGCAACTACTACTAATTCCAACTCCCAGAAGTCTTGCAATGCAGGTAACACATCAGGTGTGGTGCTGTTTCACGGAAGGTGGTACGTAATTAAAGAGGAGTCAGTTAGCCATGTCTATCCATTTACCTATCCACCTGTCTATCAGTCTATCCACCAGTCTATCCATTTATCTATCCACCTCTCTATTCATCCATCCTTTATCTATCCACCTGTCTATTCATCTATCCATTTATCTATCCACCAGTTTATCCACCTATCCATTTATCTATCCACCAGTCTATCCATTATCTATCCACCAGTCTATCCATTTATCTATCCACCAGTCTATTCATTTAACCATCCACCAGTCTATCCATCTATCTATCAGTCCAGCTGATATCCACCCATTAGTCTACTGCATATTTTTATCTAACTATCCATCCATCCATCCAGCTGAAATCTATCCATCCGTCTGAAATATATCCAACTGTGTCTTCATATTTTTTAAAAGCCTACCCATTCTTCCATCCATCCATCCACCTATCCACTCCATGCCACTGAAATCCATCCATCCATCAGTCTATACATTTTCCTAACTATCTATGCATCCACTCCATCCATCTCACATCCATCCATCCATCAGTATATTTGGTCTAATTAATGCATTCACCCGTCTGCCCTATCCAAATAAATCCATCGATATATCAGGCTATCTTTATTCATACAACTTTATCATCCATCTTCCATCCATCCATCCATCCATCTACTCATTCATCCATCCATCCATCCATCTATTCATTCATCCATCCATCCATCCATCTTCCATTCATCCATCCATTCATCTTCCATTCATCCATCCATCCATAATTCATTCATCCATCCATCCATCTTCCATTCATCCATCCATCCATAATTCATTCATCCATCCATCCATCTTCCATTCATCCATCCATCCATCTTCCAGTCATCCATCCATTCATCTTCCTTTCATTCATCCATCCATCTTCCATTCATTCATCCATCTTCCATCCATCCATCCATCCATCTATTCATTCATCCATCCATCCATCCATCTATTCATTCATCCATCCATCCATCCATCTTCCATTCATCCATCCATTCATCTTCCATTCATCCATCCATCCATAATTCATTCATCCATCCATCCATCTTCCATTCATCCATCCATCCATAATTCATTCATCCATCCATCCATCTTCCATTCATCCATCCATCCATCTTCCAGTCATCCATCCATTCATCTTCCTTTCATTCATCCATCCATCTTCCATTCATTCATCCATCCATCCATCCATCTTCCATTCATTCATCCATCCATCCATCCATCTTCCATTCATTCATCCATCCATCCATCCATCTTCCATTCATTCATCTAACCATCCATCACAAAGACACACCAGGCTGATGGATGGATACATAGATAATTCTCTGCTAAAATGACGAGCACAGACAAAAATGCCATCACAACAGACCAACAGACATTTTTTCTTAACTGATATCAAAATATTAAGGTATTACAGCATATAAATTCATGATTCACCTACGTCTCTCTCTCTCTCTCTCTCTCTCTCTCTCACACACACACACACACAGGTATTCTCCCAACCTTCCCCCACCCTCTCCCTGTCAGTCTCACCCTAACTGTTCAGTAATTAAATTGAAGTTAACCTTATCAAATTAACGAAAGGCGCCTTTGTGACTTAAAAGCGACCAGCAGAAAGGAAAATTGAAATGTATTGTTGTGAGGAGGAGGAGGAGGAGGAGGAGGAGGAGGAGGAGGAGGAAGAAGAGGACGAGGACGAGGAAAAAGGAAAAAAACGAGAGGCTTCTTCCATTCTCCCCGCCTATGTCGAGTTTTCTTTTTCTTTATTTACTCACTCACTCTCTCTCTCTCTCTCTCTCTCTCTCTCTCTCTCTCTCTCTCTCTCTCACTTTTCTCCTCGTCGATAATTTATGGTGATTGGTGAGAGTTGGGTGGCACTGTGTCGGAACTCAATTGTCGACATGAAGAGGCTGGGTGGAGGAGGAGGAAGGGAGGGAAGGATGGAGGGAAAAAGTCACAATGCGGAGGAAGTAGAATGGAGGAAGTAGAGAAGGAAGGAGGGAAAGAACGGGAAGGAAGGATGAAGGGAGAGACATTGAGGGAAGGGAGGGAGAGTGGAGGGACACAAAGGAATAGCTGAGTGATGGAGAGAGAGAGAGAGAGAGAGAGAGATTTATAAAGACTTGCTGACCATAAGCCTTACTTTCTCTCTAGGTGGCTTGGCCTTGTAATTAAAATACTTTCTCAAATTAAAAATGTTGAAAAATTAAAGGAGGTGAGAGAGAGAGAGAGAGAGAGAGAGAGAGAGAGAGAGAGAGAGAGAGAGAGAGAGAGAGAGAGAATATGCAGCAGGAGGATAATCAAATAATCCATCATTCTGGCATGACAAGGAGACACCCCATCTATCTATCTATCTATCTATCTATCTGTCTGTCCAATTATCTACCTACATATATATCTACTGCACTATATCTATGCATTCCACTAGTTACTGTCTATCTATCTACACGAATATCTTTCAATTTATCTACTTAAAATTATACATATTTGTCTATCTATCTATCTATCTGATCAGCCATATCTATTTGGCTATCTTCAATTATCAGTCTGTCTATTTTCCCCTGTTTATGTCTTCCCGTTGATTCAGTTATTTCTTTTTCTATCTACCTTTTCAAGTATATATCTATTTGCCCACCTCTCTGTTTACTGATATTTCTGTTTAACTGTCTGTCTGTTCTGCTGTCTATCTGCCTATCTAACTATGCGTTCAATTTTGTATGTATATGTCAATCTATCTGTTTATATATATGATTCCGTACATATCTGTTGGCCCAGATGTACAGCTCTCTCTCTCTCTCTCTCTCCCTCTCTCTCTCTCTCTCTCACACAGTCGGGCACAGCATGACATCCGCGGTGCTTTGCGTGCGCGGGTGTAACGTGAAAGAAAACGAAAGGACAGAAAGGAAAAGAGAAGAAGGTGAGGATACTTTACATATCCTCACTGTCACCGTAGTTTTCAGTGTTGAGAATATGTGGAGCGAAGAAGGGAGTTAAGACGACATGGTGATGATATAATACTCTCTCTCTCTCTCTCTCTCTTACTCTACATTCACTTATTTTCTCCCTCTCATTCTTTTCTTCCTCGCACTTCTCTCGCTCTTTTCTTTCCTTCCTTCATCCTTGTATCCCTTTCTCATTCTCTTCTTCCTCCATCTTCGTTCCTCTCTCTCTCTCTCTCTCTCTCAACCCTCTGTCGCTTCTTACTTGCTAACTTCTTTCTTCCTCTATTTTCTTTTCTTTCTCCGTCTTCGTTTGCCCACGTCTCACTACCCTCTCTTTTTCTCTCTTTTCTCATCTCACTGATTTCTCACCTCTCTTTTTCTCTCTCTTTCTTCTCACTGCTCTCTCATCCCCTCCCTCCCCTTCCCTCTTCCTTTATTTTTTTCATCTTTCCAAGTCCATATTAGCTGTCACGGTCACATTCTCAACCTGTCCATCTCTCTCTCTCTCTCTCTCTCTCTATCTCCTCATCCAGCGCACGACACAGAAAAATCTCCAAAAGTACCCACGGACCCTAATAAAATGCTCCAGACATGCATTTTATTAAGTCCCCCCTTGTCACCTCCAGATCCTCATTTTCTCTAAGTGGAGGTGATGAGGAGGTGGAGATGAGGGTGGAAATGTTCCCTGAGATCTTTGTGCTCGTTTGCGTGCTGTCCCTCTCTCTCTGCCTGTCTCTCTCTGCAGTCTCACTGTCGCTCATGCTCTTCGTCTCTTCTTTGTTTCATATATATATATATATATATATATATATATAAACTGTATATCATCTCATCAGCCGTTTGTGTGTCCACTGCAGGACCGGCCTATCCCGACCGAAGTGGGGACGATACAGCCAATGTATCTCTACCAAGTGGCTTAGGCCGTCTAGTAGAGATTGTATGTAGGGTGAGAAGTGCTTGTAAGTGTAATTGTCGTGTTGGAGTGGCTTTGGATGTGTGTGTAGTCTGTGAACCAAGTGTAATCGGCCCGCGCAAGCCGACTGGGTGCATGCATACTTAATAGTATGGGACACTGGTTCAACCACAGCACCCTTTATGTCCGCCAATGCAGTACGTGGCCAGAAGAACGCTCCCAAAGTTTATTACCCTGGCGGGGCGCGAACCCTCGTTCTTCAGTGTACGAAACGCACACTTTATCACTGTACCACATATATATATATATATATATATATATATATATATATATATATATATATATACACCAGGTGTGCATCTATATTCATTCAATCCTTTACTGCCACATCAGGAGCGTAGGGACCGGGGCTTGGCTACTGACTACAGACACTTAAGGCGAGACTTGACATTTGTTCGCCCAAAAGCAGTATTTTGTAAGCAATAAACACACTAGACCACCAGGCTTCAGTTTCGTCATATGATTACCACCCAACGATATTAATGGTTTTCTGCATTACAAGAAATCATCTAGTCCGGCTTATCATTCAGTGTAGAGTCACATGAAAGTAGCAACACATCAAGTGAATGGATGGTGTGTATTGCCACGTATAACCTACATAAATATCCCACATACCTCGTTCAATAATACACTTTCGCTACCTCCAAACTATTTTATTCACCTATATGATAATTAACACGACTCTTATTTGTTCCATCTAGTCAGTCCCAAATCTACCTTTTCTTTCTCCAGTTCAATCATTATTCGATATATTATACAATGATTAGCGTCCCTTGTACCACCTTCACCTTCGACACACATATACCTCAACCTTATACATTTTTTCAAATGCCTCTATCATTCATCTTTCATCAGTAAATCTTTCTCCCTTAATTTCTCCCACACGTGCTCCTTGCATTTAAATCTCACGTCTCCCTTTTGCTCCCTTTCATCTTGCTTCATCTCGGTTTTGCGTAGCGCCACCACACCACACCTTGCTTCCCCCAACACCTTTATTACTTCCGCTCTCTCACATTCTCCACCAACACCTCTCACATTCCACACAAACACAGAACCCAGATTCGGAGCTTCCTGAATATTTGCTGTGAGGATCTAGAGGGTTGGGTCTCTCTCTCTCTCTCTCTCTCTCTCTCTCTCTAGGAATACGAAACCATATATTTTTCTTTCTACCCTACCCACGAACTGGCTCTAAGACTTGCACCAAATGGAGTAAATATTTCCTGATATGTAAGACATCATTTGATTTCCCGCTCTGTCTAGTCACATCTAGGTATCGCTACATCAGGTGAGTGAATAGTTAGCACGTCCACCTACCACATACATTAATTTCATCAGCAAGCAATAACTCAAGGGTACCATCCCCACATCTGATTATGTGCAAACAATTAGTAATCACAGTAAGATAATTTTGTCCTTGCACAATCACTTCTGCATATAAAAACCTATTAGCATTTGCGATTTCACTCAATGTGCATCTTTTCCAGCCTTTTTCCTAATGTAATAAGTTCACATGAAGACACTACTTAAAAAAAAAAAATGGCGAAAAAGGTGAAAATATTGAAAGAAAAAAAACTTAAAAGACTCCCAACGCCAAAATAATTAATACAGACGTGAAAATCCGCAAAACTTTCTCCCCGACTTTTGGCCCCTGATATCTAAACTGTTAAGCTCGATTTATTTTCAGGTAATTTTGATAACACTAAAACATCTATACAACATTTTTCGAAATTTTGATATCTGCTTTTGGCTTTTTTTTTTTTTTTTTTTTTTTTTACCGCAGTGCCGGGGGGGAGGGGGGCACAAAATGGAGCGAGGGAAGTTATTTTTTTTTTTTTAATCCAGTTTTTGAAAAGCAACTCAACTTTCTATCTATCTATCTACATCTATCTTCTATCAATCTATTTGTCTATGTCTATCTATCTATCTATCTATCTGTCTGTCTGTCTGCCTGTCTTCAGCCCAAGGACGTCATCTACCTTTCATTCCAGCTACTAAAATTATCGTCGGTTAAGGAAGCTCCCTAACACCTTTTCCTATGCGATTTATTTAGCTAATTACACCTTATTTTCCTATTCTGTTACGTAATTCTAATACTGCCAAACTCTCCATAAAAAAAGGGATATTAACCAACCATATCCAAAAATAAATCGCCATGGAAGAGGTGTCAGGGAGCTTCCTTACCAGACGAGACTAAGGGCCTAGATTTAACCCCTCCAGATCCTCAGGTCTCTCAAAGGCTGAAGAAAATCGTCTGAAGGAAGTGAGGGCAATGGGAACAAGCCCTCCTGATCACAACTCACTATCGGACCAATTAGAGAGAGAGAAAGCTGAGAAACTTAATTAGAGTTAGTTCATTTGCTTAAGTGGCGTGGAGGTGCCTCTTACTTACTACTCTAATTAAGAACAGGTGTTAAATTGCCCAAGTTAATGATACGCTTTTTACTCGTTATCTTCCGGTCAAGGGCGCCCGTGTGTGTGTGTGTGTGTGTGTGTGTGTGTGTGTGTGTGTGTGTGTGTGTGTGTGTGTGTGTGTGTGTGTGTGTGTGTGTGTGTGTGTAAAACAAATGTACTGTATATATGTTGAGAGAGAGAGAGAGATGGGGGGGATAAGTATGTGAACAGAAAATCTAGAAAATGCAAGAAAAACGAATTTCTCTACGAGTCAGCAGGGACCCACTTCCTGCACACACACACACACACACACACACACATACACACACAGTCCCTGATGAACACAAAAAGACGGTAATATATGCATGAGAGAGAGAGAGAGAGAGAGAGAGAGAGAGAGAAATATAAGGAAACAATAACCATAAATAGACAGAGTGGAAAGCAAAGGTGGAAGGAAATACAGGAAGAGAAGCGTTGGAGAGAGAGAGAGAGAGAGAGAGAGAGAGAGAGAGAGAGAGAAACATTCCTCCTCTCACCCCAGGCCACTAAAACATATCATTTTTCCATCCAAACTCAAGACTAACAAAATTCCTTCGTTTACATTATTTCTTCCTCTTAATTTCCAGGGTACTCTCTCTCTCTCTCTCTCTCTCTCTCTCTCTCTCTCTCTTTCCTTCTAATTATCCTTTTCGTAAGTATTATTCTTCGGTCTTCACCCCCTCTGCATCTTCCTCTTCCTTTTAAATTCCAAGACTGAGTTTCTTCCTCTCAGACGGTCCCTCTTAACCTTTCTTTCTCTGCCTCTTTTGTCTTTTTTCTTCCTTGTGAATCTTCTCGTAACTATTTATACACTAAATCTTTTTTTTTATCCGCATTTCTTCTCTGAGGTATTTTATTTCCTGACTCTTCTTCATACGACTAACATTTTCTTGACACTCCTCAATCCTGACCTTCCTTCTTAAGACTATTCTGTTTGTTTTATCTTTATCATTAATCTTTCTCTCTCTCCTTCCCATGACTATTCTTGACTTTTCTTTTCCTGATTCTTTTTTCCAAATTCTTTCTCGTGAATATTTTTTCCTGACTCTCCTTTACTTGGTTCTTCTTGAGTCGATTTAAATAATTGATTTTGTATACTATTTTTTTTTTTTTTTTAAGGGAAATGTGTTTTTTTGTACGCCATCTTTTTGGTTTCCACGCAAAAGTGCTGAGAGGTAATTTATATCCTCTGTTTATTTCCTCTTTCGTCCAAACACTTATCCAACTTTGTCATTCCTTTCATTCTCCGTCAATTCCCTTAAAACTTTATATCATTGTTCCTTGGGTTAATAGGCCTAGAATCCGATTTATTTATATTATTTATTTATTTTTGTTTTGGGATTTTTATGGGATTTATGGTCAAGCGTCAAATTACATAAACATGCAAATTCTGAGATCCTATGTTTCTGCCTATTCATTAATCATCATACCAATTTGTGTAGAAACATGTCAGTGTAGTGTAGCTATGTGGAGACCATCTTGCACACCCCTGGCTATATTGGCAAGCTGGTTATACTCGGAATTTTCGGGTATTATAATATTTCTCTAGGCGTTAAGTCATATTATATTTTGAGTTTTACCTATCTATCTAATGCCAAACGCCTTAATCCCTTATAAGGGGTGGCCACAACCAAATCGCCTCCACGTCACCCTGTCCCCCGCCATTTCTCTGCCCTGCTCCAAATTCACACCCACCTCTCTCATATACCTCTCCACTCCATCCCTTCATCTCATCCTTGGCCTTCCCCTCCCTCTCTCCCCTTCCACCTCACTCACATACATTCTCCTCGTCAGTCTCTCACTCTCCATCCTCTCCACATGAGTTTTAACTAGTACATTTTTTCCTATTCATGTTTTTACTTTGGCTATAATGGTTTACGGTTTTATTTTGTTTCATTTACATTTTCAGTTTATATCAATTTGTGTTTTTTTTACTACTGTGCTTCTTCTAGGAATTTTCTTTCGCATTTTAACCTTTTGGCTACCACTTTCAAAATTTCGGCCCTTCTGTAGCTTTTTCGTTTTTTTATATTTTTTTATATTTTTTCCTCTGATGTTAAAGCATGTAAAATAAATTATAAATAACACTGCATTAATTATCCATTCCTCACTCACTCACTCACAACTCCCTTCTTACTACTGTGCAATGTCTTTAACAAGTTTTCAAATCTTACATATATATCATTTGTACACAATGCTTTCTCATTCTCCGATGTCTGCAATTTGGTGGTCTCTCTCTCTCTCTCTCTCTCTCTCTTTCTCTCTCTCTCTCTCTCTCTCTCTCCATAGAATTGAATTTGCATTCGCCCACACTCACAGACCCACTCATGCACTCAAAGTTATTCTCTCTCTCTCTCTCTCTCTCTCTCACACACACACACACACACACACACACACACACACACACACACACACATTTACATTCCTGGGTGTCAGCATACATAAACATTCCTCCTTGCATGCCTGTACGAGTATGTATGTATGTATGTATGTATGTTACCTTAGCTCGTCTCTTTGGACCGTGTGTATGCATTTACTCTCTCTCTCTCTCTCTCTCTCTCTCTCTCTCTCTCTCTCTCTCTCTCTCTCTCTCTCCAAATTCATCGTTTCCTCTCCTCCCTCTTCACTCATCTCCCTCTTTCCTTCACTTTCCTCCACATCATTTTCTCTCCCTCTCTTTTCTCACATCTTTCCCTCTTCGACTGCATTCACCTCTCTCTCTCTCTCTCTCTCTCTCTCTCTCTCTCTCTCTCTCTCTCTCTCTCTCTCTCTCGTCTTTAGCCTCTCGCTCATTTTCCTACCTCTTTATATATACAGGTATATATCCTTAGAGAAGGTAATTTGGTTGTGGCCACCCCCTTCATGATTAAGGGGTCAAGGTATAGACAGGTAGACAGAAGAGATAGATAGAGTGATAGATACATAGATAGACAGAAAGACAGACAGATAGATAGGCAGACATACAGACACAGACAAACAGAGAAAGACAGATATGTAGGCAGGCTGGCAGACAGACAAAATGACAAACATATGCAGACAGACAGAATGTCAGACAGATAGGTAGGTAGACAGATAGGCAGGAGAGAAAAATAAGGAGTTACATCAAGTACCGGAAAAACAAAATATTTACCATTACTAGGTCCTCTCACGGTCAGAACAACTCTATTAATCTATACTGTCTATCTGCTGACGGTTTCATTCAACCGAGTCGCGGGAACCTAAGTTTGTAAATACTAAACTCTAAATGCACAGCGCCCATTTACACAGGCACTTAAGGCGCAGTCAGAAAAAGAAACTGGAGAGGAAGGCACAGATGACAGATGAAAGAACAGAACCCACAAGACGGTGGTTTGTGTATCGGAGATCTGTTGATAGCGGGAACTGAGGCCGTCGAGTATACTTTATAGATCGAGAAGAAAAGAAACATGAGATGAAAGAACAGAAGAAAGGAGAGAAAATGCAGGACAGTAGCTTAGAAATTAACCCCTGCAAGCATAGGACGCATTGGTTATAAGCACAGGATAGATTTCTCGAACTGGAGGCAGCAAGAATGAACTAATACAACAACGGAGTGAAGTGGTTTAATGATTGGTGTCAGGCTTACTATAAGTCCCTCTAAAACGTCCGGAGCAAGAGCAAAAGTTCCAGGAGCAAGAGTAAAGTTCCAGACGCAAAGACAAACGTTCTAGTCGCAAAAGAATCACTCCAGGGTCAAATGCATGTTACAAGGTTTTATATAAATGTTCCAGGCTCAAAAGTAAATGTTCCAGGCGTAAGAGTAAACGTTCCAGGCGAAAGAGCAAACGTTCCAGGAGCAAAAGCAAACGTTCCAGGAGCAAAAGAGCAAATGTTCCAGGCGCAAGAGCAAACGTTCCACTGACGACCCGAAGAGGGGATCATAAAGTCTGAATGGAATGTAAGAAGATCGCCAGTGAAGCATCTCTTACTGACCGTCAGGAAGAAGATTATGAGAAGACTTGTGACCGCCTTGGGAGATGAATGAGAGCCACTTCCAGCAAGAGAGAGAAGTATAATATGACCCGCTGAATACACACTTGAGGGCTATATTTTCTCTTCCCTTTCTTCCTAATCCCTTCATCCTTCTCTCCCCATCTCCTCTCCCTCCTATTTTCATCCTTCGATCTTTTTCTCCTACCATTCTCCTCCCTTTCCCTATTTTTCTTGTCTTCATCTCTATCATTCTCTTTCTATCTTCTTATTTTCCGCCCCCTCAGTTTCACTCACTTCTCTCCCTCCCTCATCCGATTCTTTCCATTCACCTACCGTCTCCCTTCATTCTTCCTTTCATCTTTCTCACCATGTCTTTTCACATTAGTCTTCATCTCTGCTTTCTGATAACGTTTTTTAAACACTACTACGGATTTTATGTAGCTTAGCAGACCCCACTATGAATGAAGACGTAAATAAATGCTTTATATAATCCATCCAGTTCAAATAGCGTGTATCTATCAACCTATCTGTCTACGTGAATTTATCTATCTATATCTATCTATTAAGCTAACTATCTATATCTATCTATCTGTATAAACCCTGACACCTTAACCCCTTAAGAGGTAGACCTAAACGACTTGCCTTCCTGCCATTCTCCCCTATCTCTGGCTCACACACACCTTCTCCTATGCTAAATAAAACAATAACAGCAAGAAGAATGGAATAAACAAGGCGTTAATGTACAGAGGAAACTAAATCCCCATCTCCTTTGTTTATATTTAACAAAAATGCAGCCAATGGATGCCTTCACGCGGTGGCACGGATATAACTGGGCGGCGGAACTACCTGGCAATACAGACATCCCTCAGCTGCATCCATATCCCAGAGAGGAGGATGGTGGATAGGCGCAGATGGAAAATTCGATTACAATTAACTCTCTCTCTCTCTCTCTCTCTCTCTCTCTCTCTCTCTCTCTCTCTCTCTCTCTCAACAGACGACTAGAGCTGCTCCCACTAGGAAAGGTTTATTTGTGTATTTGTGACAAGATTATTTTTCACAGGCTCCTATGACCCACTCTCAGCAAATATATAATTATAATCTACGTCGTTACCTGAAATAAAATACAAAAGATACGACCAAACGAACGATAATAATAGTGATGATGATGATAATAATAATAATAATAATAATAATAATAATAATAATAATAATTCATTCATCATTCATCATCCAATCCTACGTTGCCCCACGAGGAGCGAAGGAGCCCTGGACTAGGCAAGTTGGTCCCGACATTTAAGATGAGAGTGACCAGCCTCACTCATTCCTGAATGGCATTACGTTAGCAATAAACCCCAACCATCCCCTGGATATAAACCTTCAACGGCTCAATCCGACTGGCACGACGTAATTACCCACTAAACCACCAGGCGCCATAATCTGGTTATATGGTTACGACCCAGCGAAGTAAATGGTTTACTGGTGTACAGGAAACCATTAGGCTCGTCACTCAGTGAAGAGTCACCCACGAGCAGAAGGAAGACGAAAGAATGAAGGAAAGAAAGACAGAAGAGGGAGTGTAAAGTCACCCCTGGGCGGAAGGAGGAGGAAAGAATGAAGGAGAGAAAGACAGAAGAGGATGGAAGAAAAGAAGGATGGAGGAGAGGAAAGGGCAGACACCCGAGAGCAACACTACATAGAGTGAGTGGATGGTGAGCGCCAATATTAATAAAAACAATTCAAATGTCAGGATCAACTTGCCTAGCCCCGGGTTCCTACGCTCCTCATGAGGCGACATAGGATTGGATGATGGATGGATGTAATTTTGCTCAAGTCTTCCCTTCGCGTCTTAGCCTCATTTTCCTTCCAATATTTCTTTCTTTTCCTCAAGGTTTCATCATGTCATTCGCTTTATTCTTCATCTCTTTTCATTACATATAAACTATTACATGTATATATCAGAATCTTCAATTTATGTTTCTTCTTTTTTCCTCCTACTCTTTAAATTCCTCTTCCTGTTCACTCCTCCTCCTCCTCCTCCTCCTCCTCACTTTCTTTTTCTTTTCTGCGTTTGTCCTCCGCCTTACATTCCTTCCTTCCTACCACTCCCCCTTCTCTCTCTCTCCTTCCTCCTCCTCCACCTCCTCCTTTTCTTTTCTTTTTTCTATCTTCTTCGTCCCCATCATCATCTTCCTCTACTATCTCCTTCCTTATCTTTTTTTTTTTTCCCAACTTTCTCCTCCCATCTTCCTCCTCTCATTTGTCGTAATCCTCATTCGTCTTTTTCGGGGTCCCTCTCGCGTCCTCTCTCTGCATGTAAATCACCTCTCTCTCTCTCTCTCTCTCTCTCTCTCTCTCTTATCGTGTCGTGGCCCCGGATGTGAGAGAGGGAGGGGCAGACCAAGCGTGCACCAAACAGATATACGAAGGGGCATTGGTACCCACAATACACACTACACTAACCACACAGCACCACACTACACAGACCACATCACACCACACTACACAGACCACATCACACCACACTACACAGACCACATCACACCACACTACACAGACCACATCACACCACACTACACCATACTGCATCACAACCACACTACACCATACTGAACCACAACCACATCACACCACACTACACCATACTGAACCACAACCACATCACACCACACTACACCACACTGCACCACAACCACATCACACCACACTACACCATACTGCACCACAACCACATCACATCAAACTACACCATACTGCACCACAACCACATCACACCACACTACACCATACTGCACCACAACCACATCACACCACACTACACCATACTGCACCACAACCACATCACACCACACTACACCATACTGCACCACAACCACATCACACCACACTACACCATACTACACCACAACCACATCACACCACACTACACCATACTGCACCACAACCACATCACACCACACTACACCATACTGCACCACAATCACATCACACCACACTACACCATACTGCACCACAACCACATCACACCACACTACACCATACTGCACCACAACCACATCACACCACACTACACCATACTGCACCACAACCACATCACACCACACTACACCATACTGCACCACAACCACATCACACCACACTACACCATACTGCACCACAACCACATCACACCACACTACACCACACTGCACCACAACCACATCACACCACACTGCACCACAGCCACATCACATCACACTACACCATACTGCACCACAACCACACCACACCATACTGCACCACAACCACACCACACCATACTGCACCACAACCACACCACACCATACTGCACCACAACCACATCACACCACACTACGCCATACTGCACCACAACCGCATCACACCACACTATACCACACTGGACCACACTCAACCACAGTTCCTTAAACCACCATACACTACACTATGCCACTCTCCATACCACACCACACCACACCACACATCGGAGAGAGAGAGAGAGAGAGAGAGAGAGAGAGAGAGAGAGAGAGTTAATTAGTGCGACACAAGTACACCCGGCCAGCTGATAAGAGGGTTAATGGCAGTATACACAGAGAAAGTATTTATAAGGCTTCTCAAATAATTTTCACGATAAAGGCGTCTCCATTGCAGTTATTATTATATTGTGTTTTTACTGCTCCTGCTACTGCCACTACTACTACTACTACTACTACTACTATTACTATTACATTATTAGTTGTACTATTATTATTATTAACGCTGTTTTTGTTTGTTGTTCCTGTTGCTAGTATTTTACCATCATCATCATCATCATCATCATCATCACCACCACCATCATCATCACCATCACTATCATCACCACCACCATCATCATCACCATCACTATCATCACCATCACCATCATCAAATGTGGAAGGTAAGCTATTTCTCAAACAGTGTGAAGAGATGGAAAGTCACCGATACTAAACTTTCTCATTTACGGCTTAATCTTAAAAATAAAAATATTCAGAGATCACTTTATATTATGTCAAGGCTATTTTGACACGATAATATTCTGTTTTACACGCGATTGAACTGGTGCTGAAAAAATGGTCAGTGTCCATATTTTGAATTAAATAATAATAAAAATAATAATAATAATAATAATAATAGCAATAATAATCGTAATAGTGATGATGATGATGACGATGATAATAATAATAAAATAATAGTAATAATAATAATAATAATAATAATTTGTGGTAGGTGGGGGCGCTCACCATCCACTCACTCGATGTAGTGCTGCTCTCAGGTGTCTGCTCTTTCCTCTCCTCCATCCTTCTTTCCTTCCATCCTCTTCTGTCTTCCTTTCATTCTTTCTCTCCTTGTCCTTCTGCCTACGGGTAACTTTACACTCCCTCTTCTGTCTTTCTTTCCTTCACTCTTTCCTCTTCCTTCTGCATATGGGTGACTCTGCACTGAATGACAGCCCAAATGATTTCCTGTACACCAGAAAACCATTTACTATGTTGGGTGGCAACCATATAACCAAATTTTGGCACCTGGTGGTTTAGTGGGTAATTATTGCGCTCCAATCGGATTAAGCCGGTGAAGGTTTATATCCAAGGGATGGTTGGGGTTGATTGCTCATGTAATGCCACTCAGGGATGAGTGAGGTTGGTCACTCTCATCTTAAATGTCGGAACCAACTGCCTAGCCCCGGGCTCCTACGCTCCTCATGGAGTAACGTAGGATTGGATGATGGATGAATGGATGGATGGATAATAATAATAATAATAATAATAATAAAGAGCTCCTGTGGCTCGTATTTCAGAAGACTTGGATTTAACAGATCTTACCTGCCTTAATGACTTCGTAAAATTAACAGGTAAAAATGACACCTTTGTTTTTACAGGTGGTGCCCCCGTAATACGCTAGTGTGAGCTGGGAGCAGGTCAGTGAAATGGCTGGGGATAAAGCGACATGGAGGGGATTTGTTTGTGACCACCCCTTGCGTAGGCGTCTGGCGATAGATAGACAGATAATGTACCTGAATAAATGGCATTTATCATTAGTTATCTGAAGCTGAAGAAAATAGTGGAACGAAAATTATCTATCTATATGACTATCTATCTACTGTATCTATCTATCTACATCTACATCAATTATCTGTATCTATCTGTCTATCTATCTATCTATCTATATCCTTAACTATCCAACCCCACCTATGTGACTATCTATCTACCTATTTATCTATCTATCTACATCACTGGACTCAAAGGGTTAAGGTCTTGGAGGGTGAGCGAAGAAATGAATGACGCTCGGGAGCCAAGACGGCATACAGGGTGCCGCAAAAATTTACTCACGGTATCACAATCCACACAATACTAGAAAAACGCGGCTAATCATGAGGGAAACTGATGTTCACTCTTTTTTTTTTTATAAGTATTTTTGATGTGGCGCTAAAGTGGGCTGGACTTACCATTATGAAAAAAATCACTGAGAAATTAATAAGTCCAAAATCTTTACTCCGACTTGGGGCAGTAACTCGATTTAGAGAAACTTCATAACACTGATGAGAATGCTTCGGTCTGATACACAAAATAAATCGCTCAAGAACACGTGCCAGGGAGCCTCCTATACCACCCACAACCATCCACTCACCCGATAGACTGTAAATTTTAGGACAGACTTGTATTTCTTCATTACTGGTATCGCCTTTATCTCTCCATCCATCTTCCTTTCTCCAATCCTCCAGTCTCTCTTCTTGTCCTCCTCCTCCCTCATCCATCTTCCTTCCTCATTTCTTCTTCTCCTCCTCCTCCTTCTCCTCCCGTCGTCTTCTCTTCCTTTCTTTTGTGCTCCAATTTTCATTCCTCTGCTTTCCATGCCCCCCCCCCACTCTCTCTCTCTCTCTCTCTCTCTCTCTCTAGGTTGCAATTAGGACACACGCGCTTGAGGTCCATAAGGGATGTAATTTCAGACAGGTAGACCAATTAGTGTGCATGCAGGCCGATGATTTAGTTAATGACCCCAGCTGCTTAGTTAATAGCTCGTCTCAGTTCAGCACCAGGCCAGTGTGTGTGCAGTAAATCATAATCACCATATAATTAACAGGCAGTAATTACGACTAAGTGGAATAACTAATGTAATTTTACCTTAAGCTGGTCCAGATTTTTGCCCTCTTCCAGCATATTTTACGTAGGTTAGTGAGAGAATAAGACAATACTATGGCTCTGCATCCTTCCCATTGACTTTTCTGTGACATCTTATCCTTGTGTAACTAACTGGCTGCATCTCAGAACTGAAGATCAAGAGATGGCAATTTTAAGCCAAGTTAGAGTAAAAGGAGTATAATTATAACGAATCATACCTAAAATAAATGGTAATCTGTATAATTATTCAGCCAATGTTAGTCTGGTTGTCTGTCAGCTAAGACCATAGATTTTTACAACAGTGCTAAATATTTACATGGATAAATAGGAAATATACCTTTCTTCCCTGGCTTCTTCCCTCTTTCCCACTTTTTTCTTCTCCTCTCTCACTCTGTCTACCTTCTCCCTCCCTCCCTCCCTCCCTCCCTCTTCTCCATTTTCCCTTCATTTCTTCATACATTACCATTCCTCTTTCCCTCATTTTTATCCTCTCCCAATTCATCTCTCTTCTCTCTCATTCCGTCATCTCCTTTATCACTTCTTTTCTTCCTCTTTTACCCTCCATATTCCCCTGTTTTTTTCTTCTCTCTTTCTCCTTTTCCTTCCCTTCCTTTCTTCCTACCTCAGCATCCGTTCTTCTCGCTCTCCTTTCCTCTCTTTTTCTCTACCTTTCTCCCTTCCCTCGAATGACCTCGACCCTGACCTCTCGCAAAAATAAATACATGAAGAAATAAAAGTGATTCACTAATTGAAAAAAAAAAAAAAAAAAAAAAACGCATCGCCCCAGACACAGGTGAAAATAATTACCTGTCCGTTTTCTACCTGTCTGTTTTTTGTCTGTTTTCTACCTGTCTGTTTTCTACCTGTCTCATGTGTGCCTACCTGCTTGTCTGTTCAATCTACCTGTGTCTGTGTCTTTCACCTAATCACCTGGCTCTCTCAATTTGCCTACATACTCGTCTGTCTGCCTAACTATATTCCTGCCTGTCTAACTGCCTGCCTACTTATCTATCTGCCTACCTAGCCTCCTGCCTGTGAGAGTATCTATGTGCCTACCCGTTTAGCTATTCATCGACCTGCCTGGCTGTCTACATATTTACCTACCTATCTACTTCTCACCTACATACCTGTGTCCATCTATCTACTTAATTACCTACTAACCTACCTACGTACTTACTTTGCCTACCTACCTACCTACCTACTTATCTAAATAACTACCCACCTACCTACCTACCCACGTACCTGTCCGCCTGCCTGCCTGCCGTGTCTGTCTTTGCCTCATCAGGGCTCACCATCCATCCCAATCACTTAGGCACAAACCGGATTGCCTCTGAAATATTTTGAGGAAACGTCGTCTTCGGGAACAGGGCGTGGGTGTCAGTCTGTCTCTTATTTTCTTCTCTTCTTCTTTACTCTTTTCTTCCTCCTCCTCCTCCTCTGACTCCTCCATTCATTCTTCCCTTTTCTTCCCCACCTTTTGATATATTCGAATTCGGTCACTGACTAAAAGCAATCAATTCCCTGATGGTCCGACGGCCTTCCCATTACCCCAACCACAGGCGACACACCCACGCATATTATAGCTATTCCAAACGTCTCTCTCTCTCTCTCTCTCTCTCTCTCTCTCTCTCTCAAGGCCAGTACGTCTGCCTAAAAATTCCGTAATGGAGTAATCAGTTTCGAAAATGCGGTGGAGATTTGCCGTCAGATTCGCATGATGACTGGACAAGGAGGAGGATGAGAGAGAGAGAGAGAGAGAGAGAGAGAGACGGGGGGGGGGATCTGCCTCTAAAATCAGTGCCTTAGCAGCCTGGGTTTAGTGGGTTCCGGGACTGACTCTCCATCTTCCCCAGCGTCTCAAGAAGGGAATAAAGGCGGGCAGGAGACGCGAGGTGATCTGTGCAAAATGGGAATCTGCCAGGTTTTTAAAAGAGCACCAATCTTTCTCGAGTGCTTCATCTCCTGGATCTGGTTACGTGGTTTTTCGTTTCCTTTGGCTGGTTCAAGACGGTATCATTCATCTTCGAAAAAATAAAAACTCTTGTGCCTAGGCTAAGTGGTTAATCATGACGGGGTGATATGGTAAGATTATTAACACTACCAGGGTCCTCTAACTCACTCCCAGCTGAGTAAAATCGTCTGGCATTAGCTGTGTAGAATATTGGAACTGACAAGCATTGAGAGGGTTAAAGAGAATCATTCTTGAGTGACTGGCCTCTTCACTACGAGATGTCCTATTTAGGCTAGAACGATCAGACGTACCGATGATAAATAAAAATCGCATAAGTTCGAGAAATATAAGTTGAATCTAATCGTCTGGAGGTAGCAAGAGGAATTAAAATCGTCTGCCCTACAGGTCGAAGCGTAGGTGCCGGGAACAAGCTCATCGATTACATCCATAAAAATAATAATAATAATAATAATAAACAAATAAAAAGCCTCGACATTTTTTGGCTGCGACTCACATTCAAGGTATTACTGAAAAAAAAAAAAAGGCTATATTTTTCATTTTAATTCAGATACTGGTTTTAAAAATGAAAGAAAATATGACATGCTTCCCATAAACAAACTTTCATATATGACGGTCTAAAAATACGCCGAAATCATATACCATTTTTTTTTTCTTCTTAATTACAAGGAAATGCATTCGCTTGCTTTGATGCTTTCAGGTGTGCTTTTAAAAATTTACATGCTGGAAATTCTGGCTTATGCGTCCAGTTTATATACGTATACCATTCACACACACACACACGCCACCTTCCCCCAGGTAAACATGCATAGGCCTTAATCTGGCAATCAGTCGTACGTTGGTTAAGATGATCACCCAGAAACAGAAGACGACTCCAATGAACGAAAAACAAATCAAACGGTGACACTAATACATCTTTATTATCAACGCTGTGGCAGCCGAATGGTCTGTGTCACTAAGAAATATCACCCCGTTAACGCCAGGGTTCAAATTCTGTAGCGGGCAGCTGGATTACTTGATTTAGAAAAACTGTGGTTACCTGGATTATGATGTGACCTTGTACTCCAGGACGTGAGTGAAAGGCCTGCCACAGGGTCAAAGGCCTAATGTTACGGAGAACTTCATGGCGCCTGCCCTCACGTTTATTTCCTACTATCGACTGCGCAAGAATCAGTAAGGAAAATACACAATATGGGTTTTAGATCTGAGTAGGGGAGGCTCTGCGAACTTCCTCTCCTTACCAGTAAAGTCTAATTTGATTTCACCGTCGCCACTGCAAAGCCCTCGACGTACCTACTGTTGATCCCACACCACCACTACCCACACCCCAACCCCACTCCACTACTACCCATACCCCTACCTCGCCCCACCACTACCAACATCCCTAACCCCACACCTCACACCAACCCAACCCCATCATTACACACACCCCTATCCCCACCACATCACTGCTTACACCCCAATTCCACCCCACCACTAACCACACCCAAACCTCACCCCATCACTAACCACGCCCCAACCTCACCCCACCACTACCTACACCCCAACCTCACCCCACCACTACCTACACCCCAACCTCACCCCACCCCAACCTCACCCCACCACAACCCTCACCCCACCCTCCACCCACACCGTCTCACATTATTGCCTAACTTGGCTCATCTTTCACTTCCTCACCTCAGCCCAACCCCCCCAACCCCTACCCCCACCTCACCTTACACACTTGGCACGGCAGAGGTGAAGTTGGCAGGAGTTGGGGAAGAGGAGTTGGCAATACCAGAGTGAAATGTGTAATACCTAAAAAATGTTGGTATTAATCCCT
>NC_136982.1:3257500-3317500 GCF_032717465.1 Coenobita brevimanus | reverse complement strand
GAGAAAAACTGAATAGAAAATACTGAATTAGAGAAAGGAGGTGAGGTAAGAGTGAAAAATGGAGGATGGGGGAGAGGAAGACCTAGATACGAAAAATTTAAAAAAAGAGGGAAGAAAATATTAAAAAACAGGAAAAATTATTCATGAAAATATAGTGAAAAACGGTAGGATGGAGGAGGGGGAGACCTAGCTACGATAAATTACGAAAAGAAATGAAAATAGGAAAAAATATATAGGAAAATAGAGTGAAAAATGTAGGATGAGGGAGAGGAAGACCAAGCTACGAAAAATTATGAAAAAAAAGAAAAGAATGATGGGGAGAGGAAGACCTAGAACGAAAAATTATGAAAAGAAAGGAAAAATAAAGGATGGGGGAGAGGATGACCTAGATACGAAAAAATGTGAAAAAAAGGGGGAAGAAAACAGGAAAAAGAAAACTTGTACAGAGAAATATATTACACAGGGAGGATCATATAATTGTAACACTCCTCTCCCACTATGCCAGGTGCTTTCTTGCGTGTTTTTGGGACGGCTTAGGTACCGGTATTAACGTCTAACCAGCATCTTGTATTCAGTTCTTACTCCCAATGACACATCCAAGCCCACGTCAGCAGACTGAGCCGTACACTCCAAACATTAGCTGAATTTATAGTGGTGCTTTTTTAAGGACCATCCAGTAGAAAGTTGATGAGAAAAAAGGAGGTGAAAAAGAGGGAAGGGAAGACAGTGTAGGGAGGAACCATTAAAGGTGAGATTGAGAGGAAGGAGGAAAGGAAGAAAAAAAGAAAGGATAGGAAGAAAAAGACAGAAGATAGAAAGAAAGCTGAGGAGAGAAAAGATAGAGGAAGAAAAGATAGGCGAGGATAGAAAAAGACTGAAGAGGATAGGAAAAGATGGGAAGAAAAAGACAGTTGATAGAAAAAAAAAGGAAGAAAAAGGAGAGGATAGAAAGAGATAGAAGAGGAAGAAAATGACAGGTGAGGATAGAAAAAGACAGAGGAAGAAAAGACAGGAGAGGATAGAAAAAAAAAACAGAAGGAAAATAAATAGGCCAGAAAAAAAATTAACGAAGAAAAAAAAAACAGGATAGAAAAATATAGAAGGGAAAAAATAGGCGAGGACAGAAGAAGATAGGACAGAAAGAAAAGACAGAAAGGAAAGACAGGAGAAGAAAAGACAGTAGAGGAAGAAAAGACAGGAGAGAAAGAAAAGACAGGAGAGAAAGAAAAGACAGGAGAGAAAGAAAAGACAGGAGAGAAAGAAAAGACAGGAGAGAAAGAAAAAACAGGAGAAAGAAAAGACAGGAGAGAAAGAAAAGACAGGAGAGAAAGAAAAGACAGGAGAGAAAGAAAAGACAGGAGAGAAAGAAAAGACAGAAGAAGAGACGGAAGAGGAAGAAAGACAGAAGGACAGAAGCCAAAACAGCAAAAGAGGAAAAACAGGAGAGAGACGGGAAGAAAATACACAACCCAGACAAACTGCTGCTTTTGTCGATAATGGACAATATTTCAAGTAATCGTTCAATGTTCAGTCGATTTTCTGAGATATTATTGATGATATATGAGTTTGTTTTCATGTGAGAAGTTGCGAGGGAGGAGACGCAAGGAAGAAAAAGAAAACGTCGGAGGAAGACATGAAATATTAATAATAATAATAATAATAATAATAATAATAATAAAATGACAATAATAATAATAATGATAATGATAATAATAAAATATAATAATAATAATAATAATTGATGACTGGAGGATGGGGAGGAGGAGGAGGAGGAAGAGGAGTAGGAGAATAAAAGAAAAGGAGAAAGAGAAAAAAAAACATTTCAATTATAAAGAAAACGTGGTTAATTAACAAAATGAAAATGAATAGAGAAAACAGAAGGGTAAAATTACAAATGAGAGAGAGAGAGAGAGAGAGAGAGAGAGAGAGAGAGAGAGAGAGACAGACAGACAGACAGACAGACAGAGAGGAAAGAGTAGTTATGATGACAGGACTTGGTGAGAGAGTGAGAGAGAGAGAGAGAGAGAGAGAGAGAGAGAGAGAGAGAGAGAGAGAGAGAGAGAGAGAGAGAGAGAGAGAGAGAGAGAGAGAGAGAGAGAGAGAGAGAGTTAATTAGAGGAAATGAGAGACAACGTTAACAACGTGCAGGGAATGATAGTCGCCACGTGGCCTCTCTCTCTCTCTCATAAGCACGAACACACACACACACACACACACACACACACACACACACACACACACACACACACACACACACACATGCTTAAATAACAGGAGGTACACACAAAAACAAGCTTCCTAAAAATGCACAGAAAAAATATCACTTTACGATTTTTAAGTAGGAGAATCGCAGATCCTACTGCGTTTGGCCTGGCGTGTGTTGTTATCGGGGGGTGTAGTAGATCTCTCTCTCTCTCTCTCTCTCTCTAACATGGCCTATATACAGAGAGGAACAAAAAGCACACATTTTCATTTATGAGGATTACTGACGAACTGAAAGACGAATGATGAAGATAAGGCAGTGGCATTCTCTCTCTCTCTCTCTCTCTCTCTCTCTCTCTCTCTCTCTCTAAGAACTTTCACCGTCACCGTTGACCCTGACCCACAATTCTCTCTCTCTCTCTCTCTCTCTCTCTCTCTCTCTCTCTTTCTCTCATATATTTCACATTTTCTCACCTTAATATGGCCCAGGTCAACTCAGGTCCGTATCTCATTTTTCTGACCACTGAATTTAACCCTTTGACTACGATTTCTTTATTTTTTCTTATTACTGCCATATTGCCTTCAGGTTTTCTTTTTCACACACTGCCTGCCTCTTCATGTAGCTTGTATTTTTTTTTTGTCCTCTCTCTCTCTCTCTCTCTCTCTCTCTCTCTCTATTGACTACTGCCCAACTCGATACTTATCCAACTGCAACTTTCACAATGCGGCTCCACCTCGATCCAGTGTGTGTGTGTGTGTGTGTGTGTGTGTGTGTGTGTGTGTGTGTGTGTGTGTGTGTGAACGAACAGTGATGGATGGTAGCTAATGGAAGGGGGGAAGGGGGAGGGCAGGTAAAGGAAGGAGGGAGAAGGAAGGACAGGGAGAGGAAAGGAAGAAAGGGAAGAGGGGAAGGTAGGAGGTGAACTGGAGAATGAAGGTAAGGGAGAGGAGGGGTAGGAAGGTAGGAGGGGAAGGAGGAGAGGCAGGGCAGGAAGGAGGGGGGATTGGAAGGATGGGAAGGACGGTGAAAGGGGAGGGGATGAGAAAGACGTAAAGGGGAATGGGGATCATAGGAGAGGATTTGGGGGAATGCTGCAGGGAGGTAAGAGAGAAAAGAAGAGAAGGGAAAGAGGAGGGAAGAGGAAAGGGTGAGAGAGAAGGGAAGGAAGGGGAAGAAGGAAGGATTGGGGAGGAAAGTGTGAGAGAGAAGGGATGGGAGGCGAAGAAGGAAGGATTGGGGAGGAAAGTGTGAGAGGGAGGGGAAAGGAGACAGGCGTGTGCAGCTGAAGGGAGGAATGTTGGGGAAAGTTGAAGGGAGGAAAGACAGAGGCAGGGAGGAAGAAATGAGAAGGGGGAAGGAAGGTAGGATTGTAGAAGAGGCTATGAGGGGAGAAGAGAGGTGGGTAAAGGAAGGGGAGGGGAGGGGAGGGGAAGGGAGGGGAAATCAGGAGCGTGAGGGGAAGAGTATAGAAAGGAAAAACGAAGGGAAGAGAAGGGCAGGGAAATGAAGGAAGAGAGCATAATCGATTTGTTAAAGAATATACAGACTAAGGAGAAAAATAAAGATAAATACAGATGGAGATAGGACGATTAACCCCTTCAGTACTAAGTCCAGATTATTATTAATTCTTGCTACCTTCAGACGATTTTATTCGCCGTAGAAAAAAAAAAATAAAAAACTACTCGAAGGGGTTTGGAAATTGTCTCCCATGGTGAAGAACATAGTCTGAGGGCAGCAAATATCGCACGAGTCAAGGAGTTACAAGCAAAAGTTTCTGAAGAAGGGAAAGGAATGAATGGGAAGATGGAAAGGATAGTAGAGTGAAAGAATAAGAGAGATGAAAAAGAAATTATTAGGAAAAGCGAGACGACAGAAGAGAAAAGGGGGAGAAAGTGAGGGTTATAAACAGGGAGGACAACTTGGGACGAAAAGAATGAAAAAAATGAAAAAATGAAAAAAAAGGAAAAAGAATGTAGCAATTAAATGAAAGAATAAGGAAATAAAAACGAGAGAAAAGGCCACAAAAAATATGGGCACTGAATATGGCATGCAAGAAGAATGAATGAAAAATTAAAAACAAGAAAAATATATGGAATGGAAAAAGCTGGGAGTGAAAGACGGAAGTTAGAACGGGATGCACAGACAGAAATTATTAAAACAACTGGAAATAGAGGAATAAATGAGAATAATATGGAGGAAGGGAGAACAATGAAGGAGCAAAGGATGGATGAAAGACTAACACAATGGCAGAAGGAATGAGGGAGGGAGGGAACGATGAGGAACTACAGGACATTAATAGAAAATAAACGCTGAATGAAGGAGAGGGAATAATAATACTGTAGAGTACGTGAGGAAATGAGGGACTGAAGAAAAAAACAGAAAATGAGGAAAAAAGAAGAGGGGGAATGCACGAAATGAAACAAATTTTAGAAGATGGAATAATACCTTGAAGGAAGAAAAGCGGAAGTTAATTAGAATAGAGGGATTGAAGAGAATGAGACAGGTTGAACAAGCACAAGAAAACTGCACAGCCCCACGTCAAAGCAGGAGAACCCCTGGGGCAGACCCTTCACCCATACCAGGTTTAAAGCAGGATGGAAGCAAAAGTAGGAAAATGATGACAAGAAAGAGGGGGGGAAAGGGTAAATAGGACGGTAGAGAATTACACACACACACACACACACACACACACACACACACACACACACACACACAGGCTAACAGCATGAATGATGTGGTAATATGGCATGAGAATAACAAGGAAATAACAAACCCGTCAACGTACTGAAAGAATTTTAAGAACTTCCTCGTATGCAAGGGGTTAAGGAACACTGGATCCAACTACTTCGACTGGAAAATCATTTGCTAAGGTGCACATAATCGTCATCTGTAAACTCCATTCTTTACCTAGTTGCCTACCTACCATGATTGTACCGGCATCATACAGTAACCCTTCCATTCCTTACATTATTAACACTCCTTCGTCACCCTGGCCCTTGTCACCAAGACGCCCACAACAAGTCATACATTTCTTGACTCCTAGTACACCTGTTCTTCTTTTCACACGCGCAAAACACAAAGAAAAAATACAGACACCATCAATCACTCACGACGAAAAGGAGAGCCGGTCACTCTATCCGGGAGGCAGGAACTCTGAGCAGCAAGCATCCCCTGATGAGTTTCCAGTTAGCTACTTAACCCATTAAATCAAAGACTTTAATAACAATAATACTGTCGCCTTTCTTGTTTCTTCTTTAGTCATATAATTTCATCCTATTTAAAGTCTACCATATCATTTTCTATTGAATCTGATGATTAGTTACGATATAATGCGTTTGATATGTATTGACGGCATCTGAGTACAAAATTCACGGCATCTCAACACACCCTCACCACACAACACACCTGCCAAATCTCTTACCTAATCCTAGCTATATATATCATCAAATGACACCTCTATCATCAGCTTTGACATAATTACAAGATAAGTGACAAATGGCAGTATAGTACAGTAAACTGGAAAGCAACATTCAATAATACCCTCTCCCCCCACGGGCATCCAGATTTCACGCACTCCACCACCCCCAAACCAGTCCCTCCGCCCCTCCCACCTGCTCCTCTCCCCCCTCCCTCCCTCCACCCCCCGCCTAGTGCTTCTGCCCAACAACCCCTCTTATGATTCTAAGGATATGAATGCACTGTATTTAAAAACTCGAGAGTTCAAAATATTAAATAACCAATAAGGAGGATTGTGAAGTGTGTGGACGCAATTACTATGTATAATTATATTCAGATAAGTCTTTCATCTCCATAATTTCAACGTTATCCCTTTTACCTTCCACATTCCACCACCTTTCTTCTTCCCTCTCCCGCTCCCCCTCCCCTCTACCTCCTCCACCCTCCATACCCCCCCCCCTCTTTGCCACATCACACACCTGCCACGTCTCGCACTACCACACTCTCCATGTCACACAGTCTTACTACATACCACCACACCATATTACACCTGACACTACCACAACATGCCACACCACACACTACCACACCAAACCACACTGCCACACTCTCCATGTCACACAGTCTTACTACAAACCACCACACCATATTACACCTGACACTACCACAACATGCCACACCACACACTACCACACCATACCACACTGCCACACTACCACATCATACCACACTGCCACACTACCACATCATATCACACTGCCACACTACACACTACCCCATTTTACACAATCACCACGCCATTACTACAGTCTCACCCCGCCACACTGCACACTTCCACAACTCACACTGTTATAACATACCACACACCATGGAAACACACTTCACACTACCACACCACACTCCATGGAAACACACCTCACACTACCACACCACACACTGTCACACCTCTTGTCTGGTCACTGAAGTTTAATTGACTCCCCCCTCCCCGCCACACACACACACACACACACACACACACACAACGGTAACACCACCACAATAAGCTGACTACTAATTGTGTCCGCATGCCAAACACGAGCATACCTTCCACGAGCTCATCCCTAAGATACCTACCACAACACCCTGAATGGCTAACTGGCGAGAGAATAATAGCACATCAACAGTGCATACCTCCGCCATGGCAGCACCATCCCCCTTTCATGTATATCTTTATAACCTTGACCATGGCCCTTGCCCTCATCATCAAAATCAATAACTTGTTCCTCCAATTGTTATTATTCACAACAATGCAATTCCATCCAATGATTTATTTATTCCTTTAATTCAAATAATTTTAGAACAACTTGTTTTGTAGTTTATGATATTTTTTGGAAGCTGAGTACGAACTACACTTCAGCTATACTGTAAAGCGACTTTTAATTATACGATAACTGCAACCGCCACTACATATACAGCACGAGTGTAATTCTTTCCTGGAAAAGGCAACAGGAATCTGTGGAGTTTTGCATATTCCGAGAGGAGGTTAGAGCACTACAGAACTTTTTTTTAGGCTGCAACTTGCGCACTGCAGCTCGAATGCTGTTTAAGTATGAAAAGAGACATTACCGGCTGTTAAGAAGCTTTTTGATGAGCTCGTGTACATCTTTTTATTTTGATATTATGGCTGATGTGGCAAGAAAGAATGAAAGATGAAAATCAGTAGTTTTACGACCCGATTCCGCAACTCCTGCGAAGGTTAGCGGTGCTTTGCGAGTAGCTATGCACTTCAACAGCGAAGGTCTTTTGGTCGGCATGGGTAAAACTGTGCTTCTTGGGTGTTTCGGTGAGTGCGCCCCTATACCTTATGTACGGGACATCATCTTAACCTGAGACATCCTTTCATGGTAACTGCCACCGCTGTTGTTGATAAAAGTACAGTATATGTAATCATGCTTATACACATTTTAAATTATCATAATATAATATGGCCCCTGGTATATGAGTGTTTTTCTTGTTACTGTAGTTCGTATTATTCTTAGTTCTGATTTTACACTTTAACCACGTCCATAATATTCGGCCTACAACATATTATATTCGCTCCAGGGCTGATGTGGAGCCTACACGTGGAGGTGTTGTGTACCTGACTGGAGCGAAGCATCTGTGGCGTCCACTCAGGAGACAAACCTCCTCAAATTTTCCTGCACCTCACGGTGGGGAAGGACTCTGGTCTGACCCTGACGAGGCGCTCTCTGCAGCAAGGGGGCGCCTGGTTCCTATAACGTTTATGTACTGCCTGTGCCTGCAGGACGGCCCCACAGGAGCAGCTGCTTGTCTCTTGTCGACAGGTCTGCTCGCCCAAACAGGGGTTAGGCAACAACAACCACGACAATAACAAGAACTGGGTCAGTTCAGCTGTCTTATTTTTTCTACATAAATGGTGTTATAGCGAGTTGTGTATGTCACTAAATTCATGGTGAAGAAAGCATGCACCCATGCAATAGGAGAAACCAAGAATTGAAAGGAAACTCTATGAAAACGTATACACACAAAAGGAACTGCCACAGCTGGAGACACAGTATTCTGTATTCAAAAGGTAACAGGATAGCAATCGTCTACCTCTTTCAAGGCAACATTATCTTGCGAATCAAACAGTTCCATAAATACTTTCTCACTATTATCTTCGAGGGTGGCTAGATTGGATAAATGTTCTCTAGAAAAAATCTGGATATAGTACCTGCCATTCCGTAGGCCAATGTTCTCCACTATTATGCAAACACGATCAGGATTATGATGATATGTCTTCTCAATAGGCATCACAGAAAACACTATTATATCCATATGCTTTTATGTAGTTATTAATTCATAAAAACGGGGACTCTGTTACTTTAAATGACTAGGTGTAAAATGCCACTAATAACGAACAAAATAAAGGAGTTTTCATGAACAAAAGAGTCGTTGGGGTCCATACCAAAGTCCGCCGCTGCCCGGATATGGATTGGGGACCGCCATTTGAGTAGCCCTCACATCAAGCTCACCACACACAACAAAAGACACTGCCTGTAATAAACGTAACACAATAACACCTGATAAACCACACCTAATAATGTACACACCACACACTGACACAACATACATACATCTGGAAGACCATGCACTACACACCTGATAAGCCATATATTATCAACACCTGACAAACCATACACCACACACCTGACAAACCATTCACCAAGCACCTGACAATCCACACAGCACATACCTGGCAAACCACATACTACACACCAGACAAACCACACACCACACACCTGACATACCACACACAACATACCTGTCAAACCACACAGCACATACCTGGCAAACCACACACCACACTCCTGACAAACCACATACCACACACCTGACGAACCACACACCATACACTTGACAAACTACAAACGTCACACTGCTCCTTACTGGTTATCTAATTAACTCTTCTGCATATAACCACACTAAGCATTCATATCCGCAGAATCATAAGAGCGGTTGCTGGGCAGAAGTAATGGGAGGTGGAGGGAGGTGGGAGAGGGGCAGAGGGAAGGAAGGAGGGGTGTGTGTGGAGGGGGACCGGTTTGGTGCGACGTTGCCATATAATTTCTCTCTGAACTCCCTCCAATGTTGCCAAAATGACTGCATGACTAGGTGTCCCCGAAGAAAACACATAATTTCCGATACAATGACCATCTCCCTTGTCTTGTCAGATTGATGTTTTTATTATTTTTATTATTATTATTATTATTATTATTATTATTATATCTGGTGCATGTGAAGGGAAGAGAAATACTAGGAGTCAGGAACTGCATGACTTGCTGTGGGCATGATGGTGACAACGACGGAGCCAAGTTTAAAGAATGTTATACACTCTAAGTAAAGGAAGAATTAAACCAGATAATGTAACCGGTATGATCTTGTCGGTAGGTAAACAGCTAAGTGAGTGAAGAAAGGAGTTACAAGTTTTATGGTGTTCTTGCAAATATGTAGGTATTAATAGGTCGGAAAGTGAAGATATGTAATTATAGAAATAGGTGAGTGAAGGAAGAATTACAGGTGATAACGTTCTAGTAGTTGGTGAATTGTGTGAAGAAATAGGCAACTTGGAAGGTAACTGCAGTGAGGCTTTACAAGGAGATATGATGGTTTTGTAGGTAGTCAGAGGAGCCGCGGTGGCCTGGTGGCAGCGTATTCAACATGCGATCTGCGTGTGCTCCCATTTATTATAACTGTTTGTTCTAACGTATGTAATTACAACATAACTTTAGACATCAGGATCTTTGTCACCTACGAAAATGAGTAAGTGGACCTTTACACTTAGTAATTGAGTAGCAGTGTGTGTGTGTGTGTGTGTGTGTGTGTGTGTGTGTGTGTGTGTGTGTGTGTGTGTGTGTGTGTGTGTGTGTGTGTGTGTGTGTGTGTGTAATTTAATCTGACATAAGAACCAGACATGTACGTACAAAACTGCGTCATATATGTGTTAATAAGATAAAAATGTGTGCGTGTGAGTTGTAGTGCAAGTTTACACGAAGAGGGGGGGACACCGTAATAATGTGTAAGTGCATGTAAATCTATGTGCGTGTGAATGTTTCTTTGTATTAAGGGGAGTGTGTGCGTGTGACAATGTGCGTGTTTGTGTGTGAGCGTGTGACCGTATGCCAATGACAGAGAGAGAGAGAGAGAGAGAGAGAGAGAGAGAGAGAGAGAATGTGTGTGTGTGTGTGTGTGTGTGTGTGTACCTTACAGTGAGCGTGAAAGAGCTGGCAGGTAGGGGGTGCCGATGGCCGGGTCAAAGGGGATGGGGGGAGGGGAGGGGAGGGGAGGGGAGGGGAGGGGAGGGGAGGGGAGGGGAGGGGAGGGGAGGAGGAGGAGGGGGGGAGGGGAGAGGTCATTGATTATAGCAACTCCAACCCTCCGAACACACAATCCTTCCCCTCCACAACCCAACACCCCTCTACCCCACCCCTACTCCTCCTATATCATATAATACACCCCGTCCACTCACAATAACACCAATATCCAAATTAATGAAGCCACGATATTATCCTCAGCACATCATATATCACACACACCATTATATACGTAAAAACAAAAGAAAAAAAAATTAAGGAGAGATACTGAGGAAAAAAAAGACTGGAAAAGGGAGGTGTCATTTCATAATTAAGCTGGTGAAAAACACACTAAAACAGCAAAATTTTACACACACACACACACACACACACACACACACACACACACACAGCACGTGCATGAGGTAGGAACTGCTATAAATTACAAGTGCAGTTAATTCAGCCAGATGACCACATATTTTGATTTCCTTTATCATGCATGGAACTGGACAGCGTTTTCTGCTTTAACTCCTTCTATATTAACCATCTCTCTTAACCCATACATAACAGCCTGGCGGGAGTAGCAATAATATATAAAAGACACAGCAACGAAGGTGATTATAGACTGTCAATTGTGAGAAGTTTTCCTTAAGATAGTGATAGAAAACGCCCTTAGGAGGTAACATGAATACACATTAAAAGGACGCACCCACAGCAAGGTAAAACAAGCCTGGTTAGGTAAATGGTCCGCGTGGTCATTAATAATAATAATAATGGTGTTGATGATTTATTACTGATGGCTGATGATGATGATGATGATAACTGATGACTGATGACTTTTGCTGATGATAATTGATGATGATAATGATTATAATACCGAGCAGTGCAATGTTCCTCCATAATCATTACACTGGCCATAAAACTGTCTACGGTAAATGAAGAGATAAATCAGTATTCAATATCCCCAGTGTGAATAACTTAAGCAGAGGGAGAGTGGTGAGGCAGGGGGACAAGGCCACAGAACTTACCTCTACCCCTGCCACCCTACCTAGCACCCTGGCACCCTCATTCACTCCCTGCCCCACTTTCCTTGTCCCTTATCTCTTACCTTGTCACCCTCGTCCACTCCCTGTCCCACCTCCTCTGTCACCCTTCCTCACATCCTGCTACCCTCCTCCACTCCCTGCCTCATCCTCACTACGTCACCCTCCCTCACACAGTTCTCACCACCTGTCACCTTTCCTTACATTACACACTAAACTTGCCATTTCCACACCCTGTCCTTCCTCCTTTCCATCACACACTGCCACACTACCTCACACCCTCAAACATTGCGCTTCCTCACTCCCTACCTTCCACACACCCTGCCACCCCTCCAACACACCCCTCTCTGCTCTTAACCTTTGCCACACCCATACCCTGATACCACTCTCTCTCTCTCTCTCTCTCTCTCTCTCTCTCTCTCTCTCATTCATGTATCTACCGACCTATTTATCTGCCAATCCATTTAACCGTAACAACTATTTCATCCCGTAATTATTTTCATGATTTATCAAGAAACTCAGGGAAGACTTATTCTACCCAAACTCATCTAATATACTATAGCAGTAGCCGTGTGTGTGTGTGTGTGTGTGTGTGTGTGTGTGTGTGTGTGTGTGTGTGTGTGTGTGTGTGTGTGTGTGTGTGTGTGTGTGTGTGTGTGTGTGTTTTGGGTAGCCGAAACTACACATTCAAATCGCACCATTATTGGTCCAAAAATCGCAAAAAAATTCGCTTATGTGAAAAAACTTGGTCCTACCACGACTTAAAAACTTTTACTATATTTAATGAGCAATCAATATTTGACCAAAAAACGCCGCTCCCGGCGCCCGGTTGGTTCCCGTGGCCGAGTGGTTAATATCTCGGACTTGCGTTCGGACAACTTGGGTTCCATTCCCGAAGCTGCAAATAACACGACCAATTGGTTTGCTGCAAAAAATCCAAGTGACAACGTTAGACTAGAACAGCACATAAACGTGACTCGGATTATCTGAAATGATCGGAAGGCGCGCGCGAAGCGCGAGGAAACGAGTGAGAAGCACGAGGAAACGAGTGCGAAGCACGAAAAGCTAGTGCGCAGCGCGAGAGCCCTCCGCAGGGGCAAGTGCGAGAGGGCCTGAAGGGCCGACGAGCACTTGTATTCAGATAAATCCAAACGTATCCAAATTAACTCAAACTCACTAAAACTAACAAAAAACAGGCACCTCCAAAACCACGTACCCTTGAGCAAAACTGAAGGGCGCTGACCATCTCCCGTGCCCATCCAGCAGACTTCAACCTACTCTCCACGTATGGTTAAGCTTATTATTATCATCATCAAATTCTCGAAAGTTTCAAAGCATCCCGAACCGACAGACTCAACACAGGCACTATAGGTAAGCCACAAACCGGGCTGGATGATGAAAAATAATCAGTTTCTCAGTAACTCGGTGACAAAGGCGTTTTTAGGACAGGCCCCCTAAGACGATCCAGGAAAAAACTGAACTGAAACTCTACAGATATCAACACGATTTTCATTTATTTTTTAGATGTTAATGAAAAGCTTCCCTCATTAACCTCTTCTGAATGATGACGTCTTTATCATTAGAAGGAAAAAAAAAATAGTTTCGGCCATCTTGAGCCAAATGGCGGGCTTGGCTTACATACTTAATCGTCCCCATTTTTCAGACGTCCATATTGCCACTCCCTCCTTTGGTGTGTGTGTGTGTGTGTGTGTGTGTGTGTGTGTGTGTGTGTGTGTGTGTGTGTGTGTGTGTGTGTGTGTGTGTGTGTGTGTAATTGTGTATGTGCCCGCGCGCGTAAAAAATGTACTTATCTACACTTACATTATACCATTTTTGTTTATACAAACCCCTGCCTATTACAGTCAACTCAAGTTGAATAAGCACTTTTGGAGATAACTAGAATATATTATAAAGAACATATTCATTCTGGAGTTAGTGGAGACTGTGTGCAACTCCCTCACTTTCACAGGTCTCCCATAAACTTCAAAAATAAAAAATACTGTAATCTGTCGGCAAAGAATAAAATAAATATCAACTTCACAGCACAGAGGAAGGAGAAAATACTTTACGTTATCTCAAATGGTTCTTGTTTATCTTCATTTCTTTATATTTTTCAGGTGTCCTTGCTTTAACAATTTTCTCTGGGCTGCATTTAATGTGGAGGTCTTTTCATCTTTTACCTGTTCATTTTCCGAGCTTGTTATCGCCAGAGTTGGACCACATTATCTTACTATTGTTGTGTTTTTCTTACTCCTCTTTACTCACATTCTCTTACTCTGCTAGTGATTCATGTCCTCGTCCTCTCTCTCCCTCCCTCTGTCTGTCTGTCTGTCTGTCCCTTTCTCTCTCTCTGTCTTTGGTCTTGGTGTTTCATGTCCTCTCTCTCTCTCTCTCTCTCTCTCTCTCTCTCTCTCTCTCTCTCTCTCTCTGGTCTTGGTAGCGCTTGGAATGCCAACCCATCCGCCGATACACGCTCACGGTAATAGCAGTCCTTAGCTTTGACGTTAGATTCCCTGGAGCCTATGGTGGCCAGATTGGTAGCGTGAGTAACTACAATCCACCTAGACCAGAGTTCGATCCCACATAAAGTCAGGATATAAGAGAGTGCACTGATACTTCCTTCTGTGTTCTCGTATGTCTGTACCCCGTCAAGGTTCCCTCAATACCTCGTACAGACTCTCTCATTAACACAGACAATAAAAAAGAAAGAAAGAAAATGCACTCCTGATGTCTCCTGTGTGTGTGTGTGTGTGTGTGTGTGTGTGTGTGTGTGTGTGTGTGTGAAGCGGGCCACACGTAAGCGTTATCTCATACACAAGACACATACAATACAAGGCTCGACTGAACATATTTTCGTCAAAAGAAGCTAAGATGCCTTGACTTAAATTCTCATGAAAACGCGCCTGCACCGTGTTTCCCCAATGCTTTAGTATTTTCTCTTTTCCTCTTCCCTTTCTTACTCTGGTCTTTCCAATTTCCCGTCTTTCTTCTCAGCAATTCCTCTCGACAGCGAACGTAACGAGGGCTGTTCTGACTCCCCTCCTTCCTAACCCCTCCTAAATCCTTCGCCCCCAATTTCCCTCACCTCCCCCTCTTTCTAACCCTCCTTAATCCTTCCTCTCCAGTCCACCCCAACCCACCTCCCCTCCCCTAACCCCCCCAGCTACCTCTCCCCAACCCTCCCCTCCCCTCCGCCTGGCATACCCCATCGTGACGTACAACCCTTCTATAAATCCCACGGTGCAACTAGAGAATAATGACCAGCATGCAACATGGGACCAGCTTGCAACACAGGCCCACCTTTTATCGCTTGCAGAGCCACATGTGGAATGCTGCGTCTGGGTGGAATGTATTGGAATGCCCTGTCTGGGTGGAAAGCAACAATTTAACGAAGAAATGTTGATATAAGTCAGTCCATTACCACAGCACTCGTTATCCCCATTCCTACCTTCAGATCATTCCCACAAACCGAGCCAGTTTTATAATGACCAGCGTGCAACATGGGACCAGCTTGCAACACAGGCCCACCTTTTATCGCTTGCAGAGCCACATGTGGAATGCTGCGTCTGGGTGGAATGTATTGGAATGCCCTGTCTGGGTGGAAAGCAACAATTTAACGAAGAAATGTTGATATAATTCAGTCCATTACCACAGCACTCGTTATCCCCATTCCTACCTTCAGATCATTCCCACAAACCGAGCCAGTTTTACTGATTCACCTTCTCATCGCTTGTATATAATAGCCGTTCCCCTCACTAGATGCTGCGTATGTCTAGCGGTCCCCTCACGGCACAGGGACTAAATCATTGAAGAATCTGGGGTGGGATACTTCAACATATTTACGATCGAATCTCTATCTTGCCTTGGCTTTGATTCTGCAGGAAGAACTACAGACGTGAGGGTATTTATGCATTCTCCTTTCCTTATTCTTCCTGCACATTATAACCTACGACATTTTGCCTCTTACAGGAGGAACAAGAGACATGGGAGAACTTGGCCCTCCCCTTTTATTGTCCCTCCTGCAAAAACCAACAAATTACAACCAGGAATCTATCGTAAATGATGGTCTATTATCTCAGCCTCGGTTATCATGTCCACCTGCCCTTACTCTACGATATATACCTACACACCTTCAGTCGATGATATATATATTTTTTATGTTATCCTTGCTCTTGTTTACCGATTTATTTAGGAGAGGCTTTTCCCACAGGAGAGGTTAAATACAGCCTCCATTAACCCCTCCAGTACGTGGGGCCTTTTTTTTCTTTACTCAAATTGTCCGGAGGTAACAATAATATAATCCAAAAATACGTCCCTGGATTATGTAAATAAAGAGAAAATGAATTAATCTTTAAATCTCTGGGATGACTTATATGTTTTAGTCTGGCTAGTGTCTGACAATGTTACTGGAGTGGAAGGTCGTCGTGAATGAGTGGAATGTTGGGCCTGGGTGGAGTGCTTTGAAGAGTCTAGCGTAGGTGGAATGTTTTGGAATGTCGTGCCGGGGTGGAATGGCATGAAGGCTTGTTACATCGGCCGTGGGGAGGTCGTCGTGTGTGACCTAATTCCTCCAGTAATTACAATTGGGAGCCTCGTTATTTAGCCTGTCGCGTTCTTTGTAGCATCACATTCAATTGGAGGCGGGAGTTATGGCGTCATTTTCTCAACTTATAATAACAATAATAATGGAGTAATATTTTGCAGGGCTTAATATACTAACTGGGACGTCTGGTGGTCTGGGTATAACGTCACTCCATACCTTGAGGCCCAGTACCGGTCCTTGCTTTCATGGCGGGCTAAAAGACAGAGTTACTCCTATGCCTCATCGTCTGGGTACACCTTGCCCACGACACTCTTACCCACTTCACTAAGATGTGGTACTTGTTTTCCCTTCTTCATCCATTTCCAGACGATTTTATTCAGATGAAGACAGATGTTTTGGACTGGTGGGGGGTTTGTCTATAGCCTTTATGATCCCCTTCACTCGTAGATTCCTGTGAAGTTGTACAAAACCGTCTGCAAACAGGAAGGACACGATAAAGAAAACGCATTACTTGAGTAAGGGGGGGGGAAGATTGGGGATTCTTTTCAATGTCGTGAACTTATAACAAAAAACAAAAGTGGTATAAAATGTCTCTGAGCTTATGGAAGGGAAATGGATGAAAATTATAAAAAAATCTGAATCCCAATACTAACAACTCCCTAGGTTAAACACGGAAATTTCAACCTGTGTTATAAGAATCTGAGAGTTCAGTGATAAGGACGCTCAGTCAGGGGCATGTAAATTTATTCTTCTCTGTGTAATTTTTTCTTGTGTAATACTGCACGTTTTATCATACAGTGCGTGGTAGGCGATTCTTACACTTCATTATTGTTGTTCAGGTACAAGGGATAATCAGGTCAAATCAACAAAGGCAGTATATTAGTGTGCACATAGATTACATTAAAACACACACACACACACACACACTTACCAAGCACACCATTCACCTTAATTCTTCCTGCCAACATACTATTCTATTCCCTTTTAAGACCTGCGGGACTGGAAGGGGTAACTACGCCAGGTAAGAGCCAGAGCCGCCAAGCCTTTCAAAGCGGCAGCCCCAATAAACGACAAAGAAAACCAGCTTCCTTTACTGCGACGCCATGGTTGTGGGACGTACGGGTGAAGAGAAGGGTTCGCTTAATATTTCTCCTCTTTTCTTTCCCTTTTCCTTCTGCTAGCTAATATTTCTAAGCGGTGAGAGTCTTGGTGTGTTTCTCTGCCTACATGTAAGTCTGATGTGATGCGTCAGGGAGGAAAGTGACGAATAGTGAGCCAACTTTTGTACCTAACTGTGTAGTGTCGGAGCAAAGAGGAGAGTGGAATGAAAGAAAACGAAAAAAAAAATCTGGCTAACTAAAATGCACGCTAAGTGGACGGCCGAGGAAAAAGGAAAATAGGAGAGGAAAAAACACGACAAGAAAATCCGCTGAAATCAAGGCAATCTTTCGCACAAAACGAGAAAATCTCAGTCCAAGGCTCGGGAAGAATGTTAACTATTTTACCGCTAGGACGAATTGGATTAGTTTTTTCATTTTCTTACTAGATTTTATTCATACAGACGTTGGAGAGGTACCCCTTCATGCGGTGGTACTGATACAATCGGGCGGTGGAGCTGCCCGGTTTTATCAGTGCCTCAGCTCCCTTTACTTCCTGTCAACCGAAAGGAGAACGGTAGGCTATGGAAAGGGGGAATCTTCAACCTGCAGCTCACCTGGTTGACTACTACTACCACCACTACTACTACTACTACTACTACTACTACCACCACCACTACACTCAGATTAATGGTGAAGGGGTTAATAATGGCTATACCAAACTCCTCCACTAAAAAAAAAATCTATCCTGAAATAAATCGTCAACAGATAGCATTAATAAACATAAAATAAGGCTTTATAATGAGACTAACTTTTTCACAGTCGCGTCTTCTCTATTTTACCGGAGCCAATGCCAGGCGATCTTATTTAACGGAGGGACTTAGAGGAACCTAAATGTTGATAGTGGTACCCTTAACCCTCTTATCATCGGGGTAACTCATACATTATTCCAGCGAGCGCCTGTCGATTTTATTCAGCTGAGCGAGTGTGTTTTATTCAGTTGAGTGGAAGTCTTTCTTCCATTTTACTTCTTCACTCGCCAGACGATTTTATTCAGGTTCACGCACTTTTCTAACTGGAAGGGACAGATTTAGACTTCATTACCTCCTTCATTTCGATGTCTCCTAAGCTGAAAAAAAGCAAAAATAAAACGAAAATGACTTCCTAGGCCTCAAGGATGTCTTTTTAGATGAGGAAGCATCTCCAGGAGCGGTATTGTTTCCTGTCTCTCACATACAATTATTGGACGCGAGATGATTCACTCCCGTAGACTTTAGCAACACCAGCGAGGCCACAGCACACTACTGTATAGTTACACCACGCCACACCACACAAAACCACCCTCCCATACCACACCACACCACACCACACAAAACCACCCTCCCACATCACACTACACCCCACAAAATCACCGTCCCACACCACGCTACACCACACCGCACCACACAAAATCACCCTCCCACACCACATCAAATCACCCTCCCACACCACGCTGCACCACACCGCACCGCACAAAATCATCCTTCCACACCACATCAAATCACCCTCCCACACCACATCAAGGGCAAAGACCGGAGATCCCCGAAGCTCAGCATTCAGTAATTTTATATTTTTCCTTATACTTCTATATACTCCTTGCGATTTTATTCAGCTTTAGAGATTATTCGAACTGGAAGGGTTAGACAGAGCCTCCATTAATCTCTACTAAAATGGAAAGTGCTATCTGTCTACCTATAGCCAGATGCCTTAATTCCGTAACGGGTGGCCACAAACAAATCGCCTCCATGTCGCTCTGTCTCCCGCCATTTCACTGCCCTGCTCCCAGCTCACACCCCCCTCTCTCATATACCTCTCCATTCCATCCTTCCATCTCATCCTTGGAAAGTTCTAAGCTAGGAAAAGTGAAAGAAAAATGTCCTAATACTGAAATACTTGGAATGCAGGGAGAGGGAAGTCTTGCTGAAAATCCAGGCGAGAGAAACTGACAATCACACCCCATAGAAAATCCTCCTTACAGCTAGCACGGGGGAGACTGTCGGGAGATTTTGCACTTCACTTGATGAGGGGATGGTAGGAAGAGGGGGAGAAGCAAATTTCAAGAATGTACAGTGGTTGGGTTGAGTATTTCGTTTTCTAGGCTGGACTGAGTTGGTGGTTAGGCTGGGTTGAATTTTGCTTGATCTGAGCTGAGCTGGGTTGAGCTGTTTGGTTTGGTTTGGGTTTAGTTGGGTATGGCTTGATTTGGTCTAGTTTGGTCTGGTCTGGTCTGGTTTGATGTGGTGTGGAGTGCTCTGGTTTGGTTTGGTTTGGTCTGATGTGGTTTGGTTTGGTCTGGTCTAACTTGGTCTGGTCTAGCCTGATATGGTGAAAGATAAAGGTGATGGTGGAAATGGTAGTCGTGGTAGCAGTGACACTGACCGAAAAAGAGGTGGTGGTGGTGGTGATGAGATGATGATGATGATGATGGTGGCAGTGATGGTGATTGTGGTGCAGGTGGCGAAGATGATGATGACGATGGTGGCTGGAGGATGATCTTAATGGAAAGGGTGAGTGTTGGCAGCAGCAGTAGTGGTTTTGAGGAATGCGTAGGGGTGGTAGTGGTAATGATGGTATTGATAGTAGTAATAGCAAGCCGTATGAATAAGTACTGATGATGATGGGGTCTGCTGGGCGGGTGATAGCACGTGTGGAGGAAGGTAATGATGGTAGTTGGCCCCTTAATTGGGTAGTTAGTGCCGTAATGAGGTGCTGCTCGGGTGAAATTATATCCCACCAGAATCGCAACATCCACCAGCTCAGAGTAACGCGTGGCTGAATCACTCTGGCTTCATCCTCGATAGCTTACGTGAATGTGTTGCTAGAAACGCCTACCCCTACAATGACCATGTTTCCTTATGCTATACCCAGGCCATTTTACTGCATTCAGTGTAGGACCTGCCCGTTTTGGTTAATCTTGCTATGTCTAAGCGATTTTATTCAGAGAAGGGATTTTGGAAGTGGAAGAGTTTGATTATGCCTTCATTAACCTCTCCATAATCAGAAATCTTTCCGAAGTTGCCGAATAAAAGATACATGGAATTAAAGATACATGTCGTCAACGCAGCATCCGAATCTTAACAGGAATCAATACGCCACCGTTATCTCTCTCTCACACTTCCGTCCACTCTCTCTCTCTCTCTCACACATCTGTCCGCTTACGCAAGGGTGTAGTTACCAACCCCTTCACAGATGAGGAAACCTTTATTATAGCCTCCCATCTCAGACGATTCTATTTACCGCGGAGGATGTGGAACTGAAGTTGATAGTCATAACCATCTTCTACCCCTTCAAGATCTATCTAAAGAAAACTGAAATGAAAGAGAGAGAGAGAGAGAGAGAGAGAGAGAGAGAGAATCAACGGTCTGAAGACGTTAATAAGAGGGTAAGGGTTCAAAGGAGAAGGAGGGGTAGACCAAGAAAAGCCTGGAGAAAACGGAACATGGGAGACTCATCAAGAAACTGGGATGGTTAGAAGGAGACTGAGAAATAGACCAGAACTGGAACAAGTGGAGACTGAGAGACTAAGAAGGAGAGTGTACAAGAGTGAGGTTGTTGGGAGACGAAGAAGAGGCAGACCACAAGAAAGATGGTACAAAAAATGAAAGATGGAAAAAGAGAGTGTAGGAAACAGGGATGACAGGAAGCAGTTAGCCAAAGACAGGACAGACAGACAAAGCCGAAACGAATGAAATACTAACTAGAAGAGCGTAGGAGGGAGGATTGTGTGGACGCAGCAGAGGTAGACCAAGAAATATGCTGTAGGGAATGAAAAGCATGACACTGACTGGTTGAATGAAGAACAGGGTGGTTGGTTGAAGGAGAGGAAGTGCAAGAAGAAGGATGGGGAAAGTGGAAAGGGAGATGGACGAGGAGAGTGTAAAAGGGTGGTTTAGGCAGCATGAAGAGAGTTAGATCAAGAAAGTAAGTCAAAGAACAAGGACGGAATGAATGGAGAGTGAAAGACTACGAGTAATTAGGAAAGTGCATCTTCTTCCCATCTTTAGTCTTCTCTTCTCGCAGCTCTGCCCCTCACCTCCTCCTTCCCCTTCTGCATCTCTCTCTCTCTCTTACCTACATTTCCTCCCCCCTCTTGTACTTTCGTCATCACTCTCCCGCTTTCCTTTTCCTCTCCTTCCTCCCTCTCTCCCTCCCTCTTCTCCTCCTTCCCACTTTTCTCCCCTTTCTTTTCCATCCTCCCCTCTCCCTACTTCACTCCCTCACTTCCACCTTCCTCCCTCACCTCTTATCCTCTCCTATAACTTCTCCATCCCATCACCTCTTCATTTCCTCCTCATCTTCCCTCTCCCTTCCCTCCACCCCCCTTCCCCCTACTCCCATAAGCACCACAATCTGGCGGTAATCAAGACTAGAGTCGACTTAATTGTTCCATCCCAAACACCTGCCCAACACCTGCAGTCTTTGGAATTATACACACACAGATACGTACACGGGAGTAATGTACACACAGATTACGTACAAACAGATGATTTATACTTTGCAAGGGCAATGTGCGCACAGGTAATGAAACACACACACAGACACACACACACACACCACACACACACACTGATTCACCTAAGCGGGCCTGCTGGGGAATGGCTAATCTGACATATACTTAACTGAATTCCCTGAAACGATCTGGCCTGAAATGACCTAACCTGAAATGGCTTTGCGGAGAATGACACCTACCTTCAAATGACCTAACCTAGTATAACCTATTCTGAAATTACGTAACCTGGAAAGACCTCATCTGAAACGACATCTGACCTGACCTACAATAAAGTTACCTGATGATTTGAGTCCTCTGTAATGACCTAACCCAGTATGACCTTACTCTGAAATGACCTACCTTGAAATAAATCCTCTAAAATCACCTTACCTGAATTAATCCACAAATGACGTAACTTAAACCTAATCTTGACCAACTTTTCATGACCTGGCCTTCCTTGCGGCAAACATGACTATACACAAACCTTAATGTGGTACGCTTAAGTCCCCCCTCTAAGCCGCTAACCTGGGGAACAGAAAATGGAGTTAAGGTGTGAATGAGTAAAAAACGGAACGTGGAAACAAGCAATAATTTTTTCTTTCAGTTCTTCCTTTACTTTTATATTCCCTTCTTCCTTTTCACTTTTAAATTCATGGACTGTCGCCAATTTATACTTCAGTCCCAATACTTCACCTATGCAGTTTATACGCACCACACATTCATTATATTTACACCAACTTACTGCGTTCTATTGCAAGAATTCACAGCGTTACAACACCACATTGTGCTAAAAAAAACTCATATATCCAATACTGACATCATTAGCTATGTATACAGTATAATATGTACATGACTACACACACACACACACACCTCTTACACACTCAGTCAACCTGCTCATGACTGTCTCTATATAAACAACACACAACACTTACACACTCAGTCAACCTACTCATGACTACCTCTATATAAACTACTGCCAACACCTTCCCTACACACTTTGTACACACACACCTTCCTATTACTTAATTAAACCAACAATAATTTCTCATCTGACAGTCCAAGCTATCAGTTCAAGACACCTGCTCTGCTAATTAATGTACAGGTGGGAGAGGTCAGGTAAAGTGTACGCGAGAGAGAGAGAGAGAGAGAGAGAGAGAGAGAGAGAGAGAGAGAGAGAGAGAGAGAGAGAGAGAGAGAGAGAGGCAGGTATACATAGATAGGTAGGTAGGTAGGTAGGTAGACAGATAGATAGGTAGGTAAATAGGTAGCTGGACAGGTAGCTAAGTAGGTAGGTGGGCGGTAGATCTAGGCACATCCTACGCGCTCAGATAACACAATCGCTCAGTGGAAGGTGACGAGGGACAGGTGTGGTGGTGACGGGGAGGAAGAGGGAGAAAGAGAGAAGAGAAGGAGAGATGGAGAGAAGGAGAGAAGAGACAAGAGGGAGGGAAGGAAAGAAGAGATGAAGAGAAGAGAGGGAGAGAAGATGGGAGGGGAGGGATGTGGAAGGAAGAACAGAGGAAGAGAAGGTATTGTAGAGAGAAGGAAAGGGACATACACAGAGGAAGAGGAAGTGTTAAATGAAGTGGAGAAGAGTGGAAGGAAATGTGGATGGAAGGAAGGAAGGAGGGACAGATGTGGAGGAGGAAAGAAGTACGAGGGATGGGGAAAATGAATGACGGGATGAGATGAAGGAAATGTGGATGGATGGAAAAAAAAAAAAAGGGGGAATGTGGATGGATGGTGGCGAGAGAGAGAGAGAGAGAGAGAGAGAGAGAGAGAGGTATGTAGATAAAATTAGGTGAAAGAAGAGAAACGTAAAACGGAAAAGAATGAGCAAGGGAGAGAAAATGTGAAAGGATGGATTACTAAGGAAGAGGGGGACGGCATGAGGAGGGAAGGACGAGAAAGGGAGAGGAAATGTGAAGAAATAGATTATAAGGGACGATAAAGGAAAACAAACAGCAGCTATTGGACCTTCGGAGTTACTTGTATTAGGGTAAGTTTAACTAACACAACCATCCAATGACTTAAAGACAAGGGTAGAAAATCAGGAAGCCTCCCCTCCACTAAACCCTCCAGCCGAAGCCAGCAGGAAACAGTGAGAAGGACAACTACGCAGCACTGGACGGCGATCATGGAAACCTCACTGGAAAGGACTGGAAATCATATTCTACACTTTCTTCACCTGAATGGGAAGTAACACTCTCAAGAACAGGAAAAATATCAGCATAATTCTGCGGTTGTGCACGCCAGTTTCTTCAGTATAAATAAAACATAACAAACTGGAATTTATTATTGAGTGATGATTTTTAGCTGAAAGTTAGAAGACAAATATTTACCTCAGCGATATATAAGGATTAATAAAGGCTCATTCAGAATCTCAATATCAAGCAAGTCTAAAAATGTCTGCAAACATGGGTACAGAAATGCAGTGGAATTAGTGCATGCCATCTCGTTCTCTACACACACACACACACACACACACACACACACACACACACCAACAACGTATGCAGATGTATGCGAAATTATACTCACACGGCAGGTCTATCCCCCGAGGCATATATAAACCTGCTAAAACACAAACATGCAAACACAGCCACGCACACACCGACAAAATTCCCTCGTTTATTGCACTCTCTCATGTACACACACCTTGAAATATGTCTACAGCAATTTACGTACACATGTATATATATACGTTGAAAACTGCACACATTCATTAACTTGTCAAATATTGTTCACACACACACACACACACACACACACACACACACACACACACACACACACACACACACACACAATTCTCCGTTCCCCTTCTTCCTCTCCTATCTGTTCCCTCTCTTTCTACACTACAATCCACCCTCTTCCACATTCCCCCCATTCCCCTCCCTTCCCTTCCCCTCCCCTCCCCTCCCTTCACCTTTATGTCCCCTCCATTTCCCCTCTTCCATACTTTTTCTCTCTTCTTCCCTCCCCTTCGACAACTTCCTCTTTCTTTCCACGCGTTCCCCTTCCTTCTTCCCTATCACGCTTTTCTCCTCCCCTCTCATACTCCACATCCCATGTTACCCTCTCCATTCACACCTTTTCTGTTTCCTACCTAACGTCTCCCATCCCTCTCTTTCTCCTTCCCCATTCCCTTCCCTTCTTTCCCTTTATATTCCATTCCACCCCTGCCTCCTCCCTTCCCCTCCTCTCTCACTTTTACCCCTCCGTCCCCCTCCTCTTCCACACTTCCCTTCCCTTTGCTCCTTTATCCCCTCACTCTTCTGTGCCTTTTCCCACCTCCCCTTCCCTCAGTTTATCCCCTCCCTCTCTCCCTTCCCCTCTCTACCCCCTCCCTCTCCCTCAAACAATAGTTATGCTTCACCCAAACACCACATTTTATTAACCACAGTGTGATTGGGTGGGGGAGTAAGAGAGAGAGAGAGAGGGGTAGGGGGACGGGAGAGCAGGAGAAGGGGGTAGTTTGGGGGGAGAGGGAGGGTAGTAGGGGTTCGAGGGGGTAACAGGGGAGGAGAGCATGACATTCCACATCCATACTAATAACATGCTGTCCGTACCTCCATATTTACACTAAAATTCTGTACACCTGACACACCTTGATTACTATGCTGTACTTCTTTTACGCAGTGACGAGGTAAGTCCCTGAATACCATGAAGTCTTCTTGTAGTTTATTCTTGCTTATACAGGAGGAGTTTGTTCAAAATTAGGATGCCCCCAGCCAGTGCAGAGGTTAATTCAAATTCTACTTAACCCACAGATCAAAAAAACTCTCTCGAAAGGTAATTAAAACAGCCAGGTGATTTAAGAAAAAGGAAAAATAATGCGTTATGGTACTCGAGCGGTTAACGAAAGCATATGCAAACCAATCATTTTTTTAATAGTATCTAAATAAAGTCTGGTAGGAACTTCTGTAGTGAAATATAAAGAAATCGTGGTAATTAAAGGGTTAAGTAGGGCCCCAGGATAAGTCGCCTCAGTGCAATATACCTTGAAGATGACCCAGTAATAAGTATGGGTCAAAGGTCAACTTAATATTTCAAATCTTTTCTCTTTCTATCCCTCCCCTGCTGCTAATATTCCTAAGCTGAGAGAGGCTTGACATGTTTCCCTTCCTTGATATAATTCGTCGGCAGGAAGTGATGAGCAAGTCCCAGGTGAGAAGCGTGGAATATTACTCGAAATTTTGTCCCTGTGTGTATGATTGTCAGTACTTTAAACTTCCAGTCACACCTGTGCACACATATAAGCACTCTCATTAACCCCCAGACGGTGAAAAGAAACTCGTACACACACAGTGGTACACACACACAAAAAAAAAAAAAACACATAACGAGCTTAGGTCAAACTACAACTACGTAAACACAAAGGTAAATACACGCAAATATATTCTTTCTCAGTCTGTCTCTACCTGTCTGTCCGTCTGCCTCTAATGCACCCACATGCAATATGCAAACACACACACACACGGACACACACACACACGCACACATAGGAATGGTAAAAGTGTATAATTAAACGGGAACTCATTAATATATATGCAGTTGGTAATTTGCATTTTTATCTTAAATAATTAAAAATGGGAGGGGATGCTGAGAAAGAAACCCTAAGGAAGTGTTTATCAGAGAGAGAGAGAGAGAGAGAGAGAGAGGTGGGAAACAGACCAACATACGACTGATGAACACACACACACACACACACACACACACACACAGGAAAGAGGACAACAAGGGCCTAGTCAAATGCTGTACACAACAATTGGGTAAATAAACAAACACTCTCTCTCTCTCGCTCTCTCTCACACACACACACACACTCCATCATACTCCCCCTACTATAACACACCCTCCCTCATACCTACCCCTTCTGACCCCACCTATGGTACACCTTTCCCCACATCCCTCCTTCACAGCCTACCCCTCCCTATACCCTTCCCTCCAATATCCCTCCCCTCCTATATTTTTTACCCCTCCCGATATTTTTGCTCACCGACTTCAATTAAATCCAACTATTTATATTCGGGTCGCGTCCCTTGATAAAGAGGGTGACCATTACGCTATTTCGTGTACAGCTCAAATTATTTCGCCTTTTCATCTTTTTTTTTTTTTTTTCTGGTTTTCATGGGTTGGTTTGGGAGAAAAAAATGTCTGATATATTGCGCTGTGTGTGTGTGTGTGTGTGTGTGTGTGTGTGTGTGTGTGTGTGTGTGTGTGTGTGTGTGTGTGTGTGTGTGTGTGTGTGTGTGTGTGTGTGTTGATGGCTGTGTACGTGCGTTCTGGGAGGATCTATGAATGTATATGTGAATTTATGCGTCTACATCGTGTGTGTTTATGGCTGTGTCTGTCTTTCTGTCTGGTAATGTGTGTGTGTGTGTGTGTGTGTGTGTGTGTGTGTGTGTGTGTGTGTGTGTGTGTGTGTGTGTGTGTGTGTGTGTGTGTGTGTGTTTGTTTACATATCTCCAAACTGGTAATTGCATGTGTAAGTGAGAGAGGATAGTGTTTGGAAACTCCCTGTACTGTTGTTTGCAGATGATACTGTGCTGTTGAGAGAAGACGAAGGAGAGCTGCAAGGCTTGGTGGATGAGTTTGGGAGAGTGTGTAAGAAACGGAATCTAAAGGTGAATGTAGGGAAGAGTAAAGTGAAGTCAGTGAATGGACAGCGAGGTTGGATGGTGAGGAATTGGAAAATGTGAGTACGTTTAAGTACTTGGGTAGTGTGATGAGTAAGGATCGAGGTTTGGAGGGTGAAGTGCTTGAAAGGGTACAGCAGGGAAGAAAGGTTGCTGGTTCTTTGAAAGCAGTGATAAGAAACAGGGAAGTGAGCATGGAAGTGAAAAAGTTACTACATGACAGTATTGTGATACCAACTCTAACGTACGGAAGTGAAGCTTGAACGTTGTTGGAAGGACACAAGTCAAGAGTGAGAGCAGTGGAAATGAGTTATTTAAGGGCAGCCTGTGGAGTCACATGGAGAGACAGGCTGACGAATGAGGATATAAAGGAACGTTGTGGTGTTGATGTGGATGTGATAGGAAGCGTTTTGAGGAACACACTGAGGTGGTTTGGCCATGTGGAGAGGATGGAGGGTGAAAGACTGACGAAGAGAATGTATGTAAGTGAGGTGGAGGGGGGAAGAGGGAGGGGGAGGCCGAGGATGAGATGGAGGGATGGGGTGGAGAGGTATATGAGAGAGGGGGGTGTGAGTTGGGAGCACGGCAGTGCAATGGTGGGGAACAGGGCGACTTGGAGGCGATTTGTTTGTGGCCACCCCAAACGGGATTGAGGCGTCTGGCAATAGATAGATAGATAGAGTTTACTGAATGCATGACCATAACCCTCTGCCCTTCATGTATGTGCGTGTCCGTGTATGTACGTGCTGTATGTGTGCTATGTATGTATAGTTATAACCCTGTGTGTGTGGTTCATGTATGTACCAGCAAATATGGCCCCATCCATTGCCATAAGTTGTGCATGATTTCGCCTGGCTGCAAACATGAATACCTAACATGGCCTTGATATTTTTTGTGGGAATATATAGCAGTGTGTGTGTGTGTGTGTGTGTGTGTGTGTGTGTGTGTGTGTGTGTGTGTGTGTGTGTGTGTGTGTGTGTGTGTATCAATATGCAGATCTTACTCCTCTCTCTCTCTCTCTCTCTCTCTCTCTCTCTCGGCCACACCCATCTCAATTCCACTAATGCCGTCAATTAACACACCTCACCCCTGCCATACCCTCCCTCAACACCCCTCTCAGAATTAACTATATTGCATGTGTGGGAAATTAAGGGACAGGTGTGGGAATTTAAGGGACAGGTGTGGGAATTTAAGGGGCAGGTGTGGGAATTTAAGGGACAGGTGTGGGAATTTAAAGGGCAGGTGTGGAAATTTAAGGGGCAGGTGTGGGAATTTAAGGGGCAGGTGTGGGAATTTAGAGGCAGGTGTGGGACTTTAAGGGACAGCTGTGGGAATTTAAAGGGGCAGGTGTGGGAATTTAATGAAACTACAGGTGCTGGAATTTAATGGTGTAGTTGTGGGAATTTTTTTAAAGGTGCAGTTGTGGGAATTTTACAATATGTGTGAATTAGCATGCTTCATTAACTCTTAATTAAAATGATTTACTCCATTTAATTTTACTCTGTCTATCTCACAAAGTTTTCACTAAGAGATTTTTTTTATTGTTAGGGGTAAAGAGAGAAACTTTATTTATCCTCTTCACTGCCAAACGTTTCCTTTAAGCAGAATAAAATTACGTACCAACAGGAAAGTGAAAATAGGAAGGAAATCATCTGAGTGAAGGAGATAGGAGGGAAAAGAAGAATGGCTGGGAAAGGGGAAGGAGGACATGAAGGGAAGGAAGACGCGGGGGAGGAAAGCGGAGAAGGGTTGTAAGAAAAGAAGAAATTATATGATGGGATGGAGGAGACACGGAGAGAGATGGGAAGAAGAAAGAGAAGGACAGGGAGAAAAAGGAGGTCATGGAAAGAGAAGGATGGAGAGGAGGAGGAACGAGAAAATATACAGGGAGAGGAAGGAAAATGAGAAATATTAGGAAGAAGAAAAAGTAAGAGAACGATTGGGAATATGACTATGTACTTACAGATACAGAGGGTGTATGTATGCATATGTACTGTAGAGACAGATACACACATACATGCATACACTGATACACAGACAGACACATCAGGAAAGTATATATATATATATATATATATATATATATATATATATATATATATATATATATATATATATATACCATAACTGTAGATAAAGAGTAAAATGGCCAAACGCTATGTAAAGTAAAAAAATAAGAGGCAGATAAAAACAAAAAGCGAAAGAGGAAAATGAAAATAAAAGAAAATAAGATGAACTTGGAGGGAAAAAGAGAAGGGAACAAATACTAAGAATCCGGAATTGAAGAGCAAGGAAAATATTTATGAAGAGGAAATAGGAGTGTAAGAATTAACGAGAGGTGAGGAAAAAGGAAAAAAAAGTAAAGGAAAAAACACGAATAAAATGAAAAAAAAAAACATACAAAAAGAGAAGGAGCACTGAGAGAGAGAGAGAGAGAGAGAGAGAGAGAGAGAGAGAGAGAGAGAGAGAGAGAGAGATGACACATTCACGCCTCATCTAAAACCTCATCTCCAACAGCCACGGATTCTGCGACACAAGTCTCTCTCTCTCTCTCTCTCGTACCCAACACTGCCGAGTAAACAGAACAATAACCTTACAATTTCTGACAATTATCAATCACCACTATCACCACACCACTATCACCACTACCACCACACCACTATCACCACCATCACCACTACCATCACCATTACCACCACACCACTATCACCACCATCACCACTACCATCACCATTTCCACCACACCACTATCACCACCATCACCACTACCATCACCATTACCACCACACCACTATCACCACCATCACCACTACCATCACCATTACCACCACACCACTATCACCACCATCACCACTATTACCACCACACCACTATCACCACCATCACCACTACCACCACCATTACCACCACACCACTATCACCACTACCACCACCATTACCACCACACCACTATCACCACCATCACCACTACCACCACCATGACCACCACACCACTATCACCACCATCACCATTACCACCACACCACCATCACCACTACCATCACCATTACCACCACACCACTATCACCACCATCACCACTACCACCACCATTACCACCACACCACTATCACCACCATCACCACTACCACCACCATTACCACCACACCACTATCACCACCATCACCACTACCATCACCATTACCACCACACCACTATCACCATCATCACCACTACCATCACCATTACCACCACACCACTATCACCACCATCACCACTACCACCACCACAACCACTATCACCACACCACTGTCACCATTACGTTTAATACATCATCACTATCACCACTTTCACACCCACAACTTTCACCACTACATTATTTCAGTGTTCTAATTCAAAAGCTTATAGTTGAGAGAGAGAGAGAGAGAGAGAGAGAGAGAGAGAGAGAGAGAGAGAGAGAGAGAGAATTATTATTTGTATTTACGCCATCATTTATTTATTTATTTTTTGAGTATGTACTGATGTTCATCCTGGTGCCAATAACAAAGCTGCCTATGTACACCAAGTCCACTTTGATCAATTTTGGTGCACGTAAACACACATTCTCTCTCTCTCTCTCTCTCTCTCTCTCTCTCTCTCTCTCTCTCTCTCTCTCTCATCTGTCACCTGATTCTCCCACCTCATTTTCCAGTTCGTCTTCCCTCACGTTTCCCTTTCCTCTTTTCCCTCTTCAATTTCCTGACTCTCTCTCTCTCTCTCTCTCTCTCTCTCTCTCTCTGCAGCAGCTTCTCGACATTTTGTTCAAGTTAAAAGTATAGTAAAGAAGAATAGTGAATAATAAAGAAATAAAGAAGTATTATCACTCTCGGGCTCCTACGATTCCTTTACTTCAAAATGAAGTCTAGAGTAAGTATAATTAAGGAGGCTCCCTAACACCTCTTCCTTAGCGACTTATTTCAGGATATGGCTGGTTAATATCCTTCCACACGCTATCTATGCAGAGTATGGCGATATTAGAGGGATGTACTTAACACGGAGATGGACAGTAAGGTGTAATAAGCAAAATAAATCGTTTAGGAAAAGGTTTTAGGAAGATTCCTTAACTATGAGTCACTGGATCGTAATAATAGTCATTTCTGTGAGTCCGTAGCGCCTTTTCCTCAGTGATTTATCCCGTCATTTACACCTCTTTACCCTCCAGACACAAGTATCTTCGCAGAGTTGAACGAATACATATGAGAAAAATCGAACCCATCTGGAAAATGCACTAGTAAAGACATGGTTTTCATTGCATTTCGTCAGTTGTAAGTTTTCTACGGACGGAACTGGGAAAATGGCTGGTTTTTGACTGTACGTTATTAAAGCAAACTATATAAACTCAAAATAATGAGAAAAAATACGTAATAGGGAAAATAAATCGCGAAGAAATATATGCTAGGGAGAGTCCTGAGTCACTTAAAATACGCTCCCCCCCCCCTCTCAGGCTCCTATGACTCAATCAGGTAGCTACAATAACAAATGTCTATCTATCTATCTACTTACCTATCTATCTACTGCCAGACGCCTTAATCCCGTAAGGGGTGCCCACACACAAATCGCCTCCATGTCGCCCTGTCCCCTTGCCATTTCGCTGCCCTCCCCCCCGCTCACACACCCTCTCTCATATGTAACGGAGTCCTCGTAGTGAAGGGGTTAATGCTACGGTGTCCTCGTACTGAAGGGGTTAGTGCTATGGCGTCCTCGTACTGAAGGGGTTAGTGCTATGGCGTCCTCGTACTGAAGGGGTTAGTGCTATGGCGTCCTCGTGCTGAAAGGGTTAATGCTATGGCGTCCTCGTGCTGAAGGGTTAGTGCTAAGGCGTCCTCGTACTGAAGGGTTAATGCTATGGCGTCCTCGGAGTGAAGGGGTTAATGCTACGGCGTCCTCGTACTGAAGGGGTTCAATGCTATGGCGTCCTCGTACTGAAGGGGTTAGTACTATGGCGTGCTCGTGCTGAAGGGGTTAATGCTATGGCGTCCTCGTACTGAAGGGGTCAATGCTACGGCCTCCTCGTGCTGAAGGGGTCAATGCTGTTCTCGCACTCGCTGGTCAGGCACTCTTAGCGACATTAAGTTTTACTCCGACACACTACTTTATTACCAGGCAAGTGGGTGTTGGTTTATCTGTATTTACGTCGGTTTGTACTCTCTCTCTCTCTCTCTCTCTGTTCCTTCGTTACTCCATTCCCTTCATTTTTTTTTCTTTCACCTCTCTCTCTCTCTCCACTCATTACTCTCTGACTTTTCCGCACCCTCTCTCCTTCCACCTTCACTGTTTCATTTTCTCCCCCTCCACTCACTCGCTCCCTCTCTCGCTCCATTTTCTCTCCATTTCTCGTTCCACTTTCTCTCCATTTCCACGTCAATTTTTCTCTCCTGCCTCCGCTCCCCCGGGACAGAAACGGACGTGAAGAAATAAAGGGTCGGTGGCGGCAGAGGGAGAGCGTTAAACAAGCAGACACAAGCTAGCCAGCAACGAATAAAGCAAGAGGAAAATAAAGCAAGCGGAAAATAAAGCAAGAGGAAAATAAAGCAGAAAATAAAGCAAGCGGAAAATAAAGCAAGCGGAAAATAAAGCAAGCGGAAAATAAAGCAGAAAATAAAGCAAGCGGAAAATAAAACAAGCGGAAAATAAAGCAAGCGGAAAATAAAGCAGAAAATAAAGCAAGCGGAAAATAAAGCAGAAAATAAAGCAAGCGGAAAATAAAGCAGAAAATAAAGCAAGCGGAAAATAAAGCAGAAAATAAAGCATGCGGAAAATAAAGCAAGCGGAAAATATAGCAAGAGAAAAATAAAGCAAGAGAAAAATAAAACAAGCGGAAAATAAAGCAGAAAAAAAAAGCATGCGGAAAATAAAGCAAGAGGAAAATAATGCAAGCAGCAAATAAAGCAAGCGAAAAATAAAAGCGGAAAATAAAGCAAGCAGAAAATAAAGCAAGAGAAAAATAAAGCAAGAGAAAAATAAAGCAAGACAAAAATAAAGCAAGACAAAAATAAAGCAAGAGAAAAATAAAGCAAGAGAAAAATAAAGCAAGCGAACAGGCAGACACGGGCTAGCAGGATGAGAGAAGAGCCAAGAGATGAGCAACAGTAAGAGGAGGATGGAGAAGGGGAAGACCGAGGATGGGACGGAGGGATGGGGTGGAGATAGGGTAGCTTGATGGCAGGGGGCAGGGCGACATGGAGGACGAAAAGGAGGAAGGCAGGCATACACACTGATACAACAGGCAGACACTAACCAACAAAAATGATGAGGAAACACACTGCAGAGAGGCAAGGCAGGTACGTTAATCAGGATCCAGGTAGTTATGCAGGTAGGTTAGAAGGTTTGCAGGAAGGCAGACAGACAGACAAGTTGACAGGGATAGAGACAGGCACAAAATGCAAGCTACTATACGCTCTATATGCTGACAGGCACAGGTAACCAAGAAAGAGGACAAGACAAGCAAGACAGGAGACGAGAAGACAGGCAAAGCAGATGAAGCAGAGGTGAGCGGAGAGAAAGAGAAGAATGAAGGTGGGACAATGGGAGGTGCAACAAGGATACAGAAGGAAGAGAAGGAGAGGAAGGGTAGGAAAAAGGCAGGGAGAGGGAATCAGGAGGGAGGGAGGGAAGAAGGAGGAAGGTGATAAAAGATGGGGTGACTGAAGACTTTCTCGATCTTCATGAGATTGAGGTGGCCTGCAATAACCCCTTCAGTTCGAGAGGGCTTTTCCAAGCCAAAAATATAAAATAAAAAAGCCAGGAAGTAGCAAGAGTTAATCACTAAAACACGTCGTCTGATTCAAAGGGTCAAAATAGACAGGAAGAGCAGGGAAACAGAGAGAGGAGAAGCAGAAACACAAAAAAGCAGACAGACAGGAAGGAGATAACCAAGTACATTTCTGAAATTTATGTCTCCCTCTTCGACATTTATCAGGCTGGAGGAATATTATTTGGCGGAACGTGAGAGAAAGCACAGGTCTTAGTTCCGCGTGTGTTTCTATCTCCCGTCTGTCTCCCTTCTGTCTCCTTTCTATCTCCCTTTGTGTAGAGGTGTTGAAAGTCTTGCAAACTGTATGCATTCTTGGATGTCAAATTAAATGTTCTTCCCTATGATAAAAGAGACTGATCCCAACATGTGCCCTGTTAAGTGTTGGTCACATTATTATTATTATTATTATTATTATTATTATTATTATTATTATTATTATTACTACTACTACTGCTACTACCACTACTACTACTACTACTACTACTACTACTACTACTATGCTCACCAGTGCCTTGACTAAAATATAAGCAAACTCCCGCATGTATAACACAATGCTGGATTCTTCCCGTCCCCTTCCCCCACAGTATCAGCTTTGTATATAAAAGAATAATGACTTAAAACTGGATTATACATTAAGTCATGCTTTACGCCATTTAAAATATTTCTCCACAAACTAAACACTTCATTAGGAACACTCACATTCAGCAGTGTTTATTCCCAAGCCAACAGTGTGACAAATGACGTCTAAAATCAACCCCATCCAGTATATTTTCACGTGCAATCACTGGGGTATATGTGACTGAAATCGGACGTTATTTAAGTTATTGCAATGAATCCACAGTGCCTTACCTTGAACCGTTCCTCCAAGTTTGGTCTAAAATCAGATTAACAGTGTTTCTTATTTTATTCACACAGTGACACACAGGTTGAACTTTGACCTTGCCCTGTGTCCTTGTCCTTCGACTGATTTATCAAAACTGCCTCACTTCGTTCTTGCCTTCAACCATTCCACCAGCTTCTGCTTAAATCGGATAAGAAATGTTTAAGTTGATTTTGCTAGGTGAAGTTTTGACTTAGCAGTAATGACCTTGACCTTTGACCTATCGTTCTCAAAAACAGTGGGTCAGCCTCTTGGTTGTCCCTCAACCTTTCCACCAACTTTGGCTAAAATCGAAAAAAAAAAGTAATTTTATTCGCGAGTGAGTGCGAGCGCGCGCACACACACACACACACACACACACACACACACACACACACACACACAGAAAGACAGACAGACAGACACAAAGAGAGAGAGAGAGAGAGAGAGAGAGAGAGAGAGAGAGAAATTGCCCACACCAATGAAATAACCAAAGTGGAAAAGTAAAGAATATGTGAAATAAGAGTAAGGCGTGTGCAATATGAGAAAGCAAGGGAGAGTTAACGCTTAAGTGTGGGCAAGAGAATTGACGCTTAAGTGAGTGTAGGCGCTGGCTAAGCTACACCTCCCCCACCACTCCATACCTCCTCTCCTCAACGCCCCCTTCTGGTCTCTTCCCCCCTTCTCCTCTTCCTTCCCCCCTTCCGCTTTCCTCCCTGTCCCTGCCCCTCCTTCATCCTACAGTCCCCCTCCCCATTCGTTCCCTTATCTTTTCTCCCCTCTCTCATCACCGTCCCCCTTTTCTCCCCATTTCCTCTTCTTCACCTCCCCCGGTCCTTCTCCCTTTCCACATTTTTCCTTATTTTTCCCCTTCCCTTTTTTTCCCTTCCTTCATTTTCTCATTTCCTCTCCCCATTTTGCACACTCCTCCTCATCTCCCCTTCCCTTTGTCCCTTTCGTCCCCTCCCTTCTCTCTCCCCCTCCTCCATCCCCTCCTTCCATCACCATTCTCTTCCCCAGACTCTCATCCTTCAACCATCCCCTTTCCCATCTCTCCACGTCCACAAGTTTCCTCCCTCCTTCTTCTTCCTTCCTTTCCTTTTCTCCTCCACCTCCGTCCTCCCCTCCTCCTTCTGCTGACCCCTCTCCCTCCTCCTCTCACAGTACTCCACCTACTCCCCCTCCCTCTTTCACCCCCCTCCTCCATCTTCCTCTTAAACCCCCTCCTCCCCCTTTCCCTCACCCTTCCCCTCATTACACACTGATGGATGGCCCTGCTACACCAAGCCTGCTTCATTGCTTCCCTCCTGCCTCTCTCTCTCTCTCTCTCTCTCTCTCTCTCTCTCTCTCTCTCTCTCTCTCTCTCTCTCCCCCTGGGGATGCATTAACCACTCTTCGTGCTCCCCCTCTCATTCTAATCCCATCTAAATACCGGCATACAATTATATGAAACAAAGATTTCTATATAATTTAGTTGTCTTTTGGAGGGTCAGACAAATACGGTGAACAATGCTCTAGTTATTGATCTATAAAGAGACTTCTACCCCTACAATTCAGAGTTTCCCCTAAACTGCACGAGAACTGCCAAACTTTTATCACCGGACCCTCTGGGGTCTTGGCCACAACAGGGCCAAGACTGGCCCAAAACGATTCTCAGAAAAAACTTAGGATGTTTAAATTTTTTTGTAACTTATTGATTAATGTCAATACTGTTGAAATCCATGGCTATCATCTTGATAAGTTCCAAGAAGGTACAGACAGAGATACAAGCATCTCCTCAAAGTCTGATAAATACACAGCGGAAAACCGAACCATCTGCAACAGGCACCAGTAGAGATAATGTTTTCACTGTATTTCGCCAGTCGTTTTTTTTTTTTTTTCCCAGACGGAACAGGGAAGACAGCTGTTTCTCTAAACCAACCTGTAACTGCAAAGGGTTCAAGTCAAATCGATCCCTTAGCAACTCAGTGACATTGGCTTTTCTAGGCCGGCCCCAACGAGGATCCGATAAAAACATAGTCTACAGGTGGCAAAATAAAATAGAAGAGACGTCATCGTGCTGTAGCGAATCACCTCTTCAGGCAATCAGACAGCAATCAGTGACATTGTGACAGCAGGGAGAGGCTGTCAGAAGCATCCCTCAGTGTGTGGTGTTAGTCTAGGGTTGGTGCAGTCAGAGGCAATTCTATCCTATATTCCATCACCTCTTTTTCTCACTGCCTTCTAGTGGTTAATATTCTAAATAAAAGTGAGGCTTGGTATGTTTTCCTGTACATATGTAATTCTCGTTGATACGGTGCGTCAGGATAGGAAGTTACGTTCTTGTAAGTGTGACGTGAACGCAGCGGTACAATAGACTAAATCTGTCCCTAAACGTACATATGGAACAGGGTTTGAAATACAGCTGTTCAGGTAATTGTAACCAGTCATAAGTGTCCCATATCCAACGAAGAACGTGTACCCAAGACTGGAGGAGATGGTTTTAGGAGACATAGTCCTTTGGTGTGTTAATGAATGTGTTAATGAGCGATACGAGTAGCGCTGGGGGTGGTGCTGAAGCCAGAGTCGAAATAGGTGGGGTAGAAAAAATAAATAGGGAGCTGGGCGCAAACAGATTGTGAATGTACTCTTTGCACGAAAAACTGCGTATTTTATGTACGATTAGTGCGATGCTCCATGAACAATAAAGGATGGTGATGTCAACAGAAAAGTGAAAGACATGGTTATAAAACCTCTGGAACTGTCACCCTCTGTCTGTGTTTCTTACTGCCTATAATCTCCAGTCTCTCAAACGCAGTGTGTCCAGGCATCTAGAAATACACGGATCTTGAATTTTGCCCTCTGATATACTGTTTTTGTTTCTTCTTGGAGGGAACGATTTGCGGGCTCCTAACCTTTCGTTCCTTTTTCCTTGCATTAAAACACACACACACACACACACACACACACACACACACACACACACACACACACACACTGAAGGACAGAATAAATGTGTGTAAAACTATTTCTTTCAACACGATGATGTTTATTCTGTAAAATCTTGCTGTCTACTGCACGACTTTTTATTTCTTTTTATTTATTTATTTATTTTTTTTGAGCTGGTGGCGTTTCATACACCCACAATTATCCCACTCAGTACGGAAGGTCTTGCCATGTTGAATTAAGTCGTCTGGAGGTGGCAAAACATACGAAACCAGTACATCCTCCAATGAAGACGTGAACAGAACGCTTATGGATCTAGTGTTGGTGAGGTGATACACGCGGATAGGCTATGGTTGTGTAGGCGTAGGGCAGGTGTGTGTGTGGGTGTAGGCAGGTGATATGCGGCGCTTACCTGAGAGTCAAGGTGAGAGCCCCAGGTACTTAACTGTGGATTACATTGCACGAGTTCCTGAGAATGGATTTTAGGATTAGCGAACTTCGTCGAAATCCTACTGGAACCCCAATATCTTGGAAACCGACTATTAACATTGCCCTTACGGTGGTTTCTTTTATTATTTCACTACCTCCAGGGATGCTGTTCGTATTAGTAAAGGATTTTCAATAAGGAGGGCTAAATACATAATTATTATAACTTCCACCACAACATATCTCTCCAGAGCTGAGTAAAATGCCTGGTGGCAACAAGAATGTGGAATAAAATTAAGTCACTGTACTGATGGGGTTATTCTGATTCGGCTGACTCATGCAGGTAAAGAAAATTGCCTTAAAGAGTACATGGAGAGAGAGAGAGAGAGAGAGAGAGAGAGAGAGAGAGAGAGCCATGAAAGAGGTGACATTTCCCTCGTGGCCTTTCTGCTTTGTCTTCCCTGTGTATTTTCCCTTCTCCGCTTCGCTGTCACACACACACACACACACACACACACACACACACACACACACACACACACAGGTACATACATAAATATACATCTTTGGCTATTAGACATTGTTAGCCTGCATGCCATATTACATAACGCAGTCAGCAGCCACACAGGATGGCCAAATTCTTTCCATCACCACACACTTCAAAAATTGTCAGAAATTGGAAGTCTGTATTCCACTTTGCGATGTCACGGTTTACGGATACGACCCTAGATTTTATTTCATTATTCCTACCGACAGACGATTTTATTCAGTAACGAGAACCTCCCCTCCCCGGATATGGAAGGGTTAATAAGGGTTTAATCCCCGAGCCAGACCTCATCAGATCATATAGCCCAGCTAGGGTTACAGGAGAGCGCTACCCCTCCCAGCACAGCAGCCACCGGGCGGGGCGCGAACTCGCAACCTCACGATTACGAGCCCGACACCCTACCAGTGTGCTCCCGGGGTTAATAAAGGCAATATCTGATCATTTAAGTCTGAAAAATCCCCTTCCCCAGACCCATTTAAAATAAAGTCGCTTGGAGGTGCCATGATTAGCAGTAGGAAAAAAAAACGCACGTCCTCGCGGTAGGGACAGAAAGACAGACAGGCAGACAGACAAGCAGGCAAACACACAGACAGACAGACTTTCAGGCAGACATGAAAAAATAACACATCCTCGTAGTAAACAGACAGGCAGACAGACAGACAGACAAACAAACAGACAAACGAAGGGACTGTAATAACAGGAGATAGCAAGTGCCTAAAATAACAAACATATATATAAAAGCTTCAAACACGTGTACCCTTTTAGCGCAAGGTAAATATAATCGCTTTGACCTATAAAAAAAAATAATAATAAAAAAAAAAATAAAAAAAAAATCCGCTGGCTATGGAAAGGCGAAAAATCGGGGTGACTAAAATTGAAGTGAAATGACATAGCCCACTTTTCATCATCTTAGGCCGCTCATGCTCGGTACAGCTCTAGTATGCTCTCTCTCTCTCTCTCTCTCAAAAAGAAGAGAGGAGGAAAAAGTGAGGAAAATAAATGCTAATGAAGGCACGATATTAACTTCCGGCTTCCGTTACGCTGGAGAAGTGAAATTCCTCTCTCTCTCTCTCTCTCTCTCTCTCTCTCTCTCTCTCAGTAATCACAAAGCAGACACGATCAATACAAGTAACGCTGACGGTCCCTAATACTACTACTTAAACTGCTAGCAACAGTAATAGTAGTAGTAGTAGTAGTAGTAATAGTAGTAGTAGTAGTAGTAATAAAATAATAATGATGATGATGATGATGATGATGATAATAATAATAATAATAATAATAATAATAGTAAAATCGTCATCATCATCATATCATCTTCTTTTCCTACCTAAATGTGGATTATGTACAGTTGGCATCAAATCCTTTTACACGTTTAGAGTTGCGAAATACTGATGCGATAACACGACACTTCCAACCCTTGCATAACACCAACTTGCTTAACAATATCTCATTACGTTTCACAGTCTCTGGCAAAGTAAAAAGAAAAAAAAAGTACTGACATTTGAGAACAGCTGCATAACTATCAATATTCCGATCTGTATGAATAAGAAGCCACTACGGCCACACTGCAACACCCACGCCCTACATCTAGACAAGTGGCATAATTTTAGACTTTACTCTGTGACTGATGTTCGACCGACTGTTCTCAAAGTCTAGTCCCTTCATCCTTGCCTGATCCTTAACATTTCTACGAAGTTTGCTTTAAGTTAAATAAAAACTGTCTAAGGTATAGGGGGCAAAACTTGACATTAACTTATGACCTTTTTTGGCTGATTGTTCTTTAAGCTGAATCATGTCATCCTTGCCTTGCCGTAAACCCTTCCACCAAGTTTGGTTTAATTCAGATCAAAGCTGTTGAATTTGACCTTGCCACGTGATCTTGACCTTTGACCTACTGTTCTCAACAAGTAATCTCTGGCACGACACTCAACCCTTCCACCAAATTTGGTCCAAATCGGAAACTGAGTTACAATGGTCTCTCACACACACACACACACACACACACACACACACACACACACACACACACACCGAGCAAAACAACACCCTGCTCTATCGCGAACGAGGATGTTACAAAAAAAAAAAAAAATCACCCAATCCCACATTACTCCGTCTGACGTACAGGGACCGGAGGCTAGTCTACCTTAGTCCAGAACGTGTATGTAAAGATGACCATCCTATTTCTCATGACAACAACACATGCACAAAAACCCTCTAATCACCTCTTGCGGGATCGAGTCTATGGAAAGCATGTCACTCAGATTAGGGCTTAAGAACTTCAATGCAGGTAAGTTTAATATTCCTCAAATTACACGCTGTTCGCCCACCCACACCCTCGTTTTTACCAAATTCCTTTTACAGTTGGAATCTTGTGTGTATTGTAGTTTTCTTTCCATTTTCCCACAACGCCGCTGGGATGTGAGTGCATTTGCAGCCTTTTGCCCTCCATTAACCCCCCTCCTCCAGACTCTCTTTCCCCCCCCCCCACAGACCCAGGCCATAACGGGATATTTGAGGCTGTCTTCATTGCTTAACTCTTTCATTTTCGTCTCTATACAAGGGAGACCATATTCTGCATGTTCAATTTCTTCCTTCTTTCTCCCAAATACACTTCAGTTTGTTGCCATTCCTACTTTTCTTCACAAATTCACTTCCGACTTGAATTATTCCATGGGCATAGGTCCCCAGGTGTTTACCAACTTTTGCGAGGAGGGGTGGGGACAATTGCTTCTTTTGATGGTGGAGAGTGGAGATCATCCTGCACTATCTTTGGAATGTTGGTACTCTTTAATATCGGAAATGCCTGTCTGTCTAAATGCTCATCTGCCTATTTACCTCTGCCTATCCCCCTGTCCATCTATTTCCCCTATCTACCCACCTGTCTATCCCTCTGCCTGTCTGTCTTGCTAGGGGGTGACAGATGGAGTGCTATAGCTGAAGTGAAGAGAACTTAAAGTCTGACTGTCGCATATATAAGCTTTCTCCCTCACTCCTGTCTCACCTTTGTCACTCAGCTGTCTCGTCTGTTTCTTGTTCTCTCTCTCTCTCTCTCTCGTTTATTCTATTTTTCCTTCCCCTCTCCTTGTTTTTTTTCCTCTCCACTTTTTTCCTGTGTTTTTTCATGTTTCTTCTTCTTCTCTTTACCTCCCTCGCCTGAGTATTTTATCTTTGTCCTTTGTTTATTCTCCTCCAATATCCTCCCTCTCTCTCTCTCTCTCTCTCTCTCTCTTCACTCCAAAAGGTCCTTAACAACTGCTTTTTGAGTCTTTTGGCATCTCTTGACATTTTCCTTTGATACTCCTCACAACGTTTGCATTACAGACACACAGACATGCAAACACGAACTGAGAATTTTATATATGTCTATAAGGTGGCAAAAATACTATATAAAAAGACATCTCCATAGTTTTTTTTTTTTTAATGCAAGAAAGAAGGAACCAAAGGCCAGAAGCCCACAAAATTCTTCCCTCTAAGAAAAGACAAAAACAAGATCTTCCCTGTTCAGAAAGAGAAGTACCGGTATCCTCTAAGGTGAGTAATATCGCCTGGGGATGGCAAGATTGGAATATATATATATAATAAGTCTTCCTTGTGAAATTAATGTACATGAAGATTATAGTACCGCCCGGTCACGAAAGGCGAGCGAGTATAAGTTAAAACGTAATAATAATAATAATAATAATAATAATAACAATAACAATAATAATAAAGAATTTTATCCCTTTCATCCAGGTGAGTTTAATTAAAGCAGGTTCTTTAAGGCTAAGTAGAAATATAATTAACAGGAAAAATTGTGACAGTGCGCGAAAAACACAGGTGGGGAATGGCAGGTACAATTATACGTGGCTAATTATTATACCTTGAGAGAGAGAGAGAGAGAGAGAGAGAGAGAGAGAGAGAGAGAGAGAGAGAGAGAGAATGGTGTAATAATAAAGCAATAATGAATAAATAACAAAATAAAATAGGTCCATCTCAATAACGAACAGAAGCATACAGAGTCAGCCAGAACACAACTAGGTGGCAGGGCTGAAGGGATAACTATTAGGAAGACGGATAGAGGGTGTTTGTCAGGGATGGGGAGGCTAGATCATCTTGATATATTGGTTCTTATCGTTCCTCCACTTGCCGCCTCACTATCCCTAACAGCCCTCCAATACATACACACTTCTGCTATCAATTTTACTACTACTACTACTACTACAACTACTCCTTCTTGTGATGTGCATCCGCCAGAGATAGTTTACGATGACACATTGTTATTGCATCGTATGTTCAAACACGAAAGAACACCCACTGCACCGGTTCCCAGACACCACATGCACTGACATTCCCTCTGGTATCGTTTAACAGGTATTTTGTGGAAGAAGCACTCACTATCGACTCTAAGGGGAGCGAGGCTGGTGCTTATGAGGCACCGTAACACACTTCCTGCAGGCAGTGAGGCTACATCTCGTGGTGCAGGATACACACAAAGCCTCCCTGCTTGTCTACATGATTCTGCGTCAAAGACTAAGCTGCAGGCTCAACGATAAGTCAGGTTTCCTACTAGGTCCCGCAGTGAGGCTAAGATATCCATGAATTACTGTTTATTGAAGCTGAGGCCTTTCACCAGGAGAGATGGGACTGTCTGCCTCTTCATAGCCTCAGTCTTCAGTCTTCTGTGCTGGTTTGCTCTAAGATTGACTTTGCATCGCTGCTGGCTATTTCTCGTTCGATTCACTTTGCTTACTGAATTCAGTTTTAATTTGGTTTTGTTATGTTCATCAATGTCGCTGCTATTCATTCTTTGTTATAATTTTTTGCATTAGATATTCTGCGAGAGAGCTTCTGTGCCTCCGATCTAACATAGTTGTGACAAAGCTTCCGACCATATTATTAAAACACACACCGTGTTCAGTATAGGCACGGCCCCGGATTTATGACGGTATAAAAAGAAACTCACACCAGGAAATGAAGTTGGAACCGAGGTGTAAAGGTCAAACTTTTTATTTTTCCACCATGCATTTCAGCACTGATGTAAAAAAAAAAAAATGAGGGTTTGTTTTCCCTTTCGCCACCTCATGCTTAATAATCCCACGGTTAGCCCTGGTGGTGGTGTCAGACGGTCTAATTCAGCGCGAGGATGTGGGGAATAGTGACAGCGGCCAGGCTCCCAGATGACCTTCTCTAGCGCCTACACACAGTGGATTTATGTCAACGATGTTCCATAATACAAAGGTCAGCTGTGATTTACTCTCTACAGTATGTGGATGTGGTGCATGCTGCGTGGGAGTATGTATTAGCATGATCGGACAGTTTATATACTTCTATCACTATCAATATAATCACTGCAACTATCAATCTGTCATTACCAACAGTTTACAGTTATTTTCATGTCTTTACCCATTCTATAGATGACGTAATTGCCCTAACGCTCGCGGAGGGGAAGTGGATGTGATGTTTCCTCGACGTGTGTGTGTGTGTGTGTGTGTGTGTGTGTGTGTGTGTGTGTGTGTGTGTGTGTGTGTGTGTGTGTGTGTGTGTGTGTGTGTGTGTGTGTGTGTGTGTGTGTGTGTGTGTGTGTGAGTGAGTGTGTGTGTGTGTGTGTGTGTGTGTGTGTGTGTGTGTGTGTGTGTGTGTGTGTGTGTGTGTGTGTGTGTGTGTGTGTTTGCGGGGGAGGTATGAACGATCTGGTACTGCATGGTGTGGTAGTGTGAGATATGGAAAAGAGTAGTGTAGCAGCGTGAGGTGTGACAGTGTGAGGTGTGGCACTGTGTGGTGTGGCAGTGTAGTGTGAAACGTGAGGTGTGGCAATGTATGGTGTGGTAGTGTAAGGTACGGCATTGTAAGGTGTGGCAGTGCGTGGTTTGACGTGAGGGCCGTGGCGGTGTCTGGTATGGTAATGTGAAGTGTGGCAGTGTGAGGTCTGGCTGTATAAGGCTTGGCAGTATAAGGTGTAGCAGTATGAAGTCTGGCAGTATGAGGCGTGACAGTGGTGTGTGCGATATAGGGTAGTGTGATATATATGGTAGGCCTAATAGACTGGAGGTGATTTAGGTGTTGCAGAAAACTCTACCACACCTCATACTACCACACCTCACACTACAACACCTCATACTACCACACTCACACTACCACACACACACCACCACATCTCACACTACCACACTCACACTACCACACCTCACACTACCACACCTCACACGACCACACCTCACACGACCACACTTCACACTACCACACCTCACACTACCACACCTCACACTACCACACTTCACACGACCACATCTCATACTACCACACAAACACTACCACACCTCACACTACCAATCACACACACCACCACACACATTACCACACCTCACACTACCACACTCACACTATCACACTTCACGCTACCACACCTCACACTACCACACTCACACTACCACACCTCACACTACCACTCACACTACCACACCTCACACCACCACATCTCACACTACCACACCTCACACTGCCACACCTCACACTGCAGCATCTCACCACCTTTCTCAAACTTACACTTCCAATCTCGCACACAAACCTATAATTCACCACCGCCACTACCACCATCACCACAACCAAACCATTACTACCACAAACACCACCACAATCACAAAGCAAGAAGTAATCACCATCACCACCACAACCACACCATTACTACCACAACCCCCTCCACTACCACAATCATAAACACCTTGAAGAAACCATCCATCACTATCACCACCACAACAATCACCACCTCCACACGATTACTACCACAAACACTAAAGAAACCACCACCACCACCACCGCTACCAGAACTACCATTCACCGACTAGACACGACTTAACGACCATCCTCACGACCTGTGCGACCTTCATTCCACCCGTTATTGCCACCACTAAGAACCCCGAATACCACTGCTACCACCATTACCACCACTCCTGCCAACATCAACTACCACAACTACCACTGCTACCACTACTACTACTACTACTACCACAATCATCGACACCTACCATCACAGTCATCAACCACCCCTACCACAAAAACTCCTACCACACTCACCAATACCCACTACCACCATCACCACCACCTACCACAAAATTCACCACCACAGTCTGTATTACCGCAAAAAATTCTTCCTCCACTACCACAACCACCATTCACAGCTGCCAATACTACCACAATTACCTGTTACTACCACCATCAACCACCTCTACCACTACCATCACCATCATCAGACCTATAACACCATCATCACCAAAATCATCACCATCATCATCAGCTACCACCATCACTACCAACCACTACTACCATCATCACAACAACCACTTCCAATAACACACACGATTCCAACCACAACTACCACCTCCTCCATCATCCCTCCTCAGTCAACACTATTATTTAAATCACCAATACAGTGTGTGTGTGTGTGTGTGTGTGTGTGTGTGTGTGTGTGTGTGTGTGTGTGTGTGTGTGTGAGAGAGAGAGAGAGAGAGAGAGAGAGAGAGAGAGAGAGAGAGAGAGAGAGAGAGAGAGAGCAATATTAGCCAGGGGGGGTAGGGCGTGACCAATGTTAGTAATTACTCTGTCTAATGGGCCACAGCAACACCTCTTAAACGCTTCTCTCTCTCTCTCTCTCTCTCTCTCCACAGCCCACTCACCCAGCACAACAAAACATCGAGGAAAAAGAAAACGGGGGTGCAGACGAAATTTAATTAATACAGGGCACACTGCGCTAAAATCTAATCAGCATAGGCAACAAAACGCACAAAATTTTAGGAGCAACAAATGAAATATGAGGGACAGTTGACATGAGTGTAATAAACGAAAATACAGAACAATAATGAATAACATGATTGCATACACTAAGGCAAAAAGACACGATACCAATTAAAGATGAATTATGATTAGGTTTTTGAATAATATAAACAATAATAATAGTCATGTAGAGAAACTTTGTACTGACAGTGAATATATACACTTAGGTTTACTTAAATACCGCAATATACTTAATGCATTCACAAGGGAAGGTGAGGAAAAGAAAGAGTTATACACACAAAGAAATGAAGCTCTCTTATAAATATCTGGGCAACATCCACAATAATAGCGTCACCTGTCTGATGTCACTACCCATTCCCACAAGTTCCAAGCGTCAACTGCAACTAATATATATATATATATATATATATATATATATATATATATATATATATATATATATATATATATATATATATATATATATACGGCATGGAAGAATGTGTCAAGTGTGGAGAATGTAAATACTGTCACGGGTTTTGGTACACAGAATACACACAGCACGTCACATCTCAGCCTGGGACAGTATACTGTAACTGTGTAGCGACCATCTGGCAGCAGTAGAGATGACAACTCTGACGTATTCATCTACTGTGTAAAAGGAAACAGTACATTCATCTACCCTGACAAATGCCGTGTGGTTTGCTGCACGTATGGGTGGCAGCTCTATGATTTATGACTTACTAAATTGCCCTGGAACGATAATTCACGAGGTGCCTGTACGCTTGGATGTTATTCTTTTATTAGGTCGTATAAGCTATGGCACAAAAGTACGGTATACATATGTTTGTCAGTATTTTAGTACTGTGCCCCAAACATGTCCTAGTAAAGTCACACACAATATGCTTCTCTAGTAAAGTGTCAGTCTGGCCACACAAACATGGTTCTTACGATGAAGCCATACAAAAGGTTACTGCTGCCACACTTAATCATGGCAGAATCTCCGTGCCGTATTTCCTTCTGTATATCATATCTTCGTGGAACTGTGGTAGAACACACACACACACACACACACACACACACACACACACACACACACACACCGCCTCGCCTCGCCCTGCTAAAGGCTGCAACAATAACGAAGTGAGTTAATGACAACAATATGCACTCAAGAAACAAAAAAAATCTCAGGCATGGACAAAACAGCCCAGGAACAAGTGGAAACAACACCAAACATCTCGAAACAGCTCGAAAATTAGCAACGAAGCCCCAGCAGCGGCGGGGTAATGAAACAGGGCACAGGAGGCCAAATGCAAATGCTGGCCCCGTGATGAAGTGGGCAAATTACCTCCGTGAAACTGTACGCTGGGAAAATTGGCCAGCAAGGTTTATGGAGTGGAGGTGAAGGTACGAAGAACAACCCAAAATGCAACACGTGAAAAAAAAAGAAAAGAAAAAAAAAACTCAGGTAGATTAATGTAGGTGATTTTGAAAGTTAAATTCATAAGAACTCGAAAATAAAAAGAAAAGCATGCAATCCAAAATGATGCAATTAAAAAAAAATCAGATTAATGTTGGAGATTATATTGGTTATATTGATAAGAGCTAGAGATATAAATAATAAATATATTAAAAGCATGCGATAATGAACAGTAATGATAAAAATATTGCTTGAAAATTTTTAACTTTTCACAGTGATGCATTAAATCTAAAAATCTGTTGGACTAATGTAGGTTAAATTGGTGAGAAAGAGCTATGACGATTACTGAATAAATAATAATAACAATAATAATCACCATCATCATCATCCGGACCTCCTTTCCCACCCTACGGCAGGGTGAGGAGTAGCAATGTCCAGACAGCCCAAATTTGCCCAATCCAATGGGCCATGCTTCCGCTGACTCATCATTCAAGCCCCCGGAATCCTGGCTCTATCGGATACGCCAAAAACATTCACCACGTTCTGTAGCTTCACATAAACGTATCCGACTAAGTCATTCCGGACGCAGCCACGTTAAAAAGGGGTGCCAAATCCCTTATCATGCACTTCTCCTCACAACATTCATCCAGCCACCTCATCTCTTGTGAGTTCCCTAGCCTCACCGACTTCCAAACCTCTCTTCCTCACACACTCATCCACCACATCTCTCCACCGCCTCCTTGGCCTAGCTCGCCTCCTCCCTCCTTCAAATTCGCTCAGATATACCTTTTTCACCATTCTATTGTTATCCATTCTCTCCACATGACCATACTATCTCAGTACTCTCTTCGATTCTGGTGTCTACAAACTTCCTCACTCCGCATCTTTCACGAATCACATTATTTCGTATCCTCTCCACCCTCTGTACTCCACAAACATTCCTCAGCAGTCCCATCTCCATTATTCTTACTCTTGACTTTTCATTTTCATGCCACACTACAGTCTCACATCCGTACGTTAAAGTTGGCACTAGCACTCCTTCATGTAAGCCTCGTGCAGCTGCAACACTCAAACCTCTGTTTCTTATCAAGGTCTTTATTGCACCAGCTACTTTTCTTCCTTGTGTCACTCTACTTTCAACTTCTTTATTCTTTTGCACATTTTCCTGTCTTTTCTATCACTGTACCCAGGTATTTGAACTCTCTCATCAATTCCAGTCTCTCTCCATTCACTGTAACATCGCACTGGGAGTCACCTTCTCTCTCAGTAACCATCCCTTACCTCTCTTCTACATTTACTCTCAAGGCACGACGCTCACAGACATCAGCAAAACTCTGCACTATACCAAGTTCTTGTCCGGTACTTGCAAGCAGTACTGCATCATCGCATAAAACAAATTTGAGATATTCCATCCATCACCATTCATTACTAACGACATCCCTCTTTCCATTACTCGTGTTTTTACTTCTCTCATCACCCCATCCATAATAATAATAATAATGATAAAATAAAATAATAAAATAATAATAATAATAATAATAACAATAATGTACAAAATGACACTACTACTACTATTACTACTATTTTTTAAATCACCTCCATCCATTGGTAAATTATACTGTGAAGATCAAAACCAACCTTCCTAATACAGTTCACCATTTGGAGTTGTAATGTGAATGTTAACACTAACCTTCATATTACAATCCGTTGGCCCCAAGCACGCCAACGGCTGTGGTTACCAACTACTACTACTACTACTACTACTACTACTACTACTACTATCCAAACAATAAAAACAGTAACGCAATCCACGAGGCCTAAAAGTGTGGAAACATATTGAAACAGCAGACGAATATCTTTGACACTGCTGCCTAAAGTGACGAGGATGTATATCTCAGTATAACTCTCTCTCTCTCTCTGAACATCATGAGAGAGAGAGAGAGAGAGAGAGAGAGAGATGGTGGAGGGATGGAGGATGCAGTACTAAATAAGAATGACAGATGGATGGAAAAAAAGATAAAGGAAAGAAGAATGACGAAGGAAGAAAGTTGGAGGATGGAAGGAAGGAAGGAAGGGGCTGAGGGAAGAAGGACAGCGTGGAAGAAGGGAGGAAAGAACCAAGGGGAAGAAAGAATGGAATGAAAGAAAGAAGGAAGGAAGGAAGGATGAACTGACGGAAAAGTATGTGGAAAGGAATGAAAAAATGTAAAGGAACTCGGAAGGAAGGAAGGATGGATGGATGGATGGATGGATGGATGGATGGATGGATGGATCGATGGATGGATGGATGGATGGATCGATGGATGGATGGATGGATGGATCGATGGATGGATGGATGGATGGATCGATGGATGGATGGATGGATGGATCGATGGATGGATGGATGGATGGATCGATGGATGGATGGATGGATGGATGGATGGATGGAAGGAAGGACTGACGCCAGGATGGAATTGCATATGGAAGGAAATGGAGAAGGAATCCATCATTAAAGAAGGAATGAATGGAATATGTGAAGGAAGGAAGGAAACCAGGAAGGGAAGGTGGAAATGAAGGAAGGAAGGACGAAAGAAAGAAGGAAGGAAGGAAGGACGAAATAAATGAAGGAGGGAGGAAGGAAGGGATGTAAAGGAACAAAGGAAGGAAGGAACATTAAACGGATCAGGTGAGAGAGAAAATGATATAAGCATATAAGACTGACTGACTGACTGACTAACTGACTGACTGACCAACTGACTGACTGACTGACTAACTGACTAACTGACTGACTGACTAACTGACTGACTGACCAACTGACTGACTGACTGACTAACTGACTGACTGACCAACTGACTGACTGACTGACTGACTGACTGACTGACTGACTAACTGACTGACTGACCAACTGACTGACTGACTGACTAACTGACTGACTGACCAACTGACTGACTGACTGACTAACTGACTGACTGACTGACTGACTGACTGACTGACTAACTGACTGACTGACTGACTGACTGACTGACTAACTGACTGACTGACCAACTGACTGACTGACTGACTAACTGACTGACTGACTAACTGACTGACTGACTGACTGACTGACTAACTGACTGACTGACTGACTGACTAACTGACTGACTGACTAACTGACTGACTGACTAACTGACTGACTGACTGACTGACTAACTGACTGACTGACTAACTGACTGACTGACTAACTGACTGACTGACTGACTGACTAACTGACTGACTGACCAACTGACTGACTGACTAACTGACTGACTGACTGACTAACTGACTGACTGACTAACTAAACCGGCTCGACTGACTGGCTGGCTGACTGACTGACTGGCTGGCTGGCTGGCTGACTGACTGGCTGGCTGGCTGGCTGGCTGACTGACTGACTGATTGACCGGCTGACTAAACCGGCTCGATTGACTGGCTGGCTGACTGACTGACTGACTAAACCGGCTCGACTGACTGGCTGGCTGACTGACTGACTAAACCGGCTCGACTGACTGACTGGTTGAGTCCTGTGAGCGTCATAGCAGGTGGACAAGATTGCTGACTCTCGCTTAATGAAATGAGAGAGAGAGAGAGAGAGAGAGAGAGAGAGAGAGAGAGAGAGAGGAATGACAGAAAGGAAGGAGGAGGAGGGAAAGAGAGAAAGGAGAGGAGAGACAGAAGGAAAACGGAAATAATAAAAGAAAAAAATGGAGAGGGAAGAAGTAAGAGAAGGACTGCTGAAGGGAGAAAGAGAAGAGAGAAAGAGGAGGAAAGGGGAGAGAGAGGGAGTAATGGATGGAGGAAAGAAGAGAGCATGGAGAGGGGGAGGTTGAGGAGGTGGAGGGAAGGAGGGAGGTGGATAGGGAGAAGGGAGGGAGGGAGGAAGGAAGAAGAGAAAGAGATAAATACATAGGTAGATAAAAAAATATTTATTATTATTATTATTATTATTATTATGTCTAGTTTCTTATTTTGTTCATCAATTTAATTTTTACACGTCACTTCAAATTATTCCGCCGCTTCATCGATATATCAACATTTACTTTTTTCTCAGCTCCACTTATTTATTTTTTACTTAATTCGTCTTTTCAACTATGCATTTTTATTTCTCCTCTATTTCTCCTTTTCCATCAGTTCATTTTTCATTCTAATTTATGCATACTTATTCTCTGCTACGCCAACATGATATATATTTGTCTTTCACTTTCTTCACATTCATTTTTCGACTCTGATTCATCTTTCACCACCTCACCTGCCCTGTAATTCATCATATTAATTCTCGACATAACATTTCACCTTCATATTTTTAAGTCTTCCACAAATTCTTCAGCTTCCAGGATTATCTTCAACTGAACGAAATCGTCTTGTTTTAAGCCTGAATGAAATCGTAGGTGCGTTCAAACCACCGAAGGGGTTTATCCTGACGATTTTTTTACCCTTTTAACTTCTATGGCCTTTTATCGGCTGCACAAAATCGTCTGTTTATATGTACTTATATAGCTGAGAAGGAATGTGATTTTGCGTGTTTTTTTCCTTATATCTTCCTCACTGTCATATTAAAAATCAGTCTGTTTCTCTCTCTCTCTCTCTCTCTCTCTCTCTCTCACTTACTTTACCGCGCCTAGGCAAATGCTGAGTGAAAGTGCTGAGTTGGATTCAAGGGTCTTAATGGATGCCAGCGTGTGGGTAGAGTGGTGGTGGTGTGTGTGTGTGTGTGTGTGTGTGTGTGTGTGTGTGTGTGTGTGTGTGTGTGTGTGTGTGTGTGTGTGTGTGTGTGTGTGTGTGTGTGTGTGTGTGTGAGAGAGAGAGAGAGAGAGAGAGAGAGAGAGGAGGAATAGAGGCAAAAATAAAGAGGGCAGCAGTGAAGCAGGAAGGAGTCTGAAAATGTAGAAGGAGATGAAGGAGATGATGGAGGGTATGGGAGATGACGGAGCTAGCGTGGAGGTGAGCCTGACTGAACCTAACTGAACCTGGAGTGGACCAATTGAACCCGAACGGACCCGAAGTGGCCTGGATGGTACTGTACTAACTGACCAGCCTGGAAGTTGTGATGTTAACGAGCTGGAACTTACCTGTGCTGGAAACTATGCTGAGAGTCTGATTGAGCTTTGAGTAGCCTGAAGGAAGCTGAATATACCCTGAACTGAGCTGAAGCGGCCTGAACGGAATCTGTTATAACTGAACTAACCTAAAATGGCCTAAAGTTCTATCCATATAACTGAATTGGCCTGAAGTGTCTTTTAAGGGAATCTGAATTAACCTAAACTTATCTCACCTGGTCTCTGAAGGGATCTCAATAAACCTGGAGCAAAATAAATGACCTAAACCTTCAACTGGCCTGGAAGGATCTTCAGTAACAGATGCAGAGTTACGGACATAAAATACAAACATCATTACGATACACAACGCGAAGGTAAGCAAGCACTTTCAAAATCCAGCCATCCGATCATCAAAACAACAAACCTTTCACTCTGGAGACGCTGCTTTGACAACTCAGTAACGTCGCAGCTAAAATTCGACGTTAACCCCAAACCTGGACATTCAGTCAGTCTCCACCATCATCAAACCACTTCTTCCCATCCCCTAAGACAATGAATATGAGAACTTTCAACTAAATCGACTCATACATTCATACAATAACGCCACACCATGAACTCTGACACTGACCCATGATGTTTAACCCTGACCTCTAATTAGTCTGTACCCAAATCAAATTACTACACCAGACACACATACAATATAGGTGCCATTTTTTTTTTCCAGATCCATTAAAACATAACGCCACACCTTGACCATTAACTTTGATTCGTAACCTTTGACCTTTGAGAGAAAAAATTGTACCATCTTGTCTTCCAAACAAAGACGTAATGTATGTCAAAGCGTTAACCCAAATCGATTCAGGGACTGACGAGATATTTTAGCATACATATATACATACATACATACATACAAATATACATACATACAAATATACATACATAATATACATACATACAAATATACATACATACATAATATACATACATACAAATATACATACATAATATACATACATACGAATATACAAACAAATACACACACACATACAAATATACATAATACATACACAGATACATACAAACATGCAAAAATAACATACATAAATACATACACACATACACTAATACTTACACAAAAACACTATCACCACAGCTGCTCCTTCATCGTCGCTAAATATGTAAAAAAAATCGCTAGCTGTTCAAATAATATGTGTAGCAATATTACTATCAGCAACATCTCCAGATTTAACTTTGTCTCACTGTAAAATTTAACTCACTATTTCTCGTTCGCCTCTCTGTCCAACTCCTCCAACTTACCTGCAAAATGAAAGAAAAAAAATGTTAATATTAGTGCACACAGTAATGATGCAATACTTAATATAAATGGATATCCTCTGTATATTAACGATGGAGATGGAAATGATGATGATGATGATGACGACAACAACGACAACAATGATGATGATGATGATGATGATGTCGTTCACTGTAATTATGTTCACGAAAATGATGCTAATAATGACGATAATGAAAATGACGATAGTGGCGATTGTGATGAAGATGAAGAACCTGAAGATAAAGACGATGACGAGGACGAAAGCGAAAAGGATGACGAGGACGAGGACTGAGATATAAATGTAGATAAGGACGATGATGGCGATGAGGAAGAAGATAAAGATTCCGAGGTCATTCCAGGCGAAGATCCCGACCAAGAAGATAGTGGAGATGGACGTAGGCCAGGTGTGGACTTTGGACTCGTGATAGTGGACTTGCTGGAGCCGTGTCACCTGGCAGGGAATGCGCTAAGGGAGAAAGAGACCAGAGCCAAGGAATGCAATAAGATTAATACTGTGTGTGTGTGTGTGTGTGTGTGTGTGTGTGTGTGTGTGTGTGTGTGTGTGTGTGTGATATATTCCTACATCGTGAGCCCCTGCGTAGGAAGGTGAAGCCCCCAAAAGAAGCCTCCCTCACGTAGCTTCATTATTCCACAGGGACAGTAAATTCACGCCAGTATAGAGCAACATGGCAGGCCTCTCGACATATTACCCCCTTTATCTTTGCTCTCTCTCTCTCTCTCTCTCTCTCTCTCTCTCTCTCTCGTACTTGCTTTGTTTCTTTTCTCTTTTTACCGTCTACTTTTCCCCTTTTTACCCCTCTCCATCTCTCTCTTGTCTCTCTCCTCTCTCTAATACCTTCCTCTCATTTTCTCTCTCCTCCCTCTCCACCTTCCGTACTTTACCTCACCTGTTGCTCCAGTCAGTAAGGTTCATAATACCCTTGTAGAACCCGTCATTCTATGCTCTGTGGACCCGGAACATTAGAGTCACGAGTCTAAGCATAAAGACTCCCAAAATAAGAATAACTATTTTATTGTCCTGTTAATGCCACACGTTTTTATTCAATTGAGAGACAGCAAAGAGACACTAAAAATGTTGATATTCTGGTGTACATTGTTAAGCCAAAAAGAAAGAACCCAAGACTCTGAACAAAACTAGTTTTATCTATCTATTGCCAGACGCCTTAATCTAGTAAAGGGTGGCCACAAACAAATCGCCTTCATGTTGCCCTGTCCCCCGCCAATTCACTGCCCTGCTCCCAGCTCACACACCCCTCCCTCATATACCTCTCCACTCCATCCCTCCACCTCCACAAAACTACTTCCTTCCGAATAAAATCGAAACAGAAAGGCAAAGTAAAGACTAATTTTATTTTAATGATGCCTGGACACACTGTATAAAATGACTGAAGACTGGAGACCGCGGGAAACAAAACTCAGACGGTTCCAGAGTTGACCAGTTTAAGCATGAAAGGCTGGAAGTACCTGTTGACTCTTGTTCTCGAGATTTAGACAGAAAGGGGGTTAGATTTTGTAGACAGACGGGTGCTACGTGCTCACCGTAATGAGGTATGCAAGCAAAGAACAGAAAAGGGCATAGACCAGACCAGCAGCGACGAGAGGCGGAGAACGTGAGATGCAACACTGAAGCAAAGACAGGGCGGTAGTTGATGACAGGAGGAGAGTTGAAAAGATGATAAACCCTTGACTCCATCATGTGTAGAAGTGTGTGTGTGTGTGTGTGTGTGTGTGTGTGTGTGTGTGTGTGTGTAGAAGTGGGGTATGCGGTGAGTCCCCCACACATTACAGCTGCACTCCACACAAGGGCGAATAAGGCCCGTGTACAAAGTCAGCCACTGAATGGGTTTAAAGAGTGTACGGGGTCGGCTTAGCACAGGCAACTTCTGTGAAACTGTTTTCGCTAAAAAGGTAATGCGGTCCTTCCAAGATAGGTCACGAGGTAAGGAGATACCGAGAAAATTAAATGACTATAAAGGACAGCATTTTATTCAGTTGAAGGTAAGGGTAGAGATATGTGAAAAATTGTGTTGAGATGTGGAGAAATTGGGTTTGTGAGGCATGAAAATAACAGGTTTCCTCTCGTCGCAGGCACATATAAGACGAATCAGACGACGGAAGTGGCAGTGCTTCATAGAGATAGGTGAAAGGTTGTGCCGGGTAGAGGGATGGAGAAATTGGGTTTGTGAGGCACGAAAATTAAGAAGTTTCCTCTCGTCTCCAGCAGATATAAGACGAATCAGACGATGGCTGTGGCAGTGCTTCACCCCACGTATACTAAGATTACATTAATAGCATACAAAAGCATCATGTATGTGTAGAGTGCAAATTAAACCATCAACTTTCAAGCAATACCAAGTCAATTCCAACTTAGCCAGACAACTGCATTCAGATATGTCAGTGAATCTTAAGTGTTAATATTAAGGGTAAAATCAAGACTCCCACAGCCAAGATAGTCCCAATAATCTAGCTAACACCAGACGATTTTATTCAGCTGCAAGTGAGTCAAAGGAGGCTGAGTGTTGAGGAAAGAGGTACCATCAAGCCTCCTCATCTCACAAGAATAAGACTCCTTGTGTTGCGTCCCTGAGGTGTTTGTTTTGTGTTCTGTGAAGCCCAGACACAGAGACGAAGCAAGACAACTGTGGATAAAAAGGTGTCTCTCTTCTTCGGGCTTTTTTGCTTTCACACCTCCTCTGTCTGATCTGTCTATCTGTCTTTTTGTGTGTCTTTTTTTTTTCATTCAGTCTGTTTCTATCTATTTTTCAGTCTGTCTCTGTATTTTTCAGTCTGTGTCTCTGTCTATCTGTCTTCAATCTGTCTTTCTGTTTCTCTCTCTCTCTCTCTCTCTCTCTCTCTCTCTCTCTCTCTCTCTCTCTCTCTCTGTGTCTGTCTACCTCTCCTCTCTCTCTTTCTTTGGGGGAGGTGGGGAGAGGGAGGGTGATACATCTATATCTCTTGAGACACTTCACTTTGCTTGTGTTTCTCCGTCTGACGTCTGTACAGTATATACCTCCATGGTGTGTGTGTGTGTGTGTGTGTGTGTGTGTGTGTGTGTGTGTGTGTGTGTGTGTGTGTGTGTGTGTGTGTGTGTGTGTGTGTGTGTGTGTGTATTCTTTCTATCTCTCTTTTCTTCTACCTGCCCATCTCCTCTTTTCCTTCTTTCTCTCTCCTCCTACTTTTATCTCGCTTCTCCCCCCCCCTCTCTCTCTCTCTCTACCTACCTACCTACCTACCTACCACTAACCTGATGTACAGAAGGACCCATCAATCCTTCCCTATCTACCACCTGCACTAAAGAGAGCATAACTTGGCCTATATTTCCCGTTGAGAGCCAAGGTCCCATTTTACTTTCGTCTCCCCTCCCCTTACGAGTGCAAAGATGCCTGACAGAAAACGGGCCGCGCGTTGCCAACTTGTCTCTGAAGTCGAGGTATCGTGTATAGTTTGTCAGGTGTATTTTATTGTTACGCCTGTGTTGTGTACAAGGACATTCTCTCTCTCTCTCCCTCCCTCCCTCCCTCTCTCTCTCTCTCTCTCTCTCTCTCTCTCTCTCTCTCTCATACGCTTGACTTTTGCCTTTTCCTCCACACTGTTAGTTATTCCTAAATTTTCTTCATTTTCTTAGTATTTCTATATCATAAACGCGTCACTGTATCTCACTTTGCTTAAACATACTCATTCCCCCTGCGATTTTATTCTCCTGATTGTGAAGGCTTGCTGAGAATAAATAAATAAATAGTAATAATAAAAATGAATGCTGAAATAGAGGAATTATTCACTTTATCTTGTTACACTTTCCTCTGTTATAAGAAGCAGGAAAACAAATACGTTGCCAGACAGGAGATAACACCTTTTTATCCTCATATTCTCTCCTTTTTATTAATTAATCTATTTGTTATTTTAGAACCGAACTCTCATAGTGAAGAGGTTAAAGTGCTTCTATTCCTTTTTTTTTTTTTTTTTTTTTTTTTTGGTAACGAGAAAAATGTGAACTAACTCCATTATCTCATTTACCATGATTACGTTTTATTATTATTATTATTATTATCATTTTTTTTTTATTATTAGCCGCAGTAGTAGTAGTAGTAGTAGTTGCTGTTGTTGTTACATTATCATTTTCTTATCATTATTATTATTATTATTATCATTATTATTATTACCTCGTGTCCATTGCATTAAAAATAAAAAAATCATGGTGTTGAAGGGGTTAGCACTCACAGTCACATGAAAAAAAAAAAATGAAAAACACACACACACACACACACACACACACACACACACACACACACACACGCACGCACACACACACAAAAAACATCAACCAGGAAGCAGCTAAAAGAGGCTGCATTTAAGGTGACTCGCAGGTAAACAGGAACAAGAAATTTCCCTCATCTTTGTATAAACACGATTTTTTCCCCTTTTTTCATTTTTTCTCTTGTTGTTTTTTTTTTACATCATTAAACTAGGACAGGAGTCTAGCCAAGCACTTAGCCGCTGACAGAGAGAAAGTGGTAAGTGGTGGGGGTGTGGAGGAATTAACACCTAAGTGGGGAAGGAGGGAAATGGGGGAAAAGGGGAGGGGGAAGGGGGGGAAATGGGCTCTACACCAATATCATGCATCTTACACCCATAATCTGTCAATATTTCCTGATCCACCCACTCCACCTTCTTGAAAATGAGAGAGAGAGAGAGAGAGAGAGAGAGAGAGAGAGATTTATCCTCCTAAACCTCTTCCCCTTCCCTTTTAATCCTCCCTCCCACCCCTTTCACCCTTTCCACTATCTAATCAGTTAAATCCTTCAGGCCGAGGATGTGTTTTCTATGCCCCCCCCCCCAAAAAAAAAAGACGATTTAATTATGTCTTGGGGGGAGATTTTTCGAAGTGAACTGATTAATTAAACTTTACACTGGACTGGATAATTGGCCTTCATATCCCTCAGCCAAGATTTATTTCCTCCCTTAGGCTGAAGAAAATCGTCTGCTGCTCGTGAAGGAGCGTTGTGATGCTGATGTGGATGAGACTGAAAGCGTTAAGAGAAACACTTCGAGGTGGTTTGGCCATGTGGAGAGGATGGCGAATAAGAAAATGACTAGAAGAGTGCACATGAGTTAGCTGGAAGGATAGAGGGGGATAAAATAATAAATGAATAAATAAGTAAAACAAAAAAACAAATAAATAAAAATGTCGTCAGATTCAACTTGGGGCCTGATTAAAAGCCCCCCCTCCCCTTTTTTTTTTTTGCCCATCCCCAAAATCCAAAAATTTGTCCATATTTTTTTCTTTACATTCCTCTCTCTCTCTCTGACTATCTATCTGTCTGTCTGTATCTATCTATCTACTTTCTTTTACATTCCTCTTATATTTTCTCTCTCCCTCTCCCTTTCCTCTCTCTCTCTCTCTCGCTCTGACTATCTGTCTACTTTCTTCTACATTCCTCTTATATTTTCTCTCTCTTTCCCTTTCCTCTCTCTCTCCCTCTCTCTCTCCCAGCTATTCCGGGTCTTACAAACAGGTGGCTCTTCAACGCTGACGGACGAGCATGGAAAAAATGATGGCAAAAAGTGTGTGTGTGTGT
>NC_136982.1:3235000-3255000 GCF_032717465.1 Coenobita brevimanus | reverse complement strand
ATCAATTATGCCCCGAAAAGACTGCCTAGACTGATTCACAGCAATAAGGTAAAGCGCTTCGAAGTTCCCCATTCCTACAAGGTTATGGCACTTTATAAACTGCATTTTCACACAGCCTCTGATATCAGCCAGATCAAAGAACATTTGTACCAGATCAAACGGACGGGCTCAGGATATAACTTTGCGATCTTCTACACCTCTTTTACTTCAACTTGGCTCAGATTTTCGCCCTTTTACAGCTTATTTCACGAAGCTTAGAGACAGGAAAAGACAATAGTACAGCTCTACATCTCTCCCATGTATCTTCGTAATGAGCAACATATTCTAGTGATAATCTACTGTTTCAACTCAGCATTCAAGATGGAAAGATGGCAATTTTAGGCCAAGTTAGATGGAAAAGAGTATACCTGATGCACATTTCTCTCTCTCTCTCTCTCTCTCTCTCTCTCTCTCTCTCTCTCTCTCTCTCACACACACACACACACACACACACGTCAGGTAAAAAAATATGGTATATATACTATTTCACTGTGTATGCTTAACACTTAGGTGGAGTAGACTGTAGCACCAGTCGAGCAGGGCAGTACTCCCGAGGTGGATGGAAAGCTGATGACAGGGAGTGCTGGAGCTCCAGTTTCATCAGCCCTCAGGACTAGTTCCTGACCATCCCCCTTTGCTGAACTTTTTCAGTGTCTCAGTTACACAGAGTAGGCCAGCATGCTCTCCAGTACAAATTTCTCTAACTATCTACACCAAACTACATCCACAGTACACACTACACTTCCTATTCAAAATTCATTTAAAATGGTGTCTCTTCACCAAGCCTCGGAGTCCCCAGGGGGGGGGGGGTGACCATAAATGCCCCCACCATCCACCCCTCTCCCGGTGACGACTCGAGGTGCCTGGAACCACTGTCTGACTCTCTTCTTCTTCATTTCTGCAACATTCGCGGCCTTTCCTCTAACTTTCGCTCTGTTGAGCACCACCTCTCCTCCTCTAAACCTCACCTTCTTTTTCTAACGGAGACTCAGCTGTCTGAGGCAACTGACAGCAAACCCTTTTCTGTATCCTCCTACTTTCTCTATACTCATTTCAAAGCCAAAGGTGGCTGTTGTGTATATATCCGCAACGACTTATCTTGCTCTCGTGTTCCTGAACTCGATTCTTCTGAATTCTCTACACTCTGGCTTCGGCTTTCCTGTCATTCTCTGACTAAATATATCTGTGCTGTTTACTTATCCCCTAATTCTACTGACTATCAAAAATTCTTCGACTATCTTACTTCTACGATGGAACACATTCTATCCATTTCTCCTTTCTCTGAAATCTCCATTCTAGGAGATTTCAATGTTCACCACCACCTTTGGCTCTCATCTCCTTTCACGGATCCACCTGGTGAACAAGCCTTCATCTTTTCTATCCTTAATGACCTACAGCAGCTTGTACAGCACCCCACCCATATCCCTGACCGCCTTGGAGAGAGCCCCAACATACTTGACCTCTTCCTCACAACTAATCCTTCTGCTTACTCTGTTAATCTTTTCTCTCCGTTGGGCTCCTCCGATCACAACCTTATTACCTTAACCTGTCCTACCACTCCGGTACGGCCTGTGGACCCTCCATGGAAACGTCATCTGTGGCATTTTGGAGCCGCGGACTGGGAGGCCCTCAGGCAGTACTTCTTTGATTTTCCCTGGAATGATTATTGCTTCCATGGCCGGGAGCCATCTGAGTGTGCCTTGCGCATTACGGAGGTTATTCTCTCGGGCATGGAAGCATACATTCCTTTCTCATATCCTTTGACTCACGCAAGAAAGCCTTGGTTTAATCACGCTTGTTCTAATGCTGTCCGCAACAAGGAAAGGGCCTACAAAAGGTACCGGAGCCAACCCACCCCTGAATCACATCATCTTTACGTTTCTGCCCGGAATCGTGCCAAGTCTGTTCTTCGCTCTACTAAAAACAATTTCATCCATACTAAATGCTCTCAACTCTCCAACTCGAATTCTTCCCGCTCCTTCTGGCACATTGCCAAAACTCTTTCTAACAACTTTACCTCATCATCCTTCCCTCCTCTTTTCTACTCTGATGGTTCTGTAGCTATTTCTTCTACTGATAAAGCAGATCTCTTCGCACAGACTTTCTCCTCCAATTCCACCTTAGACGATTCCGGTGCTGTTCCTCCATCTCTTCCCCCCTCTGACTTCCTCATGGCTGACATTAAAATTTCTTCAGTTGATGTATTTTCTGCCATCACTGGCCTCAGTACTAACAAGGCATATGGGCCTGATGGGGTCCCTCCTGTTGTTCTCAAGAACTGTGCTTCTGTGCTTACACCCTGCCTAGGCAAACTCTTTCGCCTTTGTCTGTCAACTTGTACCTTTCCTTCTTGCTGGAAGATTGCTCTCATTCAGCCAGTCCCAAAGAAGGGTGACCACTCCCAACCCTCCAACTATCGTCCAATTGCTTTAACGTCCTGTATTTCAAAAGTTTTCGAGTCAATTCTCAATAGAAAAATTATAAGGCATCTTTCCTATCACAACCTTCTTTCCGATCGTCAGTACGGGTTCCGTCAGGGACGCTCCACTGGCGATCTTCTCACCTACCTTTCAGACTCCTGGTCATCCTCCTTTCGGGACTTTGGCGAAAGCTTTGCCATTGCACTTGACATCTTAACGGCTTTCAATCGAGTCTGGCATAAATCTTTAATTTCCACACTGCCCTCCTACGGTTTCCATCCTTCTATCTGTGCCTTCATCGCTAGCTTCCTTTCTGGTCGTTCTATAGCCGCTGTTGTAGACGGCCATCGTTCTTCTCCTAGATCTATCAACAGTGGTGTTCCTCAGGGCTCTGTCCTATCACCAACTGTCACGGGGTTTTTAAATATCACGGGGTTTTTAAAATAAATGCTAAATATTATTTAATTGATAATAATGTCCAATAATATTGAAGAGCAGGGACAATGATTGTCTTACTAAATCAAGCAACGATTACTTTACGCTAGCTTGCTTCGCAGAATTCTCTAAGAACAAGAATTTATAAACTTTCTCGACAGTACACAGCAGAGACTAATCACTCAATTGCTGTTTATTTGTACTGTAGCCTCTGGAGAAAGTTACTTCACCCCTGACAATAAATAACTAATACTAATAACAGTATCAGGTTCTTGCTGGTGCTGAACTCCTAGGAGGCACAACGGATTTTAAGTTTAATACACAAGACTGGCCTAAGTACCAGTTATGAATAGCAAAACGTTTATGCAAGCTAGGAGCTATATGGAAAATAAGCTTAATTGTGGAGAAATGAAACAAGAGTTTACATTACATTAAGCTCAAGGAAAAGAACTGTTAAATTTATTGATTACAAAAATAAATTTAACGTTACATTTCAAATGAATTCAAATAAAGAGATCGTACTCACTCACTCACACAAGAGCTAAATTCTTACGCCTAGGAAAAACACCTTAACTAAACTCTTAAGACTAGGAAAATACAAAAAGAAATACTGGTCGATGAATGCCCCTGCACAATTGTTGACTCTATAGAGGGGTTTTATCCGCCCCTGTGTGGAGTACAACTCTCATGTGTGGGGAGGCTCCCCACATTCAGCTCTTCTCAATAGGGTGGAGTCAAAGGCTTTTCGTCTCATTAACTCTCCTCCTCTTACTGACTCCCTTCAACCTCTGTCTCTTCGCCACACTGTTGCATCTTTATCTCTTTTCTATCGCTACTTTAATGGTCACTGCTTCTCTGAACTGTCTGCCTGCATTCCTCCACCTCTACGACGGGCGCGTAGCACCCGTCTGGCAGCAAACTCTCATCCCTTTTCTGTCCAACTCTCTAATGCAAGAGTTAACCGTTACTCCCAGTCCTTCATGTATGCAACAGGTCAGCTCTGGAACTGTCTCCCTCTGTCTGTATTTCCTGCTGCCTATGATCTCCAGTCTTTCAAACGCAGTGTGTCCAGGCATTTCAAGATGATCGGATCTTGAATTTGGCTCTCTACTGTATTTTGTTTTTCTCTTGGAGGGAACTGTTACTGTGGGCTCATGGCCTTTGGTTCCTTCTTCCTCGCATAAAAAAAAAAAAAAAACGACATTGTATAAGTGAAACATCTATGGACAAGGAAATATACCAGGCCTCTCTCTGCTTATCAGCCGCCTGAGGAAATTAACCAGCAGAGAAAAGTGAAAGGCAGAATTAACCAGCAGAGGAAACAGAAAAGCAGAATCAACCAATCAAGTGGAAAGCAGAATTAACCAGCAGAGGAAAGTGGAAAGCAGAATAAACCAACAGAGAGTAAGGATGAGCAGAGGAGGTGAAAAATTAGAAGGCGAATTTTTGCTTCCGACTGTACATTGTCTTTGATCCCTAACCCACTCATTAACGAAGCGCTTTTTATACGTGGGAGAAATAATTGTGGGATTATACTGAAACATCGGCCATATTATTAACCGCCTCATTCTTCGGACAACTCTAGTATCTACTCCAGCTAACGCCAGACGATTTTATTCAGCTGATAGTCACAATTAACCCTCTCATGATTAGGGCAACTCTTGGGCGCGTACTCTCCTCGGAGACGAAAGCTCCCTAACACTTATTCCTTAGCGATTTATTTTTGGATATAGGTGGTTAACATCCTGCTGTACTTTATTTATGCAGTGTATGGCGATACAGGGAGTCTCAGCATTCTATTCCGTAAACGTCAGACGATTTTATTCAACTGAGTCCTATGGTCCTGGAAGCGCTAAAAGGTAACTGTACAAAATAATTCTATAAGCAAGAAATGTCTGGGAATCTCCTAAGACCACGAGGACACGCCCCTTTAGACTCTTGCCACGCCCCCTTACACTCCTGACACGCCCTCTTAGACTCCTGACACGCCCCCTTACACTCCTGACACGCCCTCTTAGACTCCTGACACGCCCCCTTACTCTTAACACTCCCCCTTAGACTCTTGACACGCCCCATTAGACTCTTGACACTCCCCCTTTGACTCTTGACACGTCCCCTTACACTCCTGACACGCCCCCTTAGACCTGACACACTCCCCTACACTTGATACGCCCCCTTAGACTCTTGACACGCCCCCTTAGACCTGACACACTCCCCTACACTTGATACGCCCCCTTAGACTCTTGACACGCCCCCTTAGACTCTTGACACGCCCCTTACACTCTCCATATGGCATTACTGTTTTCTGCCAGCTTACGAAAGTGCGGGTCGCGAATTTAATTACTCATTTTATCAAGGCAAGGCTGTCAGGTGAGAGTCGCGTGCTGTCTTTTGCTTTCAGGCTTGTGCTCTCCCTGCCAGAATAAGAGAAGAGAGACGAGGGGAGACAGCGGTGGGAGAAAAGACAGCAAGGATATTCGTGTGACTGACTTGCTATTGAGGTTGGTGTGTGGCAAGCTCAGAAAAGGCTAGTGTGAAACGTAGGTTCTAGGTTAGGTTAGATATGATTCGTTTAGGCCTGGTTAGGTGAGGTTAGGTATGGCTAGGCTAGACTGGGTTAGGATGCGTTGGATTATGTTAAACAGGATTATTTTTACTAGGTTAGGATTGCTTAGATAAGGTTACGGTGTCAGGCTGGGATTAGGTTTATGCAGATAGATCAGGTTAGGTTAGTCTAGGTTATACTCCAATAGGCTGATTAGACTGGCTTAGCTTTGGTTACGCTTGTCTAGATTGGGCTCGATATTTAGAACCACGAATGTCTTAAGGCGCTACTTCACGACGCAAATTTTCCTATGGCCTTGATTTATTCCAGAGTGAACTACGCCGTGGTGGACTACGATTTCCGTACTCCCTGACTGACGGATTTTGAATTTGACTTTTGTTTTTCTTGGAGGGGACAATAATTATGCAAGCGTCTGGCCTTTGGTTCCTTCTTCCTTGCATAAAAAAGGCGGGGTATTAGGCAAAACAAGACGACAGTTATGGCTGTTTTTATTTACAGAAACGACATTATTCGGGAATAAATCTATGTCGCATTGTTTAAAATAATGCACGTTGTCACCGACGCAACCAACCTAAAAAGCAATGTACAGCAACAAGCAAAATTTCGCTAACAATCCCCTAACAACAATCTGTCTCGCTATCCATATTTTTCCTTCCTCTCCAGACGTCGGACAGTATCTTTCATGTAACACTTTTCATCGCCACAGACAGCAGAGAAGAGGTACGGAACTTTCTATAGTAACTGTACAATTATCATTCTTGTATCTTAGTGTTTACATCCGACGGGCCTCCTTTCTTCTCTTCTTCCCAGCCAACCCCGTCTTCCCAAGTATCTTTCCCCTCTGACAACATCCTGCAATAAATATGTATCAATAAGGCCGCAGCTGCTGGAATCGACGAAGGAGAGGCCGATCATATTAAAGGGATGTGCCAGGTGTGTTTTCATGGTACAAAACAATAACCGATGATGACATACTTACTACAATGTCTCCAAATTGTATTAACAGTATACTTTTCCCCTTTTTACATTTCGAAACAACGAATGAAAGTTTGGAAATATTGGCTAGTAACTTATGTGTATTTCTCCACTTTTATAAACAGCGCAAAACGAAAGAACTTGCATAAATATAACTGTAGAATCAGAAATACTCGCTTTACGAAAATGATACACGAATACCAACAGCACTCGTTATGAATTCTTTGTCATTTGGGTGAAGGTATTTTCTGGAGGTATTGTACAGTCGGCTAAATGGGTGTGCTTAATATTACACCTTCTCTGCATCCCATTTTCCTCTGCTTGGTAACACTTACAAGCTCAGAGTGGCTTGGCATGGTGATTCTCTTTGATATGATGCGTCAGAAGGAAAGTGAAGATCATGCCTTGAGTGTTAAGTAGACATCAAAGATCACAGGAAAATATGCTAAGTGTGACAGGGCATGTAGGTTATGAGTTAAAGCTGAGTAAGAGCTAATCGTGGACGGAAACAACAGCTCGTTTGAGTGAAAGGAGAAAGAGAAACAGCAGGAAGAAAAAGGCCAAAACACACGACGACAGCAGACATGGCAGGGCAGGGCAAGGCAGGGCAGGGCAAGGCAGGGCAGGGCAGGGCAGGGCAGGACAAGGCAGGGCAGGGCAGGGCACAGTAAGACGAGGCAGGAAGCGTCAAGGGATATTTTCTCTTCAGTTTTGGTGACTTGCTAATACCTCATCTTTAGCGATATAACTGCGTCTTAAAACATTCCCTTGCATGTTAATTATAGGCCTTCGATGTTAATGTAATGTATACTGTGAATTACAAAAGAATATTAACTTCAAAGAAAAGAAAATTGATAGGAAGAGGTGCTACAAACTTAAAGCTGATGAGAATATTGGCAAATGTGAAGCCCATGAATAAACCCCTTTACTGCGATGACGCCTGATACTTAAGATTCGACCAGACGATTTTACTTAACAAAAAATAGTATGTATGGGGTTCGTGATGGCTTTACGTAACCCCACCAGTTCGAAAGGCCTCTCCCAAACTTACCAAAATCGTCTGTTGGCAGGAAGTACACACTGAAAAAAGACGTCACTGGAAGGGGTTAAGGTCACGATCTACAGCTGCTGGGAAAAGAAAAAAAAAATTGATTCACTACAATACGATAAATAGCGGGACGGCGAACAATAATTTTTGAAACCCAGTTAAAAGACCATCGGAGACGAATATGTTTTTCAGAATACCGTGTAAGAGTTCCGTAATTATTCGCCTAAAATATAAGGCGATATTCTTCTTAACTGTACTGTGGAAGGAGAGGAATGACTATGCAAGAGGAGAGGAAGAATGCTTTGGAGACGCGAGGAGATAGGGAAGGAGCCAGGAATGGAGATAGAGGAAAGGAGGAAAGAGGGGGGGGGGGGAGGAAGAAACAGAGGACGTATGGCATGGAGGTGCGGCAGAGTGAGGCAGAAGGGGGAGGTGAGGACAATGAGGCAGAGGGAGGATTGTGGTGGAAGGAGATAAGCTCGGCAAGGGGAGAGGAAAAAAGCCATGGAGGTAAGGCAGGGGTAGGCAGAGGTAGGAAAGGGATGCAGGCAGGCAGGGGGAAAGGGAAGAGTGTCAGAGGTGAGGCACATAAGGCAAGGGTTAGCAGGGGGAGCAGGGTAGACAAGGGAAAGGGAGGGTCATGGCAGGGGAGGTAGGGCAGGTGGGTAAGGAGAGAGGCAGGGTGAGGTGGACATCAGCCAACTGGACAAAAAAGATGGTGTGTTTAGTTTTTCCACCTGTTCTCTCTCTCTCTCTCTCTCTCTCTCTCTCTCTCTCTCTCTCTCTCTCCACACACACACACTCACTGAAAGTTAATTTTATCTTAAAGGTTGCATAAAGACAACGAAAGAAAATGAGAAGCAATAACCTAACAGACATTATATAACCCAGGTTTTTTCCCCTCCCTGCTACTTCCCTGATTTGATCTTACGACATTTTTTTCTTAGAATTCTTTATCTTACGCTCAATCCTTCATTCCTAAGACAGAGTGCCAACCCCTTCAGAAGTTCCCTAAAATTAATTAAAAGGTACATACGGTATAATTTTGTTCCAGGTACGAAAAGGTCTAAAAAAAAAAAAAAAACACTGAAAATATATTCGTTCATTTCCAGGTATTTTCTAAACACTTTCCTCTTCAGTCCGACGACCTATTTCTCTCTCTCTCTCTCTCTCTCTCTCTCTCTCTCTCTCTCTCCTTTCTACTCAATAGACAATTTTATTCAGTGAAGGAGAGAGATTTCGAGATGATGGAGATTGATTTACAACCTTCCCTGCCATCTTGACTTCCGCGGATTCGTCAGATGTTGAGAAAAATCTACCAGAAATAACCTGAGAGAGAGAGAGAGAGAGAGAGAGAGAGAGAGAGAGAGAGAGAGAGAGAACCATAACCTGGACTGATCTCGTAAAAGTAAGAAGGAAAAAAGAGAGAGAGAAAAAACGCCCCCGAGTTATTAGTTCAGTTCAAAGTAGAGAAGTGATTTTGAAGGAGATATTCGAGGAAGCTTCATTTTACTCTAAGACAAATGAACTTTCTTTATAAGTCTTCAAGAGGCCGGTGTAAGGGAGTGGTATACTGTGAGTGGCATTAGGAAGGAGTGGTATTATGAGAAGTATTTTTGAGCTCCTGAGGCCGGTATGAGGGAGTAGTATTGTGAGGGACATTAATGAGTTGTTTATATAGGTTGGTGTGTGGTTGTGATATTTGTTTGTGAGGTTATGAGGATGTGACAGTGTTATTGTGGTGTTATGAGTGTGTGGCAGTGTTATTGTGAGGTTAAGAGGGAGTGGAAGTGTTATTGTGAGGTTATGAGTGTGTGGCAGTGTTATTGTGGGGTTATGAGGGTGTGGCAGTGTTATTGTGAGGTTATGAGGGTGTGGCAGTGTTATTGTGAGGTTATGAGGGTGTGGCAGTGTTATTGTGAGGTTATGAGGATGTGGCACGTTTATTGTGAGGTTATGAGGGTGTGGCAGTGTTATTGTGAGGTTATGAGGGTGTGGCAGTGTTATTGTGAGGTTATGAGGGTGTGGCAGTGTTATTGTGAGGTTATGAGGATGTGGCACGTTTATTGTGAGGTTATGAGGGTGTGGCAGTGTTATTGTGAGGTTATGAGGGTGTGGCAGTGTTATTGTGAGGTTATGAGGGTGTGGCAGTGTTATTGTGAGGTTATGAGGGTGTGGCAGTTATTGTGGTGTTATGAGGGTGTGGCAGTGTTATTGTGGGGTTATGAGGGTGTGGCAGTGTTATTGTGAGGTTATGAGGGTGTGGCAGTGTTATTGTGAGGTTATGAGGGTGTGGAAGGGTTATTGTGGGGTTATGAGGTGTGGCAGTGTTACTGTGAGGTTATGAGGGTGTGGCAGTGTTATTGTGAGGTTATGAGGGTGTGGAAGGGTTATTGTGGGGTTATGAAGGTGTGGCAGTGTTATTGCGAGGTTATGAGGGTGTGGCAGTGTTACTGTGGGGTTATGAGGGTGTGGCAGTGTTATTGTGAGGTTATGAGGGTGTGGCAGTGTTATTGTGGGGTTATGAGGGTGTGGCAGTGTTATGTGAGGTTATGAGGATGTGGCAGTGTTATTGTGAGGTTATGGGGGTGTGGAAGTGTTATTGTGAGGTTATGAGGGTGTGGCAGTGTTATTGTGAGGTTATGAGGGTGTGGCAGTGTTATTCTGAGTCAGGTTAGCAGCTTGTGAGTCAGGTTATGATGCTGAGTTACCATGAGTGACGTTATGAGCTTGTGAGTAAGTTTAACCCCTTCACCCTGACGACTAGTGTTGTATTTTATCATTGCTACTAACCAACTTCTTTTTTGTATAGATTACAGATGACACTTTGAACTGGAGATAAAAATTAGGGTTAACTCCATCAATTATAATAGTTCCCCCTAAGCTGAAGAAAATTACCTGATCGTAGAAAACAGAATCTGAAGAGAAGAGGGTAAAGGGAGAGGTGTGATGAGGTGTTATGTGTGGGGTCAGGAATGGTGTTGAGTGGTGTTAAAGTGTTCAGTGGTGTTAGGAATGGTGCTGAGTGGTGTTAAAGTGTTCACTGGTGTTAGGAATGGTGCTGAGTGGTGTTAAAGTGTTCACTGGTGTCAGGAATGGTGTTGAGTGGTGTTAAGTGTTGTGTTGTCAGGAATGGTGTTGAGTGGTGTTAAGTGTTGTGTTGTCAGGAATGGTGTTGAGTGGTGTTAAAGTGTTCAGTGGTGTTAGGAATGGTGATGAGTGGTGTTAAACTGTTCAGTGGTGTTGAGTGGTGTTAAAATGTTCACTGGTGTTAGGAATGGTGTTGTGTGTATATATCAGAGAGGGGGCGGGGGAACGGGGGGGAAGGGTGGAGCGGTGCAGAGGGTGAGTGGCAGTGACAGAGACGCAAACATACACCATCACTGGGTTCCGATATACACATTTTTCCACCCTCTAGTTTTCAGTTTTTATTAAACCTTCGTGTTGTGTCACTCTTTTATAGACACAATATTTCTTTAACCCTTTCAGACAGATGATGTTTATTTTTCCTTTATTTTTCTTTTTTTCCTTTTTCTTGTTTATTTTTTTGTTTATTTTTTTATTTCTATTTTTTTCCTTTTTCTGTTCTTTATTTTTTTGTTTACTCCTGTTATTTCAGGATAAAAAATATTCAGCACAAAAAACGACTTTCGAAAATAAGCAATTCCTACCCACACTACGAAATATCATATGTATTTATTTCCTGTTACTCTTAAATTATTCAGCTTCGAAGTGATTTTCCGAATTAGAGAGGACAGGCAGCCTTCAATCCTCCTTCATAAATATAAATCCTACGTACCTTGCATTACATCCTCTAAAAATAACAGGGATGAAAAAATAAATCCTCTGATTGAAGGGATTACTGGGGATTATTCATGAGCCCATCACATCAAGAGGTCTCCCATCAACAAATTAATACATCTCTTAAAAGTATGACTCACGTGAAGAAAAAGTAACTGTGCTGTTGGCGTCTAAATAATAATAATAATAATAATCATCATCATCATCATCATCACCACCACTACCGCAATCACCATCATCATCACCAATATTACCACCACCATCACTACCACCACCGCAACATAACAATACCACCTTTACCACCATCACCTTCACTACCACCATCACCACCATTAGCAGTATCACCACGACCACCACCATTACTACCACCATCACCACTACTACCATCATTCCCAACACCGTCATCACCACCACCATCACAACCATCATCATCATCATCAATCACTTCCTTTTTTTTACCCACGTTAGGACGGAAATAAGGACTCATAAAGCAAAAAATAAATGTGAGAAAATTAATACGAAAAGGTGATGATGGGACAGTATTTTTGGCGAAGACTGTGCCTGAGTGTCAATTGCTCAGTTACCCCTTAGACCCCAATCACGTTTTCTTTGACTATTCTTGCTACTTCCAGACAATTTTCTTCAGCTTAAGGGAGCACCGAAGTAGTGAAGAGGTTTATAAAGGATATATCTAACACCCCTGTGTGTGTGTGTGTGTGTGTGTGTGTGTGTGTGTGTGTGTGTGTAACAGCTACCAGAGCTGCCCAAATTACTCTAAATGTGATAATGAGTGGTAAACGATAATCATCTTCCGATCTGAAATGCATTTATCCGAACCCAATTAACAAGTTAGTTTTCTTTACTATCTCTACATATTCTCAATTTGACTTAAAGTAACGTTAATATAATTCCTAAAGATTTTTCTAAGTTTACATTTCCCCGTCGAAGATATCAATAACATGATTTTATTTAGTCAACACATAAGACAACATTTTCCTTTGATAACCATTTGCTATCATTTGAGACATTTAATTATTATTTCATGATTATTCTCACTTAACTGTCTTTAACAGCTGTATTCACTCATTTACCATTTTTTTTTTTGTATCGTCTGCAAATTTGGATATCGTAAAACACTAACCTTCAACGACTATATATATCAGTAACGTAAATGTAAAACTGAGAGGGACCCAAAACTGAACCTTGTGGCAATCCATTTATAACATTCTTGCAAATCTGTTTGGTTAGTTGTGGAAATTGGGGGATAGGAGAGGAACGTGAGGGAAAGGAGAGGAAAGTGAGGGAAAGGAGAGGAAAGTGAGGGAAAGGAGAGAGGGAAGAGGGATGAGACAATAAGCGAAGATGGAGAGGACAGTGAGCGGAGGGAAGGAAGACAGAGGGCAATATCGAGAGGCTAAGAGAGGAGAGGAAAGGAGGAGAGAGAAGAAGGAAGAGTGAAAGGGAAATACAGAGGGGAGAGGGAAAGAAGGAAGGAATAAGGAAAGGTGACTGATGGAACATAAAGAAGAAAGGATAAAAAAAGGAGAAGGATGGAAGACACAACAAGGAAGGAGATAAACTGAGAAGAGTGAAGGAAAATGTCGAAAAATAGGACACGAGGAAGCAAGGAGGGGGAACGGAAAGGACAGGAACAAAGATATATGAGAGAGAGAGAGAGAGAGAGAGAGAGAGAGAGAGAGAGAGAGAGCAATATTGTAGTGGCCGTAGCACGACCAGTCACGAGGGGGCGCTCAGATGTACACACAGGGCGCATCGACCCCCTACTCCCCACCTCCTGACACACACACACACCAATCTCTCTCTCTCTCTCTCTCTCTCTCTCTCTCTCGTGATCTGTGTGGCCTCGCGTGACCCTTGAAGCCCGATTCTTTTCCATATATTTTTTTTCTGAGTGTCTATTGCACGTGTGTGTGTGTGTGTGTGTGTGTGTGTGTGTGTGTGTGTGCTTTTCATCCCACTGGTTTCTTCATGTACGTTTCAACAGTCCCTTTCATGAGCTGTGAATGGTTTTAAATATCCTCAGGGCTGTGCTACTGGGATATCGAGCTCTGTGTGTGTGTGTGTGTGTGTGTGTGTGTGTGTGTGTGAAGCGAGTCTTTAAATCCATGAGCGAGCTTTTTATTCATGTGCGTGCGTGTGTGTTTTTGCGACGCTTCCTGGTACCTCTTTCCGCGCCTCGCCAAAAGCCTACCGACAGCCTTGATAACAGGGGTCTCTAACGGGGCCTTCAGTGGCGTGTGTGAGGTGGGGGAAGTGCGATCGATGTGGCGCGGGTCAACACAAAACATCCTCGCAAACTGATGTACGGGAGGAGGGTGGCGGTGTGTGGTGGGGTCGCTACTGAGTTGGGATAACCTTCATGGGATGTGACGTCAAATGCTGAGCAGATGGACACTTATATTTTGGCAACACACACACACACACACACACACACGCCATCCCTTCTATTATAACGACTGAAGTTCAAGAATTTCTGATCAAAAGGCAGACTCCTTCCTCACCTCCCAAACTATCAAGCAATCAGCCGAAGAAGAAAGAAGGTCACAGAAACTCCTCGATCCACTGGGGAAATTTTACGTCTTATAGAAAGTCAATCACAATTCATTTTTCCAACTCCATTTCCTGACCTATCATTTTGCACTCATATATTTTTTACTGACACATTTTATTAGTAACACTTGCACTTCAAACTAACAGCAACCACTTCACTCTGATGACCTGATTTCATTTAGTTTATAACCCAGACGACTTTGTAATGTAAGGGTTAATTAAAGCCCTCATTAACCACTTCAGTACGAGAGGATATTTCTACACTGAATGAAATCGTCTCCAAAGAGCAAGATTATACAAATTAAGTCCTCTGGCTGGAAGGGGAGCGTTGTAATTAGCAACGGGATTATCTTTCAGTAATTAGGTCCACTTCTACTTACAGCTTCACTATATTCGGCAGAGAGAGAGAGAGAGTATAACCAAGGAGTCTCCGGCGGATCTCGTTGATGAAGGTGTTGCAGATAAACACACACACACACACACACACACACACACACACACACACACACACACACACAATTTTCTCTCTCTCGTCCACCATAATTTCTACATTCATCTTCTCTTCTCTTCGTTCATTCCTCCTCTTCTCTTCGTTCATTCCTCCTCTTCTCTTCGTTCATTCCTCCTCTTCTCTTCGTTCATTCCTCCTCTTTTCTTCGTTCATTCCTCCTCTTTTCTTCGTTCATTCCTCCTCTTTTCTTCGTTCATTCCTCCTCTTCTCTTCGTTCATTCCTCCTCTTCTCTTCGTTCATTCCTCCTCTTCTCTTCGTTCATTCCTCCTCTTCTCTTCGTTCATTCCTCCTCTTCTCTTCGTTCATTCCTCCTCTTCTCTTCGTTCATTCCTCCTCTTTTCTTCGTTCATTCCTCCTCTTCTCTTCGTTCATTCCTCCTCATTTCTTCGTTCATTCCTCCTCTTTTCTTCGTTCATTCCTCCTCTTTTCTTCGTTCATTCCTCCTCTTCCCTTCGTTCATTCCTCCTCTTTTCTTCGTTCATTCCTCCTCTTTTCTTCGTTCATTCCTCCTCTTCTCTTCGTTCATTCCTCCTCTTCTCTTCGTTCATTCCTCCTCTTCTCTTCGTTCATTCCTCCTCTTTTCTTCGTTCATTCCTCCTCTTTTCTTCGTTCATTCCTCCTCTTTTCTTCGTTCATTCCTCCTCTTTTCTTCGTTCATTCCTCCTCTTTTCGATCTCTTTTCCTCCGTTTAGATTTCTCTCATTCCCATTCTTTGCCCCTTTTCCTACACTTCACCTCTTCTTCCACCTCCTCCTCCTCCTTTCTCTCCCTTTTCTTCTTTCCCTTCTCTTGTTTCTCCTCCTCCTCCTCCTCCTTTCTCTCTCTTTTCTCCTTTTCCTTATCTTATTTCTCCTCCTCCTCCTCCTCTTGCTGTTTCTCCTCCTTCTCCTCCTCCTCCTCTTGCTGTTTCTCCTCCTTCCTCTTCCTCCTCTTCTCGTTCTTGTTCCTCTTCTACCCTCTGCTCCTCCACTTTCACTTCCCCATCTTCTTGCCCCTTCTCTTTCTCTATCCCTCCTTTCCTCCGTTTCTCCTCCTCTTTCTCCTACTCCGTCTCTTGCTCTTCTTGCTGCTCGTCCTCCTCCTTCTGCCTTTCCTCCCAGGCTTCATTTTACTCCCTAATTTCTCCCCAGCTCCCTCATTTGCCTCCTCGCTCCTCAACTCCCTCCTCATTAGCTTTCATCTCAGACGCCTTCAGCCTCTTCTTCGTCGCCTCTGTCTTCGCTTTTTTCATCTTCTTCTTCACCTCTTTTCTTTGTGTTTGTTTATGGAGAGGAAAATTCACGCACGATTCCTCCCTCATCCTTCGTGCGCTTCGACAAAATAAGCCTGATTGGTGACGTAATTAGAGACACAGGAGTAAAAATACGGATCTATCTATCTCTCTATATACCTAGGCTGCTTCCCCCAAGGAAAGGGAGGTAGCCGAGACAGGACGACACACTCCCCATTTACTCATCCATTCAAACACATTCATTCGCATCTTAGCCCCAAAGGGGAGAACGGACAGATCCTCACCGCACCACACCGCACAAGGGTCAACTGCGCAATGCAATCAGTGACATTCGCAGCAGGGCCCGACAGCAGAGCTGGTTTACCCCTGCCACATCATAACAGACTCATCCCCTTACCCGCACCTGACCTGAAATAGCTGATCAGACCAAATGCGGGAGCATATCCCCTCAGGGCTGCGTCATCACTTATTCATTCACAATTTCTCTCCATTTATTTCTGTCACGCACAGCCACTCTTCCTTGCTCAACAGACATCCCTCTCGCATCCAGCGCTCTCTTCACACTGTCCATCCATCCTATTCGTGGTCTTCCTCTCAGCCTTACACATCTCACATCAGATCTAGTTATCTTTTTCACCAATCGCTCATTATCCATTCTCTCCATATGCCCAAACCATCGCAACACCCTCTGCTCAACTCTACCAGCCATCTCCTGAACAACTCCAGTTCTCCTTCGCATTTCATCATTCCGCACTCGATCCATACGCGTCACTCCACACATACTCCTCAGACACCTCATCCCCATTACATTCAAACTTTTCCTCTCTGCTACACCCATATTCCATGTTTCAGCCCCATATAACGCAGTCGGTACCACAACACCCTCATACAGCCTTCTCTTTACATCCATTCTAAGCGAACGACATCTAAACACTTTTTTCATTCCTCCCAGCACCTTTCCTACTTCATTTATTCTAAACTTCACTTCTGCATCTATTCTTCCATCCACAGCAACATGTGACCCTAGATATTTAAAACAGTCTACCTCCTCAAGCAACTCGCCATTCAAAACTATATTCATCCTCCTACCATCTACCAACCTCGTACACTTCATCACTTTACTCTTATTCTCATTTACTTTCAATTTCCTCCTTTCACACACCCTTTCAAACTCCTCTACCAACTGTCTCAATCTCTCCTCTGAATCAGCTTAATATTTGTGAACACCCGAGCCTGGTAAAATATTTCCAAGTACTTTAATGATGGAAGGACCAAAATACGAAAACTTTTGGCTTAAATTATACATCTATCACCGTTGGCTGTCCCTGAACTGTACCCAATGAATGAAAATCTATCTATCTACCTACTGCCCGACGCTCTAATCCCGCAAAGGGTGGCCGCAGACAAAACGCCTCCAAGTCGCTCTGTCACCCACCATGTGACTGCCCTTCCCCCAACTCACTCCCCCCCTCCCTCATATACCTCTCAACTCCATCCCTCCACCTCATCCTCGGTCTTCCCCTCCCTCTCCCTCCCTCCACTTCACCTACATACACCCTCTTAGTCAGTCTTTCATTCTCCATTCTCTCCACATATCCAATGAATGAAAATCTTCAAATATAAACCAAGCATTATAAAACCCAATAAATAAATAAACCCAACATTAATAACCACAAGAAACTCTGCATCCACATCACCCCCCCCCCAGGAGGTGGTAGAGGGTGGGGGGGGTCAGGAACTACTGGTGCCACAACAATAACCACCACAATAACAAATACAACAATAACCACCACCACAACAATAACCACCACAATAACTACCACCACAACAACCACCACCACAACAATAACCACAACCAACAACCACCACAACAACAACCATCACCACAACCATAACCACCATAACAGCCACCACCACAATCATAACCACCACAACCATAACTTCACCATAGCTCCAACCATCACCATAATCACAACAACCAGGGTTACATTCACAGCCAGAACTACCATCACAACTGCAACTACCACAACCACCACAACCACAACTACTACCACCACAACCACAGCCAGGACGCACTAACTACTCACATCTCCCTAACGAGGTGATTAGCAGCAGGGAATGTTGGCCAGATTTTATTAAAGGAAGAGTAGGGTCTGTTATAGCTCATTAGGAGGAGGAAGAGGAGGAGGAGGAAGGAGAGAGAGAGAGAGAGAGAGAGAGAGAGAGAGAGAACGCCCATTATTTTTCAGAGCGAACACGTGTAAAAGCAAGGTAAACAAACATCACAAACTCTACCTCGCATAGACAAGCCTGACAACGAAGAGATCGAGATGGACACGGCAGAGAGAGACCCCATAACCCCTTCAATCCCATGACGTATTACTCGCTTTATGCCTTGTACGGTACTGGAGAGGGGCGCCTTCACGTGGTGGGACTGATATGAACGGACGGATCCACGGCCAGGTTATACAAACGTCCCTCACTTCCCTCCCCGTCTATCGAAAGGAAGACGGTGAAGAAGGAGCGTAGTTTCAACCTTCCTTCCCCTGGGTTCACGTTCTACTGAGCCTGGGATTACAACTACTACTTCTGTTGCTGTTCCTAGCCTCTCCAGACGATTTCGCTCAGTTAGGGAGAGTTTTTCGTAGTGGAGGGACTGACAAACCCACTATAAACCCTCCCCCTCATCACAAATGGCCTCTCCTAAGCTGAATAAAATCGTCATGAGGTGGCAAAAATCAATGGAAAAAAAATCCGTCCACAAGCTGAAGGCATGGATCAAAGAGTCTCCTTGGTTGTTGCGCATTATGGATCTCTCTCTCTCTCTCTCTCTCTCTCTCTCTCTCTCTCTCGCCTTTACCTCTGCTTCTGGGTAACACAAGACGATTTTATTCAGCTGGGGGAAACTCTACGCAGCCAGAGGATTAAATTTATTTGGATGAAGTCGGAGAAACAACAGCATTACCAGAAGAAGAAAAATATTATCTAATTTTATCAATCAACATTTAAAGACAATTATTCCTGTGTTAATATAAAACACCTCAGACCCTACACAATGAGGATTTTTTTCTTTTTCAGTTATTTCACCAGTTTTGTCGCAGTTGAGATGATGAATAACAAAATCCATTAAACATTTGCCAGTGCGAAAGGTCTTCTTATAGTTAAATCGTCAGTTAGTTACAAGAATAAGGAGAAAACAAAAATCGAAAAGTCTTGAAGGAGAGAGACATTGCTAACCCCAGAGAAGAAAGGAGCAGAGAAGAGGATGCAAGTTGGTGTAAACGGCTAGGTTCAACCCTCCACCTTCCACCACCCTTCCCTCCTTCCATCACTCACCACTATCCCCACCGTTATTCCGTCCACTCTTCACCCCCTCCACTACCCTCCCCTTCACATTCTCCATCACTACCTTCTGCAAACTATAACACCACTCCACTCTCCACCACCACCACCACCACCACCACCACCACACTCTCTACCACTACTCCCTCCACCATCATCCCTCACACACTTCACCATCCACTCCACACCAGGGGAAGATAATGCCCACTCTTTGACTTTGTATTTGTTTGTCATCACATACACACACACACACACACACACACACACACACACACACACACACACACAATGCAAAATCCTGGCAGTAAAAAAAAAACCACCCACAAAATACACAAAAATATAAGAAAAACGTAAAAAACAACACAATTTAAACACCAACATCCATAAATAAAAGAAAAAAAAAAAAGCCACTGATATAACACATTAATATTTAAGTCTGAAATAAAACTCGCTCAAAAAAAAAAATAAATAAATAAATGAAAAAAACACCAAAAGCACTGCAACCACCGGAAGTATCAACCGGAAATGCCAAACAAATCAGAGCAACCAACGGAAGTCAAAATGCAACTACCGGAAGTCAAAATGCACCCACCGGAAGTCAAAATGCACCCACCGGAAGCCAAAAAATGCAACTACGGAAGTCAAAATGCAAACTAAAAACAACATCCAATATCCGAATTTACTTCCTTCCTGCAATTTACTGAGGCTGGGAATAAAGCAACAGGAAAATATTCGAAACTGGGAGAAAACATTTACAAGCACTGATAAATGCAAGAGACAGGGGATTCTGAAGTATATATTTTTTCAACAAATTTCCAAAAGAATGATTAATATTTTTGGTTCTGGTCTATGTTTCACCTCGGTTTTATTTTCCTTCCACGGTGATGCAGTTGGAAATAGTGAGTACGGCAGGGTGAGGAGGGGAAGGCCGAGAATGAGATGAAAACACGGTGGAAGAGTACAGCTGTTGACAAGAATATCGCTCTATTTTTATTTATTTTTTTTAGCACAATGACGAAGCTCTTACACAATACTCTCAAAGTCTACTGAACACCAAATA
>NC_136982.1:3212500-3230000 GCF_032717465.1 Coenobita brevimanus | reverse complement strand
GAGGGGAGAGAAGTGGGACTAAACAGAGGAAGGGGGAAGGGAAGAGGAAGAAGAGGGAGGGGAAAGATTTGGGATAAGCCAAGAGGAAGTGAGATAAACGAGGGAAAAAAAGGAATGAGCAGGGAGGAAGTAGGTGAGAGAGAGAGAGAGAGAGAGAGAGAGAGAGAGAGAGAGAGAGAGAGAGAGAGAGAGAGAGAGAGAGAGAGAGCATAACGAGGCGACAGGAAGATGTATTAGTGGGTTCAGCGAGAAGTGATGAAAATACCGTGTGTGTGTGTGTGTGTGTGTGTGTGTGTGTGTGTGTGTGTGTAACTGTAGGTGTGAGTGAGGGAGTGTGTGGGCGTGTGAGTGAAAGCTGATATACTGATAAAGGGTATCTGATCTTGCCAGTGTAACGGGAAAGGTCAATGCCACGGGATAAGCACATAAATGAATATCACGCGCAAATCAAATGTATCATCATCATCATCATCATCACCACCATCATCACCATCATCATCATCATCACCATCGTCACCATCAACACCACCACCACCACCATCATCATCACCATCATCACCTTCATCATCATCTTTATCCCACATGAGGATGGAGATGAGAGCAAGAGAAGGATGGAAAATAAATCACGGCAGAGTGACAACGATCCAAAGCACGCCGTGATTTTTTTTATGCAAGGAAGAAGGAACCAAAGGCCTATACACACATTCACTCATACATCAAGCCTTCATATAGAGGGTCCACATCAGACAGGGAAAAAACAAGAGACAAAACCCTGATAAAGATACATGGAAGGAAAAGAAAATGAAAAGAAAAACACGGGAAAAAGTGCCCCCAAAGTCAGGAAAAAACAAAAATGAAAGAGATGTTAAAATGAAATGCAAAACGCAAGACAAAATCGAAAAAAAAAGAAAAACGAGAAGAGGCGAAAGGAAGAGTAGTGAGAAAGCGCGCACACACACAGAGAGAGAGAGAGAGAGAGAGAGAGAGAGAGAGAGAGAGAGAGAGAGAGAGAGAGAGCGGGGGGATCTTGTTTGTTTGTTGACATCCATCTTTTTTTTTTTTTTCATTCCCCTTTTTTCCACTCCCTCGACTTCCAATCGCTCCCTTTTCATTTTGCTTTTTTCCCCTCCTTTTTTGGTGTTTTTTTCTCACTTTTTCCTTCGACCATCTCTCTCTCTCTCTCTCTCTCTCTCACACACACACACACACACACACACACACACACACACACATACAACTACACCCTTACATCCACACAACTCTCCACCTTCATATAATCCTCCCATACTAAGATTCTTCCCCTTCCCCCCAAGAATCTTCCCTTATCCCCCAACAGACACTTCCCCTATTCCCACACTCTTTTCCCCCTCCCCACAGAATCCTCACCCTGTCCCATTCAACCCCCTCTTCCCCTCCCCTCACATTTCTCCCGCTACCTGACAGCATTCCTTCCCATCTTAACAAAATCCTCCCCTTCCCCTTCCTCCCCCTACTCTTCCCCTCCCCAGAATTCCCTCCCTTCTCAAAAATTTCCGCGTTCGCCCTAAAAAATCTTCCCCCTTTCGCCACAAAATTCTCCCCCACTCTCCCCATCCTCCCTCCCGTAATGTCCTCCCCCATCCTCCCCATACACTGTTTATCCTCCCCCTACTCCCATAGAGGTCACATTCCTTCCCTCCCCCTCCCCCTCTCTCTCTCTCTCTCTCTCATACGTCTCACCCCGACACCTGCAGCACTAAATCTGCCCACGAGTTAAGAATTTTACCCACCTGATACCAAGAGAGAGAGAGAGAGAGTGTGTGTGTGTGTGTGTGTGTGTGTGTGTGTGTGTGTGTGTGTGTGTGTGTGTGTGTGTGTGTGTGTGTGTGTGTGTGTGTGTGTGCGTAACAAGATACGAGATGGACGAGGAAGGTAGGAGGTGGGGGGAGGGAGGAAGGGATGAGGTGGGGGCAGGGGGGAAGGGAGGAGGTGGGGGAGAGGGGAGGTGGGGAGGGAGGAGGTGGGGGAGGGACAGGGAGGAGTAAAAGTGAAAGAGAAAATGGCGGGTGACATACTGCGAAAAATGTAAGCCTGAAGGAAGCAAAAGTGAGGTTATGAGAGAGACCTGAGGGGAAATGAGGGGGCAGAGGGGAGAAGGAGTGGGTGGTAAACGAGGGGAGAAGGGAGAGAAGGGGAGGAGAGAGGATGGGAGGGATGGAGAGCTGAAATGGGGAGGAGGAAGAGATGAGGGGAGGGGAATGAGGCGAGGGGAGACAGGAAGAGGTGAAAAGAAGGAGGATAGGAGGGATGGAGAGGCAGGGAGAGAAATAAGGAGAAGGGAGAGGAGGGGAGAGGAGGGAAGGGAGAAGAAGATAGCGGGGAGGTGAGGAACTTGAGGGTGACATGTGGAAAGGGTGGAGACAGGGAGAGGAGGGAGATGAGAGGAGAAAAGAAAGAAGTGTACGGAGAAGTGACAGCAAAAGGGAGGGGATGGAGTAAGGGAGGGGAGACGTGAGGGAAGGCAAGGAGGTAGAGGGGGAAAGATGAGAAGAGGGGAAAAAATAACTGGATTGTGGAAAGAGGGACGAGAGGGAAAAGGGAGGTGATTGTGTGAAGGAAGGGGGAAAGATGAGGAGAGAGAGAGAGAGAGAGAGAGAGAGAGAGAGAGAGAGAGAGAGAGAGAGAGAGAGAGAGAGAGAGAGGAAAAATGAATGGGAAATAGAAATAGGTAAGAGAGAGGGAGGGGGGAAAGGATGCGTGTAGGGGACACATTAATTATACTGAGGAGTAAATATTTTCACTCGAGACTTGATTTATATGATAAGGAAAGCAAGCATCCCATCCATCCATCCATTCATCTATCCATCCATCTATCCATCCATCCATCTGACCATCCATCCATCCATCCAATCCTTTTTCAGCCCATCAGGAGTAATGGGGTCTGGGGATTGGCTATTAGTTCCTACATAAGGCTACGATACACGTAACTATGACTTCAGGACTTCAGGAGTGTGTGTGTGTGTGTGTGTGTGTGTGTGTGTGTGTGTGTGTGTGTGTGTGTGTGTGTGTGTGTGTGTGAAGGTGAACTCAGGTAATAAACAAAGCGTCTACTTAATTTACTCAAGGTAGAAAACAGGTGCGTCGAGGCAGTGACGTCACCTGGCTGCCACACCATCATTTCTCAAGGTAGGGAGATTGTCAAGGTGGGGAGTTTGTCAAGGCAGGGAGTTTGTCAAGGCAGGGAGTTTGTCAAGGCAGGGAGTTTGTCAAGGTGGAGAGTTTGTCAAGGTGGAGAGTTTGTCAAGGTGGGGAGTTTGTCAAGGCAGAGAGTTTGTCAAGGTGGAGAGTTTGTCAAGGTGGAGAGTTTGTCAAGGTAGGGAGTTTGTCAAGGTGGAGAGTTTGTCAAGGTGGGGAGTTTGTCAAGGCAGGGAGTTTGTCAAGGTGGGGAGTTTGTCAAGGCAGGGAGTTTGTCAAGGCAGGGAGTTTGTCAAGGCGGAGAGTTTGTCAAGGTGGAGAGTTTGTCAAGGTGGAGAGTTTGTCAAGGTGGAGAGTTTGTCAAGGTAGAGAGTTTGTCAAGGTAGGGAGTTTGTCAAGTTGGGGAGTTTGTCAAGGCAGGGAGTTTGTCAAGGTAGGGAGTTTATCAAGGTAGGGAGTTTGTCAAGGTGGGGAGTTTGTCAAGGTAGGGAGTTTATCAAGGTAGGGAGTTTGTCAAGGCAGGGAGTTTATCAAGGTAGGGAGTTCACGTTGCTGATATGGCTAGGTTCCTAATGAAGTCTACCTGGCATTTTTTTTATCTACTACGGGAAACTATGACTATCTATCTACACCCAGACGTCTTAATCCAGGAGCGGGTAGCCATGAACAAATCGCCTCCCTGTCGCCCTGTCCTCTGCTATCAGGCGGTCTTCTCCCCATCCTCAGGTCTCTCATACACACACCTCACCACCCTGTCCTTCCACCTCATCGTAGGTCTCCATCCCGCCCTCTCTCTCTCTCTCCACCTCACTCACATCTCTAAATTCGCTCCACATGGCCAAACAATCTCAGGGTAGGTCTGCTCCCCCTAACACCTTCCAGATCATCAACATTACAATCATAACACTCTAAACTTCCTCATTTCCCAGTCCTCTCCACATAACTCCAAACACTCCTCTCAGACAACTCATTTCCTCAGATAACTCATTTTCACCCCTAATACTCCTGACATGCGCCCTTCTAGCAAAGTCCAACCGATCAGTTTGTAAAAAATAAATGAATGAATAAATGAAATAAATAAATAAATAAATAAATATCTTGAGTAACTTCTTCCAGGCACTTTGATATTTTACATAGGAAGGGGGAGGGGGGAAGGAGGTGGCGGAAAAAGGTAGGAGGAGAGAGAAGGCAGGAGGGACAGGAAGGGAGGGAGGGAGGAGGAGGGGAATGGGGAGAGGGAAAACTGGGTAGGTAGAAAGAAGGAAGGAAAGGGAGAAAGGGAGGGAGGAAGGGATGCAGAAGGAGAGGGAGGAGAGCAAGAGGAAGGGACACGAAGGTAGATAAGGAGGGAGGGAAGGAAGAAGGATGAGTGTGAGAGGTAAAACTGAGGGAGGGAGGAAGGACGGAAGAGGGAGGGAAGAGGGAAGGAAGAGGGAGGGAAGACTGGCATTTTTTACATCAATACATCACTGACACAGGCTATCTTGCGTGACCACAGAAAAAAAAAGGAAAAAAAAGCAAGTCTGAAAGGCCTGACGGACACCTAATTAACCCCTTCACTACGAGGTTCTTCTGAGCTGAGGAAAAAAAAAAAAGTATGATGATAGCAAGATTATAAAAAAAATAAAAAAATAAATAAAGTAACCCCCAATCTATCCCATATTTCTCGAGCGTCCTTCTGGGCTGCATAAAATCGTCTGGTTAGAGAGAATTAACTACCAAAAGATGAGTGAAATCGTCTGGGGATGACAAGAATACATTACTAAAAAGGTGACTCGGTAAGGATGTGGTTGACCGCTTCAGCTCGATGACGTCTTTATTAATCTTCCTCCTCCTAAAAGATTTTATTCGTCTTAGTAAATACTTTCTAGCCGAAGGGGTTAAATGCTGTCATCGTCTCCTTTATTTCTTATACTCATAGGATATCATTTTTTTCTTTTTCTCTCCTGTCGTTTTTATTCAGTTTACAACAGACTCTTACAAGAAAAGTGGTTAATGGAGACGACACAAAATAACTTTAGCTCAAAAAATCATTCCTTACATCATTAAAACTCTTTACACATGAGAAATAAAACCAAAGAATGAAGTCATAATGGATGAGAGAGAGAGAGAAGGAAAAACGAAAAAGTAAACATTAATACGTCTTAAACATCTGACGTCTTTACAAACATTCGCACCACAACACATCGCCCACATGGAGTAGGTATATGCCTACTGATTCTTTGAGGTTCATTAAGCCACACAATCGAGTTCTGATAAGTCCTAATCTTCCCCTAGAACAGACTCGTAGTGGTCGGTGGACAGCCAGGTCACTAAGTATTCTGCTGGCTGAACAAGGACAAGGGGAAAACAAACTTCGTCCACCAGTCTGACCGGCCCTAGAACGCCAAAAACCTGCTCCAATTTCCAAGTCAAAGAATTAAAATTATCTAAATAAACAAAAGCAACTCGGACACTTTGAAGCGGCGACACAGGCTGGGCAAGACAAAGGCTCTCTCCACACGCCATCATGAAGCAACACAAAACGCGCAACACAAGGGGTCGCAAAAAGTGCAACAACACACGAGCCTTCGCAAAACTACAACTCACACCGGGATTCGCAATATGGTCAAGCAAAGCACAAAAGGTTACAAAAGTACACCTATACACAAGGATATCTCAAAGGAATGGATGGATAGATGGATGGATGGATGGATGGATGGATGGATAGATGGACTGGACTGGACTGGACTGTACCGTATTGTAGCGGCTGGTTTGCACATGCCTGACATGGACGAAGGGCTGTACTGTACACGTTCAAGCCTTGTTTTAGGGACCCTGAAGGGCAAGTTACGCGTAAGGCCGATGAAAGCCACTTTGTCAGAGGCGAACTGACATACCCCCACCCACTACTTAAACACGGATATAGGTGCTAAAGGCTTCTGAGTCAAGGATTTTTTTTTAATGAGAGGAAGAAGGAATCAAGGGCTGAGCCAGCAAAACAGTTATTTCCAAGAAAAACAAAAACAAAACAAAAGAGAGCCAAATTCAAGATTCGATCATTTCGAGATGCCTGGACACATTGCGTTTGAGACTCGAGATCATAGGAAGTAGGAAATACAGACAGAAGGAGACAGTTCCAGAGTTGACCTGTTGCATTAATGAAGGACTGGGAGTAACGGTTAACTCTTGCATCAGAGAGTTGGACAGAAAAGGGATGAGAGTTTGTTGACAGACGGGTGCTACGCGCCCGTTGCAGAGGTGGAAGGATGCAAGCAGACAGTTCGGAGGAGCAGTGACCATTGAAGTAGCGCTAGAAAAGAGATGAAGATGCAACAGTGCAGCGAAGAGACAGAGGTTGAAAGGAGCCAGTAAAAGGAGGAGAGTTGATAAGACGAATAGCCTTTGACTCCACCCTACTGAGAAGAACTGTGTGCTGGGAGCCTCCCCACACATGAGAGTTGTACTCTAAACAGGGGCGAATAAAACCCGTGTATAAAGTCAACAACTGTGCAGGGGTAAAGAAGGTACGGAGTCGGCTTAGCACACTTAATCTCTTGGAAGCAGATTTTACAAGAGATGCAATATGATCTTTCCAAGATGAGTCCCGTGTGAATGAAACCCCAAGTATGTTCATGGATGCTGCAGGACTGAGCTGGATATTATTAAAAATCAGTGGGTACTCCTATGGAAGATTTTGACGGGTTGATACGTGTAGAAACTGAGTCTTTGATGATGAGAAGCGCATGTGTAAATTGTGTTGTTGGAGTGGATTTACTGGTGAGTGAGAGATGTTTTAGGCCACGTTATGGAAGGAACCAAGACAGGGTGCCAACACTGAGAACAGACCTAAGGATATACTGCTGAGCTCTCTTAAAGGTAGGATGAACTCAGTGTGGGACGTTTGACAGACGCACGTGCTACAAACCCAATCACAGAGCCAAAACGTAAAACACGCAACATGGACTCCCAATAAAGTCTACCATGTCAAACGGGGCCGCAAAAAACCTTCCTAGCAGCACACGCAGAAACAGCAAAAAGAGAGAGGGGCCGCTGCTGGTGCGCCCCGTGTGGTGGTCAGGGCGTGTGTTTTTTAGTGTTTTTTTTCTTTAACTGTTTGTATCTTTTCTTCGGTTGTTTTTTTTTCTACTTTTTAATTATGAACAGTGTGTGCAATTTCTACCACTTAATCTACCAACTGCGGGTGTATGTTTTTATCAACAATATTCTTTTCTCTTTTAATTTGTGCTTCAGTATTTTCTATCCATTCTGTGTGTGTGTGTGTGTGTGTGTGTGTGTGTGTGTGTGTGTGTGTGTGTGTGTGTGTGTGTGTGTGTGTGTGTGTGTGTGTATTGTTCACGCTCGTGGTGGTCTCGCGCCAATCAGTTCAGGGAGGTGTGAGGTGGGGTGGCGTGAACAGGTGTCAGCGGCCGTGTACTGTGTGTGTGTGTGTGTGTGTGTGTGTGTGTGTGTGTGTGTGTGTGTGTGTGTGTGTGTGTGTGTGTGTGTGTGATTTTGTAAAAGCAACTGTGTGTGTTTTTCTCCAGCTAGTTTTCTTTTTTCCCCTATGTCAGATCTGAATTCATATATTGGTAAATTGTTACCTTAGAGACCTGGAAATGTACAAGCGTTTGATAATATGTATGTCTGTGTTTTGTGTGTGTTTGAATGCTTGATGATATTTGTGTATGTGTCTAGTTACACACACACACACACACACACACACACACACACACACACGATAAACAGTGCAGACAGTCACATATTCACAACGCACGACATATCTGCTGTTTGCCCTCCAAGCACTATTTCACCAGCTGTTTACGCGCCGCAGTTTGTTTGCGGGTGACGGATATATGGCCATGAATTGAGTTACCAATAAAGCTCTGGTCGCATTTATAAAGCCTCTAACTTACTTTTGCCATTAACACGACTCTAAAATACTAGATTACTATGAGCGTTACCTTGTTCGATGGTCATTTTTCTCACTTTCATACCAACTCCAATTAGTGAAGTATTTATCAGCCGTATGAGTAAAGACAAACATATGTATCGACATCAAACACTGCTATCCCCAACTTATGCTAAAGAGAGTTTGTAAATACAGCCCCAGACCACTAAATCTCTTACACCACTGGAGCTGCATACAAATGAAACGTGATGCTAACCCATCTAATTATTGTTTATTGTTTTAGGTTCTCATCTGGTTTCTGACATGGTTTCGACAGGGCGCTGCAGATCACACTCTCGGCTTTGACTGTACCATTTCGTGCGGTTGTATCACCCCGCTATTTATCGAGTGGTTTTGATATTATTCCGAATTATTCTGCACAGATGATGTTATATAGAATGCGGTGAAGTATGGCTGGTAATTTTTGTTTTTATTTTACCGGTACTTTACATATCTGTACGAGAAATTCCCAGTGCCCTTTTCTCATACGTCATACAGTACTATCACACACACACACACACACACACACACACACACACACACACACACACACACACACACACATACAAATACAGTGCACATACACCCCGGGTATAATAACAATAGACCTCTCGCTTATTACTTGCCTCACTACCCACACCGTCCATAACTTTTGTTCATCACGCCCACCTCACCTCCTTTACCAACCCGAGAGACAGTAAAGGAAGGAACGAGGCAGCCAACTGGGATGTGCCTGAGGTCAGGTTGAAAGCTGCTTTATGAGGCGCTGTTAGTTCATGTTACCCCTCTCCTTTTATGATGTGTTGTTAGTTCATGTTACTCCTCTCCTTTTATGGGGCGCTGTTAGTTCATGTTACTCCTCTCCCTCCTCCATCCTTTCACCCCTTTCTTTCTTTTTCTTTTCTTTTTTTTTTACTTTCCGATCAGTCAAGGGAGTTGGTGGTGAATTGGTCAGCACATCTACCTTGCAACTGGAAGAATCAGGGTTTGATCCGCGGGCAGGTCAGACTGTTAAAGTCATTTCCCCTTTATAACGACCAAGATAAAGACCGTGAGTGATAATGATGTTGCCAGTGACCTCCCAAGTAACGAATGCAAATGGCAACGCTTCGCAAAACCTGTCAGTAATTTGTTGTGTTGCTTGTACTCACCTCTTGGCCACAGACACTACCACCGTCGCTACGCAGGATACCTCTTTCCTTCCTCACTCACCTGGGGAAGAAAAAATATACATACAATGTAATGATGTTTCAAAGTACAGACCATAATAAACAGCAAGGCATGCAATATTTTTTTTTATCTTCTTGAATAGCGAAGAATATAAAATTATAAAATATTTTGTTTCACTACTGCGCAAAAAGATGATGACGTATATACAATTTGGTGATGCTGCACATCACTTTAAACTTCACAACACACACACACACACACACACACACACACACACACACACACCACCAAAATTCTCACTCACGTCACACTGCAATCAATTTGGCCAATATACAGTATCTACCTCTCCATTTACCCATTATCAGCATATTTACACAACTAATTTTTCTACCTTCCTTTATCCACAAACACATCTCCTTTACTAAAAAATAAAGGACACACACACCACATACACACACACACACACACACACACACACACACACACAGAAACTCTCCAAGCTGATGTGACACATGCACTACTTACCCCCAACGTCAAGTCATAAAAATCATCCCTTTTTGCTACCATCCCTCTTTTATTCCGCTCAGGCGAGAGTTGAAAGTGTTATTAATCCTTTCAAGTACCTGTGATTTTTTATTTTATATTCTTGCAACATCCAGACAATTAATTCAACTAAAGGGAACCTGTAATGGTGAAAAGGGTAAAAAAAAATTGCACCAAAATAATCTGCACTTCCCTTTATACATCACGCTAAAAACACCAAAACAATTCTTTTAATATGCTAAAGAAAAAAGAAAGTTGGCTTGAGAGGTGCACTATTTACTCCCTCTGCCAAAGGTTTCGCCAAGGATTATTAAAGCAAAAAATAAATAAATAAATAAATAAAGGAAGAGATGGCATCGATCTCAAGACAATTACCATTTCCATATGAAGTCATTTTAATTGCACTCCCAATTACCGACAAACATTTTTTTTTTTTTTTTTTTTTTTTTTCAATATCTCGAGCCCCCCTCAAAATATATGAGGTTTTAAAGGCCATGCATAACTCTTCCAGCTCAAAATATCTCTCCTGAAATAAACACAATCATCTGAAGAAAGCAAGAATAAAATGGCACACGACCCGATGCGAAAAAAGACACCCTATGACACTACCAAGAATAGGCCTTGACACCAATATCAAAGACGTCGTGGCAGTGAAGACAATTCCTATTTATACTTCACCCGTGACTCTTTAACTCACACCAACATCTCTCCTTTGATAAACCATAAACCGTGTTGCCGAGAAAGGTGCATTACTTAACCCCAACGTCAGGTGTCGTAAATATCATACCTTCTTGCTAACGTCACTCTTACTAGCTACGTCGAGAGGGTGTAAAGTTGCCTGTAGTCTTCTCAGATAGCTATGATCCCGATTTCTTTAAAACCGTTGATACATTTAGACGGTTTTATTCAGTCAAGAGAGACCTGTGGTACTAAAAAGGGTAAAAATAAAATCTGTTATCTTTATTAATCTTTCTCAGTCGTATACCTGCATCTCTTCTTTGATAAACCACACCCAACACCGTCAAGTTGTCAGGGCGGCATTACTTACACCCACCAACAATCATAAATATACACACACACCCTCTTTCTGGCACAGTCTCCCCCTCAAGTACTATTATGAGCAAAATTTCGTTGACAGTCCTTTGCTACTATTGTGTCCCGTCTTCCAGATTTTTCATTTCTCCTTGAACGCCAGGGAGCATCTTTTCTTCTCATACTCTTATGCTCTGCGCTTTATACTGCAGTCAAATAATAATAATAATAATAATGTAATACCGTCCATTGCTTCACGTGGGAGGGAAGTGTTGGTGACAGAATATTCTCTCCTTTCAGACAGCCCCTCTCACTTTATCATATTCTGTGCAGTCAGGGACAAATATCAGTCTAATATTCCACTACGTCTACTGCAATTTACGTCATGTTCGCCACTTTCCTCCCTGACGCATCATATCAGAGAGAAACACCTTCAGGCAGACAAACACACTAAATACACTAACCCTCTCTCAGTTAGGAATATTAGCCAGTGGAGGAAAGTGAGAAGTGGAAGAGGTAAACTACTAGGCAATCTTTTATCTCCAACTGAACAGTTTTCGTTTTCAGTTATGCACTTCGACGACGCATTTTTCTTTTATTATTTTTTTTTTATTCTTGCTACCTGTGGAGAAATTTGTTTAACGTAAGAAAAACATTTGGTATGAAGGGGACAAATAAAGACCATGTTTACTACCTACAACTCGAAAAACATCTAAGCAGAAAACACGACTTCACCACAGCAAGGATAAAACAGACATCATAGGGTTGAAAACTGAAGAGATTAATGAAGTCTCCCCTTTCAGAAACATTAGCCTTCCCCCTCCTCCCCACGACAGTTCCCTCTCAGCCATATTCTCCCTTTATACACAGTTTCCATATTTATTTTATTTTATGACATTTTATTTAGATGAAGCTGTATTTGTAATCGCTTCTATCTTCTTTTATCTTTATTTATGCAGTTTCTTTGCACCCCATATCGAAATCAGAGAAAACATCATTGGAGAAACAACACTAAAGTCAATACCTCAAAAATTATAAATATTCTAAGGAGACATACTGTTCCTGCAGATAAAGATCCATGATAAATACAAACTCAGGACCCTTTCCCCTTCAGGCATAGTCCCCCCTCCCCCTCTCTCCTTTAGGCATAGTCCCCCTCCCCCTTCCTCCCTGCGTGCCTGCCTGTCGGGGGGAGAGGAGGTGGGTGGATGATGACAACGGCGGCAGTCATCTCATTGCCAAACACTATGACGCGGGCATAAACTCCAGCAGGCAAGAGGAGAGACACACCAAGGTAAAATAAACACAGGCCAGGCACACAATCGTATGTCAACAGTGGGGGAGGGGGAGGGAGGGGGGATGAGCTGGGTGAGGGGAAAGGGAGGGGTCGAGTGATAGGGGTGGGAAGGGGAAGGGATAGGGGTGGGAGTATTGATGGAGGTAGGGGAGGGATGGGAGGATGGGAGTTGATAGGGGGAGAGGAGATGTGAGAGGGGTGGTGTGCAAACAAGGGGAATGTAGATAGATGGGATATTGGAGAGTGTGTGGGAGTAATGGAGTGGGGTAGTATGAGAGGTGGGAGACAGAGTGGGAGGTGGGAGGGATGTGGAGTGCAAATGTGGGGAATGTGAGTGGGGGATGGCAGTGCGGAAGTGGGCATGGAACAGTGTATGAGGTGAAGGAGACTATGGAAGATGGGGAGAGAATTGGAGGGCTGGGGTGGGTGATGGATGTGGGGTATTGTGGGAGGGGGGAGGAGTGGGGGTGCATATAAGTGGGAAGGGTAGTCAAGAAGGTTTGGGAGTGGGAGGGTGAGTGAGAGGGGGAAGAGAATGTGGAGGGTGGACGAGGTGGAAAGTGTGGATGCGCAGATAGGAGGAATGTAAAGAATAAGAACGGACAGTAGAGAGGACGTGGAGGGGAGGAAATATGATTGAGCGGGGGAACAGGGTAGTCTGAGGGTGGGGGGAATGGGAGAGTGTGGGGGAGGAATGAGGAAGTGTGGGGAAGAGTGAAGCAGTGTGGGAGGGGGGAGTTAGGGAGTGTGGGAGGCGGGAGTTAGGGAGTGTGGGAGGCGGGAGGTAGGCAGTGTGGGAGGAGGGATGGTATGTGGAGGGATGAGAGTGCAATTATAGGTAATGTTGGGAGGAGGGGAAATGTAGAGAATGTGGGCAGGGCTGGAATGTGGATGGGTTAGGCAGTGAGGCAGTCTGGGATGAGTGTTGCTGGGGAGGAGTGTTGTGGGAGAGTATAGGAGTGAGGGTGAAAATAAGTTAGAATGTGGGGGGGGGGGAAGGGTAGTGGAGAAGGTGTGGGATGGGCTGCAACGAGGATGTAGGGTAGGGGGTGGGGGGAATCTGGAAGGAGGTGCAGACAGGGGAAAAGTGGAGGAAGGGGAAGGGGAAGTGAGGAGGGTGTCTAAGAGAAGAGAAGGCAATGTGGATGGGTGTGGGTGGGAAGTACAGTAGCTGTGTATGGGTGTGATGGAGCCAGTGAGATGGAAAGGAGAAGAGAATGAGGAAATGGCATAGTTACAGGAGGGGGTATATTACGAGGTGGAAATACTGGACGGGAGAATGCAGGGGCAATGTCAGGGTTGGGGTTAATGAGCAGGTTAGGAAAATGAAGGTGTGGGGGAAATTAAGGGGTGGGGTGAAAGGAATGGGTGGAATTAATGAATGGGTGGCGGCAATATAGGAGGAGGGGGGATGAAGAAAGAGAGATGTGTGTGATGGAGAGAGGATGTGTAGAGGGGTGGGAGGAATGGGAAACGGAGAAGGGTAAAATGGGAGAGACATGTGTGGTAAGGGGAGGGGTGTGAGAGAGATGCGTGGGGGAGACGACACTGTAGCAGGGGGTGACGAGGACATAGATGGGAAGTGGAGAAACTGAGGGAGAGAGCAGGACAATAGCGTGGGGGAAGGGAAGGGGACAACGTGGGAGATGCTGAGAGTGAGAAAGAACCTATGTGGGTGGAGGATACTGAAATGGTAGAGATGGGAGGTGGATGATGTTGTGGTTGGAGGAAGAAGGGGGGACAATGGGAGGTAAGGACAGTGTGTGTGAGTGGGCAGACTACTGAAGGGGAGGAGGCAAAGTAATGGGTGGGGAGGGAGGAAAGAAAGGGGAGAAAAAAAGGGCTGGGGGAAATATGCATGGGGTGGGGAGAGTGTGGGATGGGTGAGGGCCATTTAAAGAGTAGGGGGATGGGGCAAGGGAGAGAGGGGGGCAAGGGAGAGAGGGGGGCAAGGGAGAGGGGGGGCAAGGGAGAAGGGGCAAGGGAGGGAGACAGATGCAGGTGCCGTCCAGCTGTTTACCCTCGCGGCCACAACAAAGCCTCACCACCTGTCACACAAAAAGTGGACAAGACAGAGAGAGAGACAAACCAAAACAAAGCTAGACCACTACTGACTGCATATTAATAGCCAGGCAGGGCACAGAAGCATATTTAAAAGAGCTGTATAGCCTAAAGTATAAGTTCGTCAGAGAAAACAAAACAGAAATGAGTATATCAAGAGTTACAAAATACAAGTAAGACAGTAAATGCTACAAAACCTCGGAAGTCAAGAGCTACGCAACACAACCATGAGAAAATGAAGAGCAAACCTATGATGAACAAGGTGAAAGTAGGAACCACCCACGTTTATGCAAGGAACAAAACTGATTTACGTTTTCGTCTATAAATAGCAGCAAATTTAGAGCAATCCCATGCTAAAAAAAAAAACACACACTGAGAAGCCAAAACCACTGACAAGAAAGGAAATAAAATGAAGATAAGCCTGGAAAAAAAAACGAATTACGAACCACATATTCAATAAAACACGTAAAACTCAAACGTCAAGCAAACAAGGAGCGAACACCAGCTAAGACCAAACAAACACCTTAAGTAAACCAAGAATAAACCACCTAAAACGTAACATTACCCCCCAAATATCCCCTGACCCCAAAAAGATGCTTTACTCTTAGAACACATAAAAAAAATGGAATGGAATGGTCAAATAAATAATGGATGAAAAAGAAAGAGACCCTGTGTGTGTGTGTGTGTGTGTGTGTGTGTGTGTGTGTGTGTGTGTGTGTGTGTGTGTGTGTGTGTGTGTACAAGTGGTCCAGTGCCAGTGACGCATGAGGGCTGATTGGCTGATAATGGGTGACGTCATAGAGGTCATGGTGTGATGTGATACGGGAAGTGGTGACGCGCTGGGTTGGACGGGGCCTAGTGAGGCTACTTGTCCACTGTCACCCTTGTTCCGGGTTCCTTTTTTACACACACACACACACACACACACACACACACACACACACACACACACACACCTAACCTATGGCTGTTAGTTTATACAGTACACATCCATACACACATACATATACACCTCCACAAACACAGACACACAAAATCATACACGCATCCACCCATCCACGCAAAGGTATATATATATATATATATATATATATATATATATAGCTAACTACATACTTACACACCCACAACTCCATACATACATTCACACATACAGCAGCGAATATACAGCAACACCTATCACGTTATACTCGAGGCATACCAGAAATGATGGTGTTTAGCTGATCAACTGAGAATAAAGAGGGAAATATTTACAATCCTTTACCTGTGACTCTTACGTACTGTATTTCTGCTACCTACCGACGATTTTATTCAGCTTAAGGGAGATTTAAAGACACCTGGATATTACCTTCATTAATCCCCTCATTATGACGGGGATTTAAATTTAATGAAATCGCCTGACGTGTTACAAAAAATATACAAGCAAAAATACACTCTTTAGGTGAAAATTTAGACGTTCATCCCTGACTCGCGTTATAAAAGAGAGAAAATACGTAACTCCAGGAAAATTCAACGTTATTTTTCAAGTGTTACAATAAAAATACGTGACCGGATGCCAGTCAATTGGATCCAACAACACCGGTAGGGTCATGGTCTGCAATTCTTTGACACTCACTCTCCCTGGCAGCCGTGTCCAAAGGAAAAGTGGCCGCGGTAAACTAAGCATTAACAATCATGCGGGTTCCAGTCTCGCTTCGGAGGTTTGGATCCCGTGGCGTGTAAAGGAAGTATTAGTCATTTTTTTAATAGAAGATAAACAGAGGGAAAAACAAATTAAATAAAGAAATAATTCCATACACCAGATTACAGGTGTCCTCCTTTATTCTGATGACTTTTTTTTTTTAATCTATTTTACTCTTCATGCCATCAGATAATTACTATATATTCAGGTAAGGAGATAATTACTTTACTTTCATCTAATAAAAACTAATTTGGGCTGAAAAGGGTTAATAAAATTCTCAACTAATCCCTTCAATCTGACGATTTTTTGTTTTACTATCCTCTTCCTACCTGAGACGATTTTATTCACCTTATGCTCACCTCGAATTGAAAACATTAACCTCTTAAGACCGAGGATGTCTTTAATTTCCCTCTTGCTACTGAAGAGACCATTCGATATAGATTAAGGAAGACCTGCTGTGGTAAAGGAGTTAAATAAGGGCGTATCATTTGCTCTTATTTTCACCACTAAATAATCTTGGGTAGTAAAGGGGAGATCTTGAAGTGAATCACAATAATACACCCACACCTGCGTTCCAACCCTCACCACACTTGGCTGTCTGTCATCTATTCCACACTCACATCCACACCCACAAGACACCAACCTCCATTACACTCAAACCCACACCCATCTACACCATACCCACACCCACCTACACCAACACCCACATATCACCAACCTGCACCAACATCCACATCTCACCCACCTACACCAACAAACATCTCACCCACTTACACAACAACTACACTCACACGCGCGTAAAAAAAACATCTACACCATTACCCACATCTCATCCACCTCCGTCACATCCACACCTCTCTCACCTACGTCGCACCTCCACCTCACCCACACACATCAACATCCACATCCATACCTCATCCACCTACGCCACACACACCGTCACTTCACCTACCAACACACACACGTACACATTCACACACCCCCTAACCGCACCTGTCGCCTCACCCACCGACACCCACACCTGCACCGTCACTTCATCCACTACACATACACCAACACCCGCTAACCACACCTGTCACCGCCTCACCTCCACACACCTGAGTTTTAAGGTCCAATTTTCAGCCTCTTGTCAAACGATTACTTCACCGCCAGATAAGAAAATAAGAGTCATATTTTGCCTTATATTTTACGGGTTTATTTTGCTTCGCTTGCCACAACATCCCAGCCTAAACCATCCCAGTTCGTGGAATCTCATGATGGGTTAATATGATCGTTCTGTCGTAGTTAAAATACGTATAAATGGGGATAAAATAAGTGAATGAAATAAGAAGTCGTGCTGAATGGGTTTTAAGGGATCTGATTTTAATGGATACTGTCAAACCCCTTTCAACTCGACATGCTTCCCCTTAGATGAGTAAAAATATCTTAGCAATAGCAGGAATAAACTAAAAGAGGCCTTGTCGTATTGAACAATTTAAAGATAAGTGTTAGATTGTTATTACTGGATACCATTTCAAATCCTCGTCAATCCTAAGTGCTTTTCGTAATCTGAATAAAATCGTCTGGTGAGAACAAGATTAAAATGTAAACACGTCCTCCCACTAAGGGGTTA
>NC_136982.1:3167500-3210000 GCF_032717465.1 Coenobita brevimanus | reverse complement strand
TATCTCGGTTAAGGAAGCTCCCTAACACCTCTTCCTAAGCAATTTATTTTCCTTAGCATTATATAATTCTGATTTATCTAAAGACTGGATATTTCTTTCACTGACATATAGCCGAGCCTGGAGGAGTTCTAATTCCTGCCCCGCTGGATAAACTCTGGGATTAGGCTTTAGTTAGTATATTTAACATGTAAGTATAAGGAATTTAGTATATTTTTCAGGTATTTTCTCAAGGTGGGGTAAACACTTCACTAATAAGTTTGTGATATCGTAACCATCCAGGATTAACTCTGGCATTATCATCATCATCATCATCATCATCATCATCACCTTTCCCAGTAATACACGGGGTAGGAGCAAAATCACCACCACTACCTTCATCATCATCATCAATATCAACACTATCACCAGCACAGCCTTCTTTCCCATCATCATCATCATCATCATCATCACCATATCCTTTCACACTAAATCATGAGATGGGAGCTAATTCATCATCATCATCATATCCTTTCACAATAAATCATGAAATGGGAGCAAATTCATCATCATCATCATCATCATCATCACCATCTCTCTAACTCCTTCACAAACTGAGCTCCAATCAAACAAGGCAAGCAAACCCGGGTCCAAATTGGCTTGATTACGTATGATCAGCTATGAACTGTTTACCGATACTCTGTGTGTGTGTGTGTGTGTGTGTGTGTGTGTGTGTGTGTGTGTGTGTGTGTGTGTGTGTGTGTGTGTGTGTGTGTGTGTGTGTGTGTGTGTGTGTGTGTGTGTGTGTGTGGGTGTAACTATCTAATGAATAATCTGGGGTGGTAATTTACGGATTTTTTTTTTTTTTTTTTTTTTTTCTTCCCTTCTCCCCGTGGGGCTAAGATACGAATAAATGTGTGTCTGGATGAGTAAATTGGGAGTGTGTCGTCCTGTCTCGGCTACCTTGCTTTCTCTGGGGGAAGCACCCGAAGTATATAGATAGATTTTTCCTTCATCTTCGTTCAAAACAAAAAGTAATTATCCTCACTTCGAAATCGGCAAGAAAATGTTAGCTGGAAATACAGAGCGTGAATGCATATGATTTTTTTTGGTCTTATTCATGTGTTTCTCCTTCCTCAGTAGTTATTAAAAAAAATATGTATTATGTATCGTGTAAACAACCAGTGCCTCCACCAACGCAAACACATGAAAATTATGCAGTGAAATTTAGTGTTCAGATGTCAGTGTATTTTGCCCATCACTCCAGTTAATTTTTTACTTTATTCATCCTAGGTTCATGTGATTTTATTACACCCGCGCATGAAAAGTGAACTATGTAGTGTCTCTCTCCCTCTCTCTCTCTCTCTCTCTCTCTCTCACCACACACACACACACACACACACACACACACACACACACACACACACACACACACACACACACAACCTCAATAAGACAAGTAAACTCTCTCTCTCTCTCTCTCTCTCTCTCACCACACACACACACACACAACCTCACTTAGACAAGCAAACTCTCTCTCTCTCTCTCTCTCTCTCTCCGCCTCCTGACAGCCAGACACACTGTTCTCTTAGCTGTCACCGTAACTTTATCACACCTCTGCAAATTTATAGACCTGTGTTGTAAATGTGCCCTGCCAGCCTGCCCTCACCAACATAAATGGACGTCAGGACAAAAGAAACTGTAAGCGTCAGTGGGTGAAGTTTGCCTTTATCCTCCAAGACATACGTGAGGAAAGATGAACAAACAGTAACTTTGTCTATATGCTGTCAAATGGGTTGGGGGTATATTGTCTAAGGATATACTCTGAATCAATGACTAAGAGGACATATTATGTTGGTTTATACTTGATGCTTTCACATTATTTTGCTATACCTATAAATGGTCTCTTTTACTGAAGGGGATCATGAAGGTTTAATCTGACCCCTCCAGTTCCAAAAGTCTGTTCTAAGGCGAATGAAACTCCCAAAGAAACTGCAAGAACACAATGAAGCCATACAAGGGCTCAACAGGTTAAAGGAAGATTCAAGTGTCTTTCTTGAGAGATTTAGTTCTCAAGGTCCGGGCCATTTGTCTACATTATAATTATCTTATTTATTCTCTACACCATAGTTCTGCTTTTGTATCCTCGCTCAATTCTTCTGCACAGCTATAATTTCTAAGACACTGACGTCTTAGCCAAGTTTATCATCTTCAATTTTACGGGTTCATATCATATTTCAGCTTTACATATGACATGTTGTGAAGGTTTCTCTGCTGCCTTCACATGAAATATACCCAATCCTCACACATACAGGCAACTTTCCTCTCAACTTCCTCATCCATACATCAAAACACGTAAGGGAACAAACTATTATTTTTCATAGTTTACGCTTGCATTATATTTTCGAAGAACTTATTTCCGATTTATCTTACAGCCAAGCTACTCACTCTTTAAATATTTTCTCATTCGTGCGTCGAAACACACAGGGGAAAAAACGAATCAGGAAACTACATAACCAGGCAGCAGACAGGCTCATTATATCTGTGCCACCACGCGAAGGTGTTCCTCAATAGCACCTGTTAATGAGAGAAAGACAAGGTGGGGAAAGCAAGGGGAGAAGTGGGGAGGCAGATGGAAGATAAAGGAAAAGGATTAAGAGATGGGGAGACAAATATGAGAGGCTGAAAGAACAGAGAAGCGAATGATGAGGAGGGGAACAAAGATGAAAGTGAGCTAAGACATGAAGGAAAAAAAAAAGGTAATTGTTATGAATGAAAAATTAAGAAAGTAATGATATTCTCGCCCCGTATCTCTCACGTCTTCTCCTTCCTCCCTAATTCCTTTTCTCTCACCTTCCCCGCCATGTCATTATCCTGAGTGAAAAATGACAGTAAGAACAAGACGCAGACGACATAAGTGAGACAGATGGTGAAAGGGAGTTAAGAATGTGTGTGTGTGTGTGTGTGTGTGTGTGTGTGTGTGTGTGTGTGTGTGTGTGTGTGTGTGTGTGTGTGTGTGTGTGTGTGTGTGTGTGTGTGTAGATATATAGATAGACTGACTGGATGATTGATGGATAAACACAGATGGATAGATAGATATAATTTATGATTTCATACACGTCTCTTTAAACAGAGACAAACATCTACTTAGTCTCTCTCTCTCTCTCTCTCTCTCTCTCCTGAACGAGACAGTGAAACATCAAAGAAACAAGACAGAATATCCCGAAAGACGACATAACGAGATAAGACAACGAGACCTTAGGAAACGAGGCACTATGTACGAGGACAGCGAGACCTCAGACAACGAGGCACCATTTAGAAGTAGACGAGAAGAGAAAGTAAACGAGATGAGAAATTAGACGAGAGGAGAAAGTAGACGAGAAGAGAAAGTGGACGAGAAGAGAAAGTAGACGAGAAGAGAAAGTAGACGAGATATTAGACGAGAGGAGAAAGTAGACGAGAAGAGAAAGTAGACGAGAAGAGAAAGTAGACGAGAGGAGAAAGTAGACGAGAAGAGAAAGTAGACGAGAAGAGAAAGCAGACGAGAAAGTTTATAGAAATGGGTATCGACTAAAAGTTCATTAATCCATTGAAGTCGATCATTTTTTTTAATTACTTCAAGATAATATATTTGGCTAAGAGAGGCTATTCTATCTACCCTTCTATTCTATTCTATTCTATTCTACCTTTCAATAATCCCTCACAACTATGGCTGTCTCTTAAGCTGGGAAAAATATCTGGTGGTGACAAATCTTTCACATCAAAAATAAATCTCCACACTACAGGGGTTTAAGCCAGACTTGTTTTCGAAATCTTCCCCCAAACTACCACACGCAACCATCGAATTTACAGTTCAGGTCCCTAATTGTACTGCTGCGTGAAGAGGGACAAGGGGGTAACAAACTGTGTCCACTAGTCTGACCAGCGTGAGAGAAACAGCGAGACATCATATATAAGAAATGAGACAACGAGACTAATCAAAGGACGAGATGGCGAGACCTTAGAGAACGAGACACAGGGTGAGAGACTGAGAGCGAGATATGACACCTGAGACAGCCAAGCAATTAGTATCTCACCTGTCGAGTTATCAAAGGGACTTCATCATCTCCGCCACCTCCTCTCCATCTTCCTCCTCCTCCTCCTCCTCTTCCTTCCTCTTCCAATTTTGCCTCCTCCTCCTACCACTTACAGTTCTTCCTCCTCCTCCTCCTCCCCTTTCTTCTCCTCCTCCTCCTCCTCTCACAAATCCTCACTATTTTTTCCCTTGTTCTCGGTACTCCTACGTCTCTATCTTTTTCCTGACCTCCACTTACGTAATCTCTTCTTTACCATCACATTTGGTCACCTCCCTTCGTTATATTCAGTTATCACATTCTCTCTCTCTCTCTCTCTCTCTCTCTCTCTCTCTCATATCCACACACTCAGCCCTCCCTCTCCTACCTTCTTACCTACTCCCCTCCACCTCCTTCTCACCTGCTACACCTGTCTTCCGTTAATTAGCGAATATAAGAGAGTCCGAGGAGTAAAAATATTAATAAAAAAAATACTGGAAAAAGTAACTAATCGGGAGAGAGAGAGAGAGAGAGAGAGAGAGAGAGAGAGAGAGAGAGAGAGAGACAGAGAGAGAGACAGAGAGACAGACAGACAGACAGAGACAGAGAGAGAATAAGCTAAGTCAACATTGATGTATTTATTAACCATGTGGAACAGCGTGTGTGGATCCGCTATGTGGATGACGAAATGTGGAAGTGGAATGCAGGTGAAGCAATGTGGATGTGGTATGTGGAGTTACCAGTGGAGCAGCTACGTGTGGAAAAAATATGCATTAATATCGACAGAATATGATGGAGTGTGGAGAGAGTATTAAGGAGTATGGGGGTGGATGGAGACAAGTGGATTTAGCAGGTGGAAGAAACAAGGTGGATTTTTGCCCACAGAATCAGATGGCCTTTTTTCATTCATGCTTTTTTTCATTCATTTTCATCTTTTTTCATTCATGCATTTTTCATTCATTTTCATACTTAAGCCAGACGATTTTATTCAGCTTCCTAGGGAACTACTGAAGGGGAAGGGTTTGATACAGCCTTCATTTTTGCCTTGCATATCTATGAGAATATACTTGATACAGTGCAACGTGCAGGCGAATCATATCCCACCGCTGCCACCAAATGTGACTCTCGACTCTTGTAGTAGGAGTTAAAGATGAATACAGGGAGTTTATCTTGATTTATTATCTTCAGAGAAAATCTTAAGTTGAGTAGTGTATGTATTACAGAGACTGAATACACTAAGTAAGTCTAGTTGGACCCCTCTTCTTGTTCACTCTCTCCACTACCTGTCGGTTCTATAGCTACCCTCCTTCTGAGCTCTGCTTCCTAAATTCTGGTGTAGCAGGGGTCGTGTCACGTGTGTTACACTGTGGTTGGAGGAAAGTTCTAGAAACCTGTGTGTGAGTATGTGTGTATGTGTGTGTATGGTCACTAGGCATTGTTCGTATGCTATCTCGCTGACACACTACCTATATCATCCCCTCACTTGCTACTTCCTGTGTATTGTCAACATTTCCTCAGTTACACTTGCAAGATCATTTCCCTTTCCCAGGCTTGCCTGGTGCTCTGTCTATCTATCTATTTATCTATCTATCTATTACGATTTGTAATTATAATATGGAGTCCTAACACCCCTTCACGGCTAAATCTCCCTCCAGGGTTTAATAAATCGTCTGGAGGCAGTCTAATTAAAAATGAAATAAGTCACTGAAGTAAAGGATGTGTGTTGACAAGGAAGTGTAAATCTGTAATGTGATCTGGTGTGTTGATGGCGATGTGTGGAGATTGTGAAGCGGAATGGAGAAGTGGAGTGGAGGAGTGGAGAGAAGGAAGAATGAACCGGAGAGGTGGAGTAAAGGGTGGAGGAGAAGAGGGGTAGAGAATCGTGAGGTGAAGGAGTGGGCTGTGGAGGTGGAGGAGTGAATTGGAGAAGTGAACCAGAGAGGTGGAAGTGTAAAGAGAGGAGGGAAGGAGAGGTGGAGGAGTGGAAAGATGAAGTTGAGAGGTGGAGGAGAGGCGAGATGGAGGGGTAGAGAGAGGAGGGAAGGAGAGGTGGAGGAGTGGAAAGATGAAGTGGAGAGGTGGAGGAGAGGCGAGATGGAGGGGTAGAGGGGTGGAGTTATTATTTCCACCTGGTGGCTATCCTCCCACCTGCCTCAGCTGACTGGAACACGCTGAGCTGGGGGGGGAGGGGGAGGAGGGAGGGGAAGACGGGGATGGCAGGAGGGAAGAGGAGAAGGAGGGAGGGGGAAGGGGAGGAGGGAGGGGGCGAAGGGGATGGCAGGGGGGAAGAGGAGTGGAGGAAGGAAGGGGAGCGGGAGGAATGGAAGGAACGAAGAGGGAAGGAGCGCAGTGACGAGGATGAGAGCAGGGGAGAGGACACTGGAAAGGTAACTATGATAATGGAAAAGAGAGGGAAGAAGGGCAGGGAGACGATGGATGGGGAAAACTTAACTCCAAGTGAATTTAATGAACAAAATTACGGTTCAGATGGTTATTTTTCTTTCTTTCTTTCTTTCTTTCTCTCTCTCTCTCTCTCTCTCTCTCTCTCTCTCTCTCTCTCTCTCTCTCTCTTCTTGACTGAAACTTTAGATACCTCAAGTAGGAACAGAGATGGTAATGGGAGGGAGGGAGGGAGGGGAGAAGAAGTGATGAAATAAGAGTCACAAATCTACATATATCTGATGCCAGCCTCTCTTCCTCCCTTTAAAATTGTGAGGTAGTCCATCAGAGGTATAAACTGGTATAATAAGCTGGTATTATGCTGTGCTGTGTGTTATATTTCACGGATGATGATGATGATGATAATGATAATGACGACTGATTTAGTGGTGTAGATAAACTTACTGACGAACATAAAAAAGGACTGACTCACCCTCTCCCCCCTCAAAAAAAAAAAAATAAAAAAAAAAAAGGTTACCATTAAGTTCGTGGACTTTTTCAGACTGACAGACATCGCCAGACGATTTATTCAGCTTATTTTTTTTTTTTTTTTTTTTTGGGGGGGGAGGATAACCATGAATGACAGAAAAGGAAAAGATAACATAAGCACGGAGTAAAACCTAATCTAACATGACATGACCTGACCTGACCTGACCTAAACTGACCTGATCTGATCCGACCTGACCTGACCTGACCTGACCGAAGTAACCAGCCTCAATGGACAGATTCTGTCATTAATATGTCCGTTGTTGTTTTATTTACTGTACTGTATATATTTAGCCTATTTCTATTTTAAAGAGCAGTTTCGAGCGAATAACTCACGTTCCTGACATCCACCTGTCAATCACATGCGCTGGAAAAATGTGTGTGTGTGTGTGTGTGTGTGTGTGTGTGTGTGTGTGTGTGTGTCTAACCTGGATGCATAAAACAAAATAAGTATGTACATTCCTTTTAACATGAACGCATGATCAAGAAAATGAAAAATACATATTACGTAATTACACACACATTTTAGTCTATCTATCTATCTATCGCCAGACGCCTTAATCCCTTATACGGTGTGGCCACAGAATAATCGCCTCCACGTCACCCTGTTCCCAGCCATTTCACTGCCCTGCTCCCAATTCACACAACCCTCCCTCATATACCTCTCCATCCCTCCATTTCATCCTTGGCCTAACCTTCTCTCTCTCCCCCTCCACGTCACTCACATACACTCTCCTCGTCAGTCTCTCACTCTCCATCCTCTCCACAAGGCCAAACCACCTTAGTGTGTTTCTCCTAATGCTTCCTATCACCTAAATTAAAAAGCCTTAATATTACACACGACATAATCATCACTCATTTATTTCACCATCACCTGTATTTACCTGGATATATTCCCAATTAAAAAAAAAATGAAATCAGGGGAGAGCAGATTTTATTATATAATTGCAACGTGGGAGGCAGCTCAAAAAAAAAAAAAATAAATAAAAAAAAAAAAAAAAAAAAAGAAGGAATAAATTACTGAGATGTCACTGTGGTAAAGGTAATAAACTATTGAATATTATGATATCTTCTTTACTGTCTTCTTGTTACTTCCTGATTATTTTATTTCTGCTTAAGAATAAATGTAATCGCAGGAGGGTAGCAATAAAATACTAAAAGAAAGGCTATCATTATTTAAAGAATTTGACATTATATAGAGGGAAGGAAAAGGAAAGACTAAGATGAAGAAGAAAGTGAAAGACAGGAAAAATGAAGAAAGATGCGATGATGATGGGAAATGCTAAGTGAGGAAGTGAGGCGAAAAATGAAAAAATAAGGGCGAGGGAGAAGATGAAAGGGTGAAAAATGAGTGGCTGGGTGGAGCACAGGGAGAGGGGATGACGGAAAATAAGTGAGAGAGAGAGAGATAGATAGATAGATAGATAGACAGAGAGAGAGAGAGAGAGAGAATGTGTGTGTGTGTGTGTGTGTGTGTGTGTGTGTGTGTGTGTGTGTGTGTGTGTGTGTGTGTGTGTGTGTGTGTGTGTGTGTGTGTGTGTGTGTGTGTGTGTGTGTGTGTGTGTGTTTGTGAATAGGGTACAAAGTTATCATCTTAATATTAAAACCGGTGCTTTGCTGAGCTTCGCAACTCTCTCTCTCTCTCTCTCTCTCCTAATCCCTGCTTCTACCCCCGCCTCACGCCCTCCATACTGAGTAATACTCTGCATACACCATCCTCATTTGCCTCTTCCTCTCTCGCCACCACGACACCCGCATACAGAGTGGAAAAATGCAAGTTACCCCTCTCATAACCTCCCATCTCCCCCCTCCTCTCTCTCTCTCTCTCTCTCTCTCTCTCTCTCACACACACACACACACACACACACACACACACACACACTACCTAAATATGTTTGCTGATGATGCAAAAATACAAAGGAGAAATACTAACACACACTCTTGTAAAGAGCTACAAGAAGAATTAAATAAACTTCATGAATGAAGCAATATATGCCAAATGGAATTCAATGTGGACAAGTGTCATGTAATCAAGTTTGGTAAAAGTGGAAAAAGACCTGATTGGGATTATAAGTTAGGAAGTAAAACCCTACACACATCAGAAAAAGAGAAGGACCTAGGTGTGATTATCAATAACACACTATCTCCGACTGACCACATCAGCGAGAAGGTACGGAACATGTATACACTGCTTGCACATATGAGAATAGCATTCACATACATAAATGAAGACATGCTAAGAAGGATAATAACATCATTCATCAGACCAACCCTGAAGTATGCGTCAGTAGTCTGGGGTCCTCGTCTCAAAAAACACATAGATAAGATTGAAAAAGTTCAAAGCGCCGCTACAAGATGTATACCAAGCTTAGGGGACCTAAGCTACGAAGAAGGACTAGAAAAAACTGAATCTGCCTACACTACAGGAGAAAAGGAAAAGAGGAGACATGATAATGCTACATAAGTGCATATCAGGGAAGGAGAAAATAGACATAAAGGATTATATAACCTATAGGGATGCATCACCAAGAGGACACTGCAAAAAACTGCATAAAAAGAGAAGCGATAAAGACGTAAGGAAATTTAGTTTCCCAAATAGGGTAACTGATCAATGGAATGCACTACCGAATGTAATACTATGTGCCAAAACAATTCATAAATTTAAGGATATGTACGATAAAAATGGTTTAAGACACGGGACAGTACGAACCTGACTCATTCCGGTAAAGATAAAATTAGGTAAGAACACACACACACACACACACACACACACACACACACACACACACACACACACACACACACACACACACACACACACATCGATAATCCGGAAACTATACTAGTTCTTTTTTCATTAATCTTTTCGCTCACACACACACACACACACACACACACACACACACACACACACACACAGGAAAGGAAAGGAGGGAACGAACGAGCGAATAAAAGCAGGAAAAAAGGAAGGGAACGAGGAAGAATACCAAGAAATACAAACCACAGAAAGCAAGAGAACCATTGATCCTTAGAAGGCCCTTTGTTATGGAGTGAGATACGGCTGTGATAACTAGGCTATGAATAGAAGAAAAGCACAACAAAGCGACGAAAAATACCCTGCAGAAAAAAAAGAAAAAAAAAATAATGAATAATCTGTGAGAAAATATTAAGCGAAAACATAAGCTAAACCGGGTCTTTTATTTTTTTTATTTATATTTTTATATATCTTTTGTTATTTCTTTCCTTATTTATTTATTGTCTTGATCCCCAAACTACCTCCTAAACAAGGGGAGATGATTCTGGGGGAGGAGGGAAAGAAATGAGGGGAAGAAAAGGGCTTGGAAAATAAAAGTGTGGCAGTAAATGATGTGGAAGACGGAACAAGGAGAAAGGAAGGGAAGATGGAAGAAGGAAGCCTATATAAGACAGGCGGTGGAAGGGATGAAGGTACAGGGAGAAGAGAATATAAAAAGCTGAAAAACCACTAAACATACTACCAAACATAAGCCCAGAAATGTTTACCACACATCCAGTCACTCTTCATTCAAGTCCTACACATTTTTCACTCCATTACCACATCCCAATCGATCCAAACAAAACTGCATTACAAGACAATATACTGTACCGTATAGTTTTTTGAGAGAGCATTTCAAATATTACTTACTTATTTGGTTAGTAGTTAGTCATTTTGGAAAACTGTCCTGGAAAAATCATCTAAATTATAAAGTCAAGCTGTGTGTGTATGTCTGTGCATTTGTTCCTTGCTTTCACGAGAATGGAAATAGATATCAACCTAATTCTTTCTGCATAAGGTCGGGAGGAATGTAGTCGACTTCCATGACCTAAAAACATGACACTTTTACTGTGCGTGTGGCATTATCAAATTCTAATTCCTTCAGTACAATGAAACTTTATCAATAGAAATAATAAACGGAAACATTCGAAACTTTCTCAATGCCGGAAATACATAAATAAATCTATCTATCTATCTATATACCTAGGCTGCTTCCCCCAAGGAAAGGGAGGTAGCCGAGACAGGACGACTCACTCTCCATTTACTCATCCATTCAAACACATTCATTCGCATCTTAGCCCCAAAGGGGAGAACGGACAGATCCTCACCGCACCACACCGCACAAGGGTCAACTGGGCAATGCAATCAGTGACATCCGCAGCAGGGCCCGACAGCAGAACTGGTTTACCCCTGCCACATCATAACAGACCCATCCCCTTACCCACACCTGACCTGACTAGCTGATCAGACCAAATGCGGGAGAATATCCCCTCAGGGCTGCGTCATCACTTATTCATTCACAATTTCTCTCCATTTATTTCTGTCACGCACAGCCACTCTTCCTTGCTCAACAGACATCCCTCTCGCATCCAGCGCTCTCTTCACACTGTCCATCCATCCTATTCGTGGTCTCCCTCTCAGCCTTACACCTCTCACATCAGATCTAGTTATCTTTTTCACCAATCGCTCATTATCCATTCTCTCCATATGCCCAAACCATTGCAACACCCTCTGCTCAACTCTACCAGCCATCTCCCGAACAACTCCAGTTCTCCTTCGCACTTCATCATTTCGCACCCGATCCATACGCGTCACTCCACACATACTCCTCAGACATCTCATCTCCATTACATTCAAACTTTTCCTCTCTGCTACACCCATATTCCATGTTTCAGACCCATATAATGCAGTCGGTACCACAACACCCTCATACAGCCTTCTCTTTACATCCATTCTAAGCGAACGACATTTAAACACTTTTTTTCATTCCTCCCAGCACCTTTCCTACTTCATTTATTCTAAACTTCACTTCTGCATCTATTCTTCCATCCACAGCAACATGTGACCCTAGATATTTAAAACAATCTACCTCCTCAAGCAACTCACCATTCAAAACTATATTCATCCCCCTACCATCTATCAACCTCGTACACTTCATCACTTTACTCTTATTCTCATTTACTTTCAATTTCCTCCTTTCACACACCCTTCCAAACTCCTCTACCAACTCTCTCAATCTCTCCTCTGAATCAGTCACCAGTGCAGTATCATCTGCAAACAGCAGCTGCTTCAGATTCCACTCTCCTCCATCAACATTTACCAGACTCAGACCACCTAAAACTCTTGCATTCACCTCCCTTACACTAGATACATCATGAAATATAAATGGAAAGAATGAGTGCTGAAACGAATATTAAAATTTCATGTTAAAAAAATCCGAAGCATTTATGATGTGATAGTTCTGTCCTTCCGGGTTTACCTGATACAAAATGGAACAGTTTACCGTACTGATTAATTAACAGAATGATTGCTGGGGGAACTGATAGCTAGTCTCTCTCTCTCTCTCTCTCTCACACACACACACACACACACACACACACACAGGTTGCCCAATGTGTGTGTGTGTGTGTGTGTGTGTGTGTGTGTGTGTGTGTGTGTGTGTGTGTGAGAGAGAGAGAGAGAGAGAGAGAGAGAGAGAGAGAGAGAGAGAGAGAGAGAGAGAGAGAGGCACGTGACTTTAATACCTAGCGATATGGCACGGCAAAAGTTAAAAGGATCTGTAGGCTTTTACACGGCCAATGAAAAGGGGAGGGGAGGGGAGACGGGAAGGGGAGGGGAGACGGGATGGGGAGGGGAGACGGGATGGGGAGGGGAGACGGGATGGGGAGGGGAGACGGGATGGGGAGGGAGAGGGGGAGGTAACAGAGGCAAGGAAGGAGAAGGGGGATAGGGAGGGGATGGAGGAGGAGGAGAAGGAGGAGGAGGAAGGCTAATAGTTGGAAAATGTGAACATGGAAAGATAAGATGGATGTACGGGAGAGAGAGAGAGAGAGAGAGAGAGAGAGAGAGATGGGGGGGAGTGCATGCAGGGAGGATAAGGGAGGGAAGGAAGAGGGGGGGAGGGAAGGAAGAGGGGGAGAGGGGAGACGGAGGAGGGGAGGAGGTAGAGCGTAAGAATACGGGTGAGAAAAATGCTGAATTGTAAAGTGAAGGGAAAGCTAAGTTTGGGAGGGGGAGTGAGGGGAGGGGAGGGGATTTAGTGAGGAAGGAGAGGGGGAGGAAAGAAGGGGAGGGGAGGAAAGAAGGGGAGGGGAGAGATGGCATGCGTGGGAGGAAACAGTTTGGTGAATACAGATGAAGAGTGTAGAGGGTAGGGAAGTGATAAGTGGGGAGAAGATGGAGGGGAGAGGCGGGGAGAAGGGGGAGGGGGGAAAGTACACATGGAGGAAGGGGAAGGGAGGGGCAGAAGGATAAAGGCTGGAAAATAAAAGAAAATGGAAAAAGTGGGGAGAACCTGGAGGGGGGGAGATGGGAGAGGATATTGGAGGAAGGAGGAGGGGAGGAGAGGTTGGAAAATAAGTGTAGATGGAGAGGGTGGGTGTATGTGGGGGAGGGGGGGAGATGATTCAGAGGCGGAGGGGGAAAAGATGGAGAAAAATGAGAAAGAGGTATGGGAATCAGAGTGTGGAAGGAAATGACATGGAAGGAGGAAAGGGAGGAAAGGAAGGGAAGATGAAGGAAAGGAAGAAGGAAGGAAGGAACGATGAAGGAATGGAAGATGAAGGAAGGGAAGATGAAGGAAAGGAACATGAAGGAAGGGAAGATGAAGGAAAGGAACATGAAGGAAGGGAAGATGAAGGAAAGGAACATGAAGGAAGGGAAGATGAAGGAAAGGAACATGAAGGAAGGGAAGATGAAGGAAAGGAACATGAAGGAAGGGAAGATGAAGGAAAGGAAGAAGAAGGAAGGGGTGGGGAGAAAGGAAAGGAAAGGAAGAAAAGAGAGGAAGAGGAAGAAACGAAGGAGAGACAGAAGGGAAGAATGGGGGAAAGCTGGATACGGGGAGAGAGAGAGAGAGAGAGAGAGAGAGAGAGAGAGAGAGAGAGAGAGAGACTTGCCCAGACATCTCATCTCTTGATACATGACCTTTCGAAGTAAACAAAATTTCTCTCTCTCGCTCTCTCTTTCTCTCTCTCTCTCTCTCTCTCTCTCTATTTTAGCTGAAACGTGACGGTGGGGAGGACTTTTTTTTTTTTTTTTTAACTAGGCAGGAAGTCCAGGGTACATATTTCTTTTTTTGTTCTATTTTATTTCATCTAAATTCGAGGGGATTAAATGTGGACACACACACACACACACACACACACACACACACACACACACACACACACACACACACACACACACAACGCTCATTCGCACAGTATTATTGATTCGGTTGATACGCCATAACACACTGAACAAGCGTCTAAATGGCTCCATGGTCACAATCTATCACAGTACACGGTATACGGGGCTACAAAGAGCTATTTGGCTTCTCATTCAGCGTAGAGTCGCCTGAAGGTAACACTACATCAAGTGAGTGGATGCTAGGCTCCCACTCTTACCACTACTAAATACATAAAGTGGATATATAACCTGAAACATAATGGATACCCAGCCTCGTAAATGTATACACAATCAGATACCTATTTACACTAAAGAGTAAACTGGCAGTTGTTTGAGAACGTTTAGAGGTGGAGGTGGTGGGGAGGAAGGGCTAGGGGAAGAGGAGAGAGAAGGGGTGGAAAAGGAGGGAGTAGGGAGGAGGGGGAAAGATGGTGGGGAGAAGGAAGGGAAGGCAGGGGAATGGGTGCGGGAGTGGTGAGAGGGGAGGTAGAGAGAATGGGTGGGGGTGGAGGTGGGTAATGGATCCGTGAAAAGGGGGAGGGGGGAGAGGGAGGGGATGGAAGGAAGAGGGAGGGGAGGGGGTGAAGTGGGGAGGGGAGGGGGACTGTCAGGAGTGGACATGCACTTTCAGCCTAATTTCAGATCAAACAAAACAGCATAAATACAGCGTGGTTGTGTTTGCCTTACCGTCCTGTGTTTCGCGTCCAATGTTAAACACACACACACACACACACACACACACACACACACACACACACACACACACACACATTTCTAGTTTTTATGGGTTTGCTTTGTTTTCTTGCTCATTTCAGTTCCATACACCATAATTTTCCGAAAACAAACAAGTAGGTGACTGGAGGGTGTTTGTTCCGCCTTCTTCGCTTTCTTCATGTTCAAATGTAACTTACGAAAAGGAGAATATTATCAGTTTGTTTCGTGTCCCTGTTTGTTTCGTGTGTAGTAATATTTGGTTTATGAAAACATACATATTTCCTTCTATCTACCTATCTACCTATTGCCAGACGCCTTAATCCCGTATGGGGTGGCGACAAACAAATCGCCTCCACGTCGTCCTGTCCCCAGCCATTTCACTGCCCTGCTCCCAGCTCACACCGCCGTCTCTCATATACCTCTCCATCCCTCCATCTCATCCCTCATCTTCATTATTTATCTCATGAAAAGAAGCATTTAAGGGGTTTATATGCCAGCAGTGTGTTTTTATTTCCATCAATTCCACATCTAATTATGTAGAGTATCAGAGTTTTGGTTTCTCAGTGTTTTTTTTTAATTTATTTATTTCGTGTCCAATTCCGCATTTAGTTTACGAAGAGGCAAATTTATGGGTTTTACGTTTTTGCTGTATCTTCAAGTGTGTGTGTGTGTGTGTGTGTGTGTGTGTGTGTGTGTGTGTGTGTGTGTGTGTGTGTGTGTGTGTGTGTGTTACTATCCAATAAAGTGTTAATAAAAATTTCGGAATACATATGCTTGTGTCTAGTTCCTGGTGGTCTGGCCATGTGGAGAGGATGGGGAGAGACTAACGAGGAGAGTGTATGTGAGTAAGATGGAGGGGGGGAGAGGGAAGGGGAGACCGAGGATGAAACAGAGGGATGGAGAGGAGAGGTATATGAGAGAGGGGGGATGTGAGTTGGACGGAGGGGCAGCGAAATGGCAGGGGCAACATGGAGGCGATTTGTTTGTGGCCACCCCTTAGGGGATTAAGGCGTCTTGTTATAAACAGATAGATAGACAGATAGAAAAATATTATCATCTTTCAAGTGGTTGTGCTGAGTTCCATTTTATTTCAAGATCATATGTAGTTAGAGAGAGAGAGAGAGAGAGAGAGAGAGAGAGAGAGAGAGAGAGAGAGAGAGAGAGAGAGAGAGAGAGAGAGAGAGAATTTACGGCTGTTTGGGCTGTGATGGATCGATTTTCACTTATCTTGCTCATTAAAAAAAAAAAAAAAAAAAAAAAAAAAAAAAAAACATGGCTAGGTCTCCGTGTTTGGCTTCAATTATTTCCGCTTCTTATTTATTTCAGGAAAAGACGTATATGTAAGATTTGCACGTAGATGAAGACAGACGAAGGAGGAAGTGCCGGTAGTAGTAGTAGTAGCAGTAGTAGTAGTAGTAGTAGTAGTAGAAGTAGTAGTAGTAATAATAATAATAATAATAATAATAATAATAATAATAATAATAATAATGTGCGAGAAATTTTAAGATGCGAACTGAGATGGAGTTGGAGAATGAGAAGTTGACAAGGCCCGTATACTCGAAGGACAAGGAGGCTCCCTAGCACCTTTTCCTTGGCGATTTATTTTTGGATATGGCTAGTTAATATCCTTTTGTACGTTATTGATGCAGAGTATGGCGATGTTAGAGGGATTTATATAACACAGAATAGGACAGTAAGGTGTAATATGCAAAATAAATCGCTTGGGAGAAGGTGTTTAATATCCTTTTCTATATTATTAATGCAGAGTATGGCGATAGTGGAAGGATTTATTGGAGTAAGAGAGTAAGGGGTAATAAGCAAAATAAATCGCATAGGAAAAGGTGTTAGGGAGAGCATGCTGACCCCTATCTATCCCCTCAAGATAACATTATTCAGAAATGGAAGAGGAAATTTAATCTCTTTTCCCAAACTCTTAAAAGAATCTCACCTTATACCCTAATACACCGCCCTTATATAACACCTTATCCCCCTGATGATGAGATATAAGGAGCCGAGTCGCTTTATGCTCACTTGGAACGTGGTGTGAGTTTAGACCCTTACCAACGAGGGCCATAAGGGCGAGAATACCGAGACAATAGGTCCCAAACCCGCCCTCACAGCTGTAACCCACAATAAAACTCCCCTAGCTCGCCAAGAATGTGTATGTGTGTGTGTGTGTATAGTTGTTTGTGGGGCTGTATCACGTGCACACATAGGTACACACACACACACACACACACACACACACACACACACACACATATTCTGAAAACACAATGGATTTATGGAACACACTTAAAACACCTACACAGAAGAGACAAAGCAAAATGCGAGCGACCACACACACACACACACACACACACACACACACACACACACACACACACACACACACACACCAAGCTGTTCATACGGTCTGTTACTTAGAGAGAGAGAGAGAGAGAGAGAGAGAGAGACTGTATACCTTCCCCCAGACATCTTCTCTCTCGATACCTGAACAACCAACTAAACAAAATCTCTCTCTCTCTCTCTCTCTCTCTCTCTCTCTCTCTCTCTCTCACACACACACACACACACACACACACACACACACACACACACACACGACTGCGAGCCTCAAAACACGTCTATACAAAGATTAGGCGGTATGTTCTGTGCCTACGCCTCATTCCATCCTCGCCTAGGCCTGGGAGTGTGTGGGCGCCCCTCAAGTAGCAGGCAGGGTTAGTCTACTGACCCCCTTGGATCAGGAAACTGGATTAAGGACCTGTGTAATTTTCGCCACTGACTGGAATGAATTAATAAGACAAAAATTGACAACATTAATAATGGGGTGTTTCAGTGCTGGATATAAATTTTGGATGCTGCAGTTGTTTTGGGAAGGCATAGCTTGTTTAGATGACACAAAAGCACTCGAGGGCCGAATGCTTATCGCCAGCCAAAATATGTTGTTGGATAAGGTAAGTTACGGGAAAACCAAATTAGAAGAAAATTCGAAAAACTCTACGGGATTCAGTCACCGCGTTTCGCAAAAAAAAAAAAAAAAAAAAAAATGATGGTACTATGATTTATTTCTTTAATTACTTTTATTTTTATTTTCAAGATACTTCAGGTGATTCTTGTGTCTGTAGTAGGTGAAGCGAAGGTAGCGATTCAGTATAGTTAGGTTGAGCTACACCTACAACGATTGAAATAAATAATGCTATAAGAACAATGGAAATGTGTCATGATTATGCATCCGAATATAAGAAGTGGCTTTCGTATATTTTGGCGAGTGTAAATTTCGCAGTGATAGCAGAAAACGCCAATATACTCTGGCCAAAAGCTGCGCCTTCATAGAAAACTGGGCTGACGGGAGAATTTTCAAGGGGGACCGGCCTATTCCCGCTTGTGTGACACGGGGGATCACATATCCATCTATTTCTTCATTTTTCTATCTATCTGTCGGTCTATCAGTGTATATATTAAATTATCTATCTATCAGTCAATCTATCTGGTTGTTTACCCTCCCTGATGACACACGAGTGACAAATTAGGCCAGACCTCCCTACTACCATTTCAATCTATTTTTTATCTATCTATCTATCTATCTATCTACTCTTCTTTCAGGGGGGCAACAACCTGTAACCTATCTATCTCACTGTCTCTCTCTATAAATCTATTTCTTTGTCAATGTATCTATATATAAACCATTTTAATTAGACTATACTTAAGATTGTCTATACATCTATATGACATTTAAATTCTCGGTATTTATCTATTTGTCTATCTACCTATCTATCTATCCATCAATCTATCTATCCCAATGTCGCCTCCATGAAAAATGACCTAAACAATTGTATCTCTAAAAACTATTCAAATCTATCTACCCATCTATCTCTCTATCTATCTATCTATCTGGTTCTTGAAACCAAATCCTATGTAAGGTAGACACGACACTAATATCTCAATGACCTACCTGTGCACCTGTCTCATTATCTAATTATCTACCTATTCAATTCTTCAGACAATATCCAGTGAACGACTGCCTCCAGAAATAATAATAAATAATAATAATAATAGTAATAATAATTATTCCATCCATCCATCCATCATCCAATCCTACATTGCCCCATGAGGAGCGTAGGAGCCCGGGGCTAGGCAGTTGGTCTGGACATTTAAGATGAGAGTGACCAGTCTCACTCATCCCTGAGTGGCATTACATGAGCAATCAACCCCAACCATCACTTGGATATAAACCTTCACCGGCTCAATCCGACTGGAGCGCAACAATTACCCACTAAACCACCAGGTGCCAAAATTTGGTTATATGGTTACCACCCAGCGTAGTAATGGTTTCCTTGTGTACGGGAAACAATTTGGCTTGTCACTCAGTGTAGAGTCACCCATAGGGAGAAGGAAAAGGAAAGAATGAAGGAAAGAAAGACAGAAGATGGAGTGTAAAGTCACCCGTAGGCAGAAGGACAAGAAAAGAATGAAGGAAAGAAAGACAGAAGAGGATGGAAGGAAAGAAGGATGGAAGAGAGGTAAGGGCAGACACCCGAGAGCAGCACTACGTCGAGTGAGTGGATGGTGGGCGCCCCCACCTACCACTAAATAATTATAATAATAATACAAAATAATGATAATAATAGTAATAAAAATAATAAAGAAAACAAAAATTATAATATAATACTAATACTAATAATAATAATAACTCCATTCCTTCCTTTCTCTTCCTCCTCCTCCTCCTCCTCCTCCTCATCATCATCATCATCATCCAAAGACACACCACCCTCCCACATACACGCCCCTACCTCGTTTCTTCACCCTTTTCTTGCGTGTGTGTGTGTGTGTGTGTGTGTGTGTGTGTGTGTGTGTGTGTGTGTGTGTGTGTGTGTGTGTGTGTGTGTGAGAGAGAGAGAGAGTTGATATGTCTTGTGCAGTTCAGGTCTCTCTCTCTCTCTCTCTCTCTCTCTCTCTCTCTCTCTCTCTCTCTCTCTCTCTCTCTCTCTCTCTCTCTCAATTTTCTTTCTCCCCAAATCCGTACCTTGATGACGTCACATGTAAACATTGACTTGGGATCGGGTGAAGTCCAGGAGGAGACGAGAGAGAGAGAGAGAGAGAGAGAGAGAGAGAGAATGCCATAATGTGAGACAGACAGACAGACAGATAGATTGACAGACAGACAGACAGACAGATATAGATAGGTAGACAGACACTGACGGGTAGATGGATAAAATGATACACACACACACACACACACACACACACACACACACACACACACACACCAAATCAGATCAGAACTATTTCGGATGACCTTTACCTGTGACCCTGACCTTTGGTTGGCCTAAATATCATATCTTTACATCACTGCCTTACCCTCAATCCTTCCACCAAGTTTGGTCTAAATCGGATAAAATTTAAAGTGTATCTTGCCATGTACCCTTGACCTTTGACCTATTCTCAAAACTAGTCGGCTAATCCCTTGGGTGATCCTCAACCCTTCCACCAAATTTGGTTCAAGTCAAATCAAAACTGCTTTAATTACCTTGTTCACGCAGACACACACAGGTCGAATGTTGACCATAACCTGTGATCCTGACTTTTGGCTAACTGTTCTCAAAAATCTTCTTCTTGTATTACCTTTAACCTTTCCAACACGTTCGGTCTAAATCGGAAAAAAAATTGAGTAGGCTGACCTTGCTGGGATAAACACTGCCTAAGAATTAAGTGAGATTTACTTTACCATACCTCAGAAGTGTACCGGAATGACTGAAAGAATAAAACAGCGATTACTTACAATGAAAAGTTAAATTAATCAATAAATCGCCACACAGAAGCTGCTAAGGTGTGTCTGGAGGCAGGCTAATTACCGCCACGTGTGAGCCTCGTGTCGAAGGTCACCAATAAAGCTGTACTCTGGAATTAGTGGCCTTATTATTTCCAGGACTATTCTTTATTCCCAGTACTCCTTTATTTCCAGTATTTCCAGTACTTTATTTCCAGTATTTTTTCTTCATGCTCGGTACTTTCTTTATTTCCAGTACTTATTCTGTATTTCCAGCACTTAATCTTTATTTCCAGTACCTATTCTTTACTTCCAGCACTTTTTCTTTATTTCCAGTACTTTTCCTTTATTTCCAGTACCTGTTCTTTATTTCCAGTGTTTCTTATTTCCAGCACTTTTTCTTTATTTCCAGTACTTATTCTTTACTTCCAGTACTCTTTATTTCCAATACTTTCTCTTTATTTCCAGTACTTATTCTTTATTTCCCGTACTCCTTATTTCCATTACCGTACTTCTTCTTTATTTCCAACACTATTTCCTTATTTCCAGCAGTTATTCTTTATTTCCAGTATTCTCTTTATTTCCACTACTTAATATATCAACACAACCTCAAGAAATGGTAATCAATCACAGACACCTCTCACGCCAGCCCTAAGAAAGCAGAAATTACGGTGGTTAACTCCTACGCTTAATCGAACCTCAAATCAATACACTAATCCATAACCCAATAAGTGGCACGAGGACAGGCGTTACGAAATCTGGCGCGAGTTTCGAAATGTTACTTAATACCGAATGATGTTACGGAGAAAGGAACGAAAGTAACACATCCTGAAATTTAACGTAACCTACTGTGTTATTGTTTTTTTTTTTTTATGCAAGGAAAAAGGAACCAAAGGCCATCAGTAACTCTTCCTATTTCTTCCATCTTTCCTGTCACTTCTAATTGCTTTTCTTTCCATTACAGGTGGCTCTACACTGAGAGACGAGCCAAGTGGTTTCCTGTAAGCCAGGAAATCATTTACAACGCTGGGTGGTAACCATATAACCAAACCATACGTGCTCCCTACGTGTCACCAAGTGGGTTGCTGGAGGGTTAGTGCCCCTCCCCGTAAAACAAATAACTCAATGCCAAATGGCCACCCCGTACGGGATTATGGCGTCTGGCAATAGATAGACAGATTGTAACCGACTGTAATTCTAACTATTCCTTTCAAATCGCTAAAAAAAAAAAAAATACCTTAAGGAGAAGTCTACAAGAAAAAAAATTACTTAATGGAATCGTATTAAAAATTACTGTTTCACCATCGAGAACAGACTGGAATATCTTGCCAAACGTGCGCGCGTGTGTGTGTGTGCGTGTGTGTGTGTGTGTGTGTGTGTGTGTGTGTGTGTGTGTGTGTGTGTGTGTGTGTGTGTGTGTGTTCCCATCCCCCCCCGTACTTTATGGATTTGACCAGATTCTTGTAAGGGTCTCTCTCTCTCTCTCTCTCTCTCTCTCTCTCTCTCTCTCTCTCTCTCTCTCTCTCTCACTTTTCAACCTTTCCACTCCACTCCTACCACACAAGCATTATTTACAACATTTAGCACAGTTTCCTCTTTTATCCAACTTTCCACACTCATTATAAGACTTACTATATTTTCTTTACTTATTCACACACCTTCCTAGCCTTTCAATTGTCTTTATTTTCCTCTTCTCTTGGCTTTTTTAGATCCTATTTCTCCTCCCTCCCGCATGCGCTCACCCCACTTAACACTCATTCCCCGTGCACTTACTCCCTACACACACTCCTCTACGCGCTTACTCCTGGCACACACTTCTCTACACACTTTCTCTTTACACACACTCATTCCCCACGCACTGTCCCTATGCACACTCGTTCCCTAAGCTCGCATTTCTTAGGCCCATTCCTTACGCACTAACAACTCCCACCTTCCCCATGCACCCACTTCCGTCCGTGCAACCCACCCCCCACACGCACCCACGTCACACACTCCTACTTCCTAACACACCTCATTCTTTGCACACACACACACGCACACACACACACAAACACACACACACACACACACGGAACAATGGCAGAGTACTTCCGTCTGCGGTTTGGAATTATACGACACAGGAATTCTCAAGTTTTTCCCTCACCATAGGCATCAGAACTCTTTAAACTACGTCCATACCTCGATTTTGACGGAAAACACTCCCATTCTTCCTTTTGCCAGACTCAGCTATACTCTATTTTGCGCCTGTGTTGATAGTACGGTACGGGGATTCAGTATGCCTTCTTATCTGGAAGTTAGAGAGAGAGAAAGAGAGAGAGTCTTCCACAATTAGCCATAGTTATGTATTAGTGATGGTGTGTGTGGATATAAAACCTTAATATGCAAATTATTCTGTTTTATGCTGTATTTATTTTTAGCCCTATTTCTTGCGCTAGTTTTTCTTCTTCGACTGTGACCCTTGCTTTTACGTGGCCAGGTAAATTTCAATCAACCCAAAATACAGGTAACTCTATCCTGTCAACCTTTACCGGGCCATTTCTCTCTTCCTTCCCTCTACATCCCGCTCTCTCTCTCCCTTTCGTTTACCTCCCTGCTGCTCTCTTTCCCCTTCTTCCTCCATCTTCCGACCATCCCGAGCTCTCTTTTTCCCTCTCCTTTTCCATTTTCTCCTCTTCTTTCCATTCACTTTCCCTCTCTCCTCTCGCTTCCCTCTGTTACCCCCATTCTTTTTTACCTCCACCCCTCTCTCTCTCTCTCTTTTTCCTCCCTCCTCTCCCCTCTCTCCCCCTACTTCTTCTCCCTCCTCCCCCACTTCTCTCTCTTTCCCCCTCCCCCCTCTCTCTCTCTCCCCTTTTTCCTCCCTCCTCCCCCATTTCTCCCCCTCCCTCTCCTTCCCTCCCCTCTCCCCGCCTCTGATCCCTCCAACAATAGCTCCTATGACCCATCTTAAAGCCCCGACACAAAAGTCTGCAAAGCCTCAGCCTCTTCCACATCGACTCCCCTTCACGTCGACTGGAGGGGGGAGGGGGAGGAGGAGGGAGGGGAGGGAAGGTCTAAGTATGTTTGGGGCTAAATGAGGTTAACTTGTTTGAGGTAAGTTGGGCCGTGTTAAGTTAGATTCTGGTTAAGTTAGATTTAGTTTAAGTTAGGTGAGGTAAAGTTAGTGTTATGGGTGAGTTAGTACAGAGTTATGGGTAAGTTAGTATAGAGTTATGCGCTAGTAAAGACTTATGATTAAGTTGCGTTAGCCTCGTCTGTTAGGTAAGATTAAGTTATTCCTATTAGAAAGTTAGATTTAGGTGAAAATTACATCCAGCTGCAACTTTAGACTCACAGTAATTCGGTCATCGCTGCATGTAAAATAAAGAGATACAGTGACGGACGAAAATTTTATCCCAAACAGTTTCGACAGAGCGACAGTTGCCGTCAAAAGTTTTTAGAATACATTTGTCGTCCATCACAGTGGGTTTCCCTTCCACCGAGCCAGCCGAACTGTGATTAAGTAAAAGCTTTTCTCTCGCTACCCCGTCCTAGGCCAGCAAAGTGAATTATAACCATACCACTTTTACAATAACTTGGCCCAAATTTTCGTCCTTTTGCTGCATTTTTAGCGTAGCTCGTTGGTGGAAAAGGACAGTGTTACTGCTCTCGTAATCCTTTTCGTAACATATATACGCGCCTAGCGCCATATTCAATTTTTTTTTTCTATGCTGACGTACTGTTATATTAAGCTTTGGAGAGCACCCCAGTAATGATGAGGTTAATTTAAAGTTACAGCCAACCTCTCTATTTTGAAAGTCTACTCGAAGCTTAATAAACTTGCAGAGAAAGCAAAATTATATATATATATATATATATATATATATATATATATATATATATATATATATATATATATATATATATATATATATATATAAAGATGCCAGCGTATTGAAGAGGCTAAGAACGCTATCGTAAATATCAAAACCTTATACGTTGATTTTTTCCCCTACCACCGACGATCTTATGCAACGCAGGAAATTCTTCGAGTAGGGAAGGGGTTACTGAGACCTATATCCCTTCTCAAAAGCAGACTAAAATCTAGAGGTACCGATAATAAAATAAAAATACGTCACAGGATTAAAGGGGCTACGTAAACAGAACACGTAATTAAAGGTACGAGAGAGACGGTAAGTAATGAAGACACGAAGGTAAACAAGCCAGCACTTCATTAAAAAAAATAATAATTGACTACAAACCCATTACAGAAAGGGATGCAAAGCTTACCTGAAATACCTTGTCCATATCGCTACTAGCTCTTGATAAATGAAGTTCTGTTTCGCCTAAAGATTTTTCCAGTTTATTTATGCATGGAGTTTCATTTCCTTCCAGCTCACCATTTGATCTTTGCATGACACATCCACATCGTCATCCTTCTCCCTCTCTCATGTTCGTATATTCAGCATCCTCATTCCCTGCGTCTTCCACCCATCTGTCACTCTCTCCACTCCACTCTAACCCACAGCAGTCCTATTTTCCACTCTTAGCACAGTTCCCCCGTCCCTCTAACTTTCCGCACTCTCCCTTAACTTCTCAAATCGCCCCATTCTATCTAGGGTCACAGCCTCACTGCTTTCCAGACGTTCTTGTTGTCATCACGCTCTCTGTACTACTGCGGTCAAAAGTCGTGAGCCACCTTCGTCTGGTCATAAGTACAGTCGACACAAAAAGTCACGTCTCCTCTCCAGCTTCTCTTTGCGCGGACTCGGAAAAATCAGACAATTCCGCTGCAACCGAAACTGACGAATTAATTAAGTTATGAATCAATGTCACTTACTGTAAACTGTTGCGGTTTTACGAGCCAGATTTTTCAAATACATGCAGAAAGAGGCACAAGTGGCGACAGGACTTTTGATGGTGGCTCTACATCGGCAACACCAAATTTGTCTATTATCAGTGCATTGCTCTTTCAATTCAGGGTTTCTTCTCATCGCTATATCAAATATTTGTAAGACGGTTCAACTATATCTATGTATCTATTGCCAGATGCCTCAATCCCGTAAGGGGTGGCCACAAATAAATCGCCTCCATGTCGCCCGGTCCAATGCCACTTCACTGCCTTGCTCCCAGCTCACACTCCGCTCTCTAATAACATAAAAAAAAGAATCCTGACTTAATCGTATGCTCTAGGTAACAGGTAACCAGGCAAGGTAACACTGGCTCTACTCCTCAGTTTCTCTTTGCTGTGAGCCTCGAAAAATTCAAACACGACGTACGTGCTTGAGGTGATGCAGTCACTTGTCTGAGGGGGCGAGAAGGAGAGGAGCGGAGGGGTGGGTGTATGCGAGTGTGCTGGGTGAGGGAAACGGGTACAAAAGGGGAAATGTCTGGGTGCTTTCCTTGTTAGTCACACACACACACACACACACGTTATCCAGCCACATCCTACTTGGTTCTACACGCTTCCTCCTCTCTTCATACAGACTCACCATACCCTTTTAACAACTTCTTTATCTGCACATCGACTGCATGGTCACGAGGAAATAATGAAAATTAATTGAGTACTGAAAAAGTCGACAACGACGGCGACAGTGATTATGGCGACGACGACGACCAAGGCGAAGAAGAAAAAGGAGGAGGAGGAGGAGGAAAAAGGAAAGAGAAGAATGAGGGATAAAGGAAGGCGCTGGTATAGAACCGAAAAATTAGTACTGATGCTCTGAGTCTATAGGCCTACTCCACTGTGCGATCTCTCTCATACACACACACACACACACACACACACACACACACACACACACACACACACACACACACCAAAGCGCTGGCCATAAAATATCCTAATTTATACAGATGTCACTGCTCTTCGTTTATGGAGTTTATGCATCCTGATCTAATTACCATCTATCTATCTATCTATTGCCAGACGCCTCAATCCCGTTTGGGGTGGCAACAAGCATATCGCCTCCACGTCGTCCTGTCCCCCGCCATTTCACTGCCCTGCTCCCAACTCACACCCCCCTCTCTCATATACCTCTCCACCCCATCCCTCCATCCCATCCTCGGTCTCCCCCTCCCACTTCCCCCCTCCACCTCACTCACATACACTCTCTTCGTCAGTCTCTCACCCTCCATCCTCTCCACATGGCCAAACCACCTCAGTGTGTTCCTCATAACACTTCCTATCACATCCACATCCACACCACAACGCTCCTTTATGTCCTCATTCGTCAGCCTGTCTCTCCTTGTGACTCCACAGGCTCCTCTCAAATAACTCATTTCCACTGCTCTCACTCTTGACTTGTGTCCTTCCAACAATGTCCAAGCTTCACTTCCGTACGTTAGAGTTGGTATCACAATACTGTCATGTAGTAACTTTTTCACTTCCATGCTCACTTCCCTGTTTCTTATCACTGCTTTCAAAGATATAATTACAATCCATAATATTCCAGTAGAGAAACACACAAGACGACAGGCAATCCCATTAACAGGAAAAAATAATCTTCAGTATCCATTAACAGAAAAAAAAAATCTTCAGCACTTATTACCATTTATAATTTAAAAAAAAAAAAATGTTTGATTAGTTTCAGATACAAAAAATATTAATGCAATCCCAGGTAAATTTTTCTGTCAACTTCTACCATCCTAACTCAAAAGGTGTCAGGTATAGAAAGCATAAACAATAAAATGTGTTGCGCAGGTGGGGTTCAGTGATATCCGAAACGATTCATATAGTTTATGTGATATCCGAAGCGATTAATACAGTTCATGATGACTATAGATTTGGCTGTTATCGCCCGACTGTGCATATGATTAAACGATGCTGACTCTACTTTTTTCTTTTCTTTTTTAAATCGAGGCGAAGATGCGCTTGACAGGTTGGTGATAATTGGCTGCATGCAACATTACTTCATAATCTCTTTACTCGTTAGCATTATTAAATGACAACATGTGCCTGTGGAGGAAACTTGGGATAGTAAATGTTATTCGGACGTGTTGCATTCAGCCAATCATCACCAACCTGTCATATGCATCTTCGCCTCAAAAAAAATAATAATAATAAAATATAAAATAAATAGTAATAATAATAATAATAATAATAATAATAATAATAGGAAACATTAAAGGAAAAGTGACAAATGGCTCCCTCATGAGAGTAAATTGACCAACACTGAACAGAATCATTGAGTATTTTGGAACAGTCATCCTCTGTGGTGGTGTTATTGTTTTACGTGTGTTTATATGTTTGTATGAGAGAGAGAGAGAGAGAGAGAGAGAGAGAGAGAGAGAGAGAGAGAGAGAGAGAGAGAGAGAGAAACCCCCTCAACCGAGCTAAGACTATTGTATTTCGGGTTAGCTATGCCACTGACTTCATTGTTATCCCTGTCGGTGGGAGGGGAGGGGAGGGGAGAGGAGGGGAAGGGAGGGGAGAGGAAGGGAGGTGAGGGGACGAAAGAAGAAAGCGAGAGAGAGAAAACTGGAAGATTCGTGGGAAAGGAAGAAGCAGAAAATGAGGAAAAAAGTGGGTAGAATTGGGAAGGAAAAAAGACTATGCAAGACGAGATGAAATATGACTAGATGAGATGATGGAGAGAGGAAAGGGTAGAAGACAGGAGAGGCTAAATGGGAAAGGGGAGGGAATGGAATGGGAGAGGTAGGGAAGGGGAAAGACCGGAAAAGTGTTTAAGAGGAGGAGGAGGAGGAGAAGGAGGAGGAGGAGGAGGAGGAGGAGGAGGAGGAGGAGGAGGGAAGAAGAGAAGAAAGTATATTGGAGACGTGGAGACAAAGAGAAGACAAAAAAGGAGGGAAAGGGAAGAGGATGGAAAGGATTTATGGAAAAGGAGAGAGGAGAGGAGAGGCTAAGAATCTGGAGGACTAGGTAGAAACGGAGGAGGAGGGGGAGAGGGAGGAGGAGGAGGAGGAGGAGGAAGGTGGGGATGAAGGTGACAGAGACCAGAGGGGGGAAAAAAACAAAAAAGGTTATACGGAAGAGAAGCATAGAGAAGAGAGAAACAAAAAAAGGAAGAGCAGGAAAAGAAAAGAACTAAGAGATGATTAAGAAAATTGTAAGAAGGAAAAGATGAGACGAGAGGATCACAGCAGTGAGAGAATAAACACACACACACACACACACACACACACACACACACACACACGCACACACACACACAAAAGGACTACTAAAAAGTTATTATGTATAAGCCGGATTAAGGAGTAGCGTACATGGAGGAGGGATGATTGAGGGAGAGAGAGAGAGAGAGAGAGAGAGAGAGAGCGTGTGTGTGTGTGTGTGTGTGTGTGTGTGTGTGTGTGTGTGTGTGTGTGTGTGTGTGTGTGTGCGTGCGTGCGTGCGTGCGTGTGTGTGTGTGTGTGTGTGTGTGTGTGTGTGTGTGTGTGTGTGTGTGTGTGTGTGTGTGTGTGCAGGTTCAACTTCAGGATATCCTTCCATCCCAACATCAGGACAATTTTCCCCTTTTTTCCTTCCGGGCATTTTCCTCTCATACTCCCCCAGGCCTTATATCTTAGAGGGAAATTATTTTATTCATGAAAAATATTATGAAATTGATCTGTCTCAAATACGAACAGAAATTCATTATAAAATTTGTCGGAAAAATCACGTCGCTACCCAAATTATTTTTTATTTTATTTATTTTTTTTTGGTCAGCGTTGGGTCAGCAGTATATATAACAGTTATCCCTATCATCGTTTCTCTGGTGATTTATTCTGGCTCTTTCGTCATTTTTCAGATCATAATTAGCTATGGGACCTAAGAGTGTTAATACTTCGCTTAGTATCTGCCATCGGAACCTTATTATTATATCCAGTAAATCACAATAACATCACCACTAGCCTTCTCATGATCAAGACAACTCTAGTATCCACCTTCATTAACCCCTGACGACATTTTGCTGAGTGAAACATAGGAGTCTGAGTGTAAAAAATAATAAAATACACAAAAAAAATAAGTGTACCTGAGTGTATGCCTGAGTGTACCTGAGTGTATGCTTGAGTGTACCTGAGTGTATGCCTGAGTGTACCTGAGCGTATGCTTGCGTGTACCTGAGTGTATGTTTGAGTGTACCTGTGTGTAAAAAAAAACCTGAGTGTAAAAAACAGACACATTTTACAACCACATAATTGTAACCGAGTGTAAATGTAAATCAAACTACTTGTAAATTATGTTTCAGAAATGCTGCCTCCCAAATAAGAACTTCGCTTTCCAATTTACCATCTCAGGTTTCTCTCTCTCTCTCTCTCTCTCTCTCTCTCTCTCCCGAACGAATACACACATCCATCTCTGAGTTACGACATGTTCAATATTGCCAGTTCCCTCTCTGTAACATATATGCTCTCTCTCTCTCCCCCCCCCTCTCTCTCTCTCTCTCTCTCTCTCTCTCTCTCTCAGGGGGAACTTGCACAATACGTTAGTCTGAGGAACTATTGTGTAAAAGAAGTACCGTATTGTAGTTGTTTGGCCATTCACTTACTGTACTTGAGAGAGAGAGAGAGAGAGAGAGAAACAATGACTACTTCGAATCGTGCTGCCAGGTACGCACAGGTGTTTCCAAAGGTAGTCACGTTAATTGTCTCCAAGTTTTTCAAAACAAATAAGTGAGGTCAACTAAGGCTTCTTGCTTACGAAATTCTTAGCATCCATATAACCACGCTAAGGTATATCGTAAATCACCATCTAAATTAATGGAGGGAATTAGAGTTATTATAATCCAGGTTTAATCTACAGTACTATGCTTCGTAATGAGGGCTTGATTATCCACATGCACAGGTGTACAACTAGCTTTCGAGTTCACCTGTATATTAACTTTGACACCACCAATTTCAATGCTCCATTACCCCTAGCCTTCTTGTTACAGGAATATGAGCAAAACATAACGCTAAATCCTTTATATTGTCTCACGCTGTAGTGGTAATAGTGGTAGTTGTGGTAGTGAAAGCAATGATGGTGGTGATTAAGATATTGGCAGTGGTGACAGAGGTGATGATAGGGTGGGCAGGTAGTGGTGTTTTGATGCTTAACTGGTCATTATACTGTAAGTCTTTCGATCTGACTTCCCGACAATGCTATTTTGCTACTCCCGAGATCAGTAACAGCAGCATAAAAGTAACGGCAACAGACAGCATTAACAGTATAAAAAAAAGTAATGAAAAATATATACGTCAGTAACATCAAGTAACACCAGAGTTAATAGCGCTAGTATAGGAGACAAATAAGTAACAGTAACACAGGAGTCAGTAGCATTAAGTAACACAAGTAGCGCTAACATGGAAATTTAAAGTAACAAAAGTAACAGTAACATGGGAGCCAGTAGCATTAAGTAACAAAAGGGGCGAATATGGAAGTATAAAGTAACAAAAAGTAATAGTTACACAGGAGTCAGTAGCATTCAGTAACATAAGTAGCGCGAATATGAAAGTATAAAGTAGCAAAAGTAACAGTAACACAGGAGTCAGTAGCATTAAGTAACATTAAGTAACACAAGAGCAGCGCTATTATGGAAGTATAAAGTGACAAAAAGTAAGTTACAAAGGAGTCAGTAGCATTAAGTAACACACGTCAGTTGCATTAAGTAACACAAGTGGCGCGAATATGGAAGTATAAAGTAACCAAAGTAACAGTAATACAGGAGTCAGTAACATTAAGTAACACACGAGTCGCATTAACTGAAGACACATTGGGTTTATCCTCCACTTCCCACCGCCAATGACCCGGCCTGAGAGTCACTATACTTTTGGGGGCAATCATGAGAGGGCCATCATGTCGTGAGCACGTCGTTAGGACCAGCCACCAGCCAGGGCACACCGCAGGACAAACAGACTGCCACTATACCCACCCACACCGCAGGACACATACACATTGCCATTATACCCACCCACACCGCAGGGCACAAACACACTGCCAATATTTCGACCCATACCGCAGGACACACACGGCAAGACTCACACACTCTGCCAATATACAGTACCTACCCACACCGCAGGACACACACACACTGCCAATATTTCGACCCACACCGCAGGACACACACCGCAACACACACACACATTGCCAATATACCCACCCACACCGGAGGAGACACACACACTGCCAAGATATCCACCCACACCGCAGGACACACGCCACACGACCATTCGGAAGGGCAGAATAAGCTCCAAGTAGCCAATATTATCAAAAACACCTTAACGAGAGGGAAATAGTAACTTCTTCTCCATTCTAACAGCTCTGGTGCTGTTCTTTTGTTTTATGCTGACGTAAACAAGCAAAGGGGGTAAGACTGCAAAATTATTCCTTCCAGTGAATACCAAACTAAAGAGCGAAGATCCACTATAGATACCTGGATACACTGCAATTAAAACACTGGAGGTCACAGTCACGGAGATATACTGTACATATGTTAGGACTCCATGTTATAATTACAGATCATAATAGATAAATAGATAAATAGATAGAGAGAGAGACAGATAGAAGCAGGAAGTCAGATGATGAGAAGGTATTGTGTCTTTTGCTTGTCCTCTTTTGCTTTGATAAAGCATTCATACCTTGTGTGTCCTGGTTTTGCACAATAATGACATAGAATGGACCTATCCCTTGACTGTGACCTACGATGTGATTTCCATTAAGAAGTGTTGTTTATGGCGCGAGACCTGCTTGGGCTGCGCGAAAACTTATGAAACTGCCTGTAGCACGGCGTCAGTGATCGAGGCCTTGTCATGTTTGGTTGTTTGGTCTGCCTGCTTTCGGGTCGCGATCGATTTTGTTCTCTGTTTGGGGTCGGTGTAGATGTTTTCACAGCTGATACTGTCTCAGGTACCCTCATTCTACTAGAATGTGCATGTGTGTCGACCATACCTGCGTTACTGCACTGCATCTCTACCTCGTTCATTAAGTCTAGCAAGCACATTCCTGGGGTGTACGCGATCGTCTTGGCGATCTTAAGGTCCTATCATACAGACTGAGAGTGACAGAAATGTTCAATTTTATGCATGAAGGACTAAGCTAAGAGTACTGACCGACTCCTCCATTAGACTGCTGGACAGAGATGGAGTGAGAGTATGCTGCTAGACGGGTACTACACACCCACTACAATGGGGAAGAGATGGGAACAGATTATAGCCGAGACACTTGGAGAGAGAGAGAGAGAGAGAGAGAGAGAGAAACATACGGGAAAGAACTCTAACATTTTTCCCTACGCAAACGACTCTACATAAAAGGATACGAAGCCTTTTCTCTTAAGCCAAGCAGTTTCCTACGCACAAACAGATGGCATTACAAACCATCAGGCAAACCCACACACACACACACACACACACACACACACACGCGCGAAAAAGGCGACACAAGAGAAACACAGGGAAAAACAGGAGACAATTATCTTTTTCGCCACGAGTAAAAAATATTCCCACTATATTTGCCAGAATTATTTAACTTTCCTGTGTGGTTTCGCGTAGGCATGTGAAGCTCCCTAATACTTCCTTACCAGTCCCTCTCCAGCACCCATCCTCGTGCTGAAGTGGCTGAGGTGATGAATATACAGGTGCATATCTTAAGTCTACTCACCTACTTCCGGCCAATCAGCAACACCTCACTCACCTGTAAAGAAAACATCAAAAATAAATTACAATATCCACAGCATTTATGAATAAGGAAATAATGAATGAATAAGGACAATCAACAGGAATATTAATGGTCACCTCTCCCTCTCTCTCTCTCTCTCTCTTTTTTACGAGCGGTCGTTAACAAGAAGAGCTAACAGCATGCATATCCCAACCCTTCGATTTTATGAAAGTGAAACGGGGCGATATTTCTCCATAGGCTTTCGGTGATTTTAGTCGACGGGAGTAGCTAAAAATCCAGGTTTCATTGCTCTCTCTCTCTCTCTCTAGATGATTTTTCCTCTAACGGATTTACAGTAGATATGGCTTAACTTTAACCTCATCAGTACGAGTTTTTTCCTAACTTTAAAAAATTGGTTAAAAGAAAGTTGGTTGACGGAGCTAATGCGTGAAATTGTGAAAAATAATAGTGCATTAAAAGAAAGTGTAAAGAAAATGTAAATTGATGGTATAACACTGAATATGATGAGCCTAAAATATGAGACACTTAGCACGTAAAACACAGTACGTCAAGATATGCACAAATCAAGGCATCAAACACCTTATCCACACACACACACACACACACACACACACACACACACACACACACCTCAAGCCTCCCTGATAATGGTGTTGCAGGATGTTGCGTAACTTTCAACACACTTTACTTGTTGCAATCTATGGTGTTCAGTCTACCGCATTCCTCTTTCACTCACCACTCTTCCATATACTTTACTTCTTATATCCTTCTCAACAGACTTATTCTTCTAAAATTCGAGCATTCCTGTCTCTCACCTTTGCTTTATATAGTGGCACAACACATGCACTCCGCCAGCTTCCGGTACCCCACTTTCATCCAGGCTTACGGTGAAAATTCTGAATAAGTTCTCGACAAACCTCTCCCTCCTTCCTTCCTTCCTTTCTTCTTTCTTTCCTCCCTCCTTCCCTTCCTTCCTCCCATCATCCCTTCATTCATTCTTTCCTTCCTTCCCTCCGCTATTTTTCAAGGTACGCTGCTGCACTTCCATCCATTTCCGCTGCTTTTCCAAACTTCACTTTCTCCCACCTTACCACACCCAGCGACTTCCCAACCATCTAGATCTGTACGATGCAAAATTTCCACCACAACAATATAAGGCTTTTTAAAATGCTCACTCCACCTCCTTCACCTTACCGGAGTCTTTCACTGTTTTCTCATCGTCTCCCCTTAAAGCTTCACTCACTTGCTCCTTCGTTTTCTTCACCTTATTTACTTCCTTCAAAGACAATTTCTTACTCTTTACGAAATTCCTCGGTACTTATTATTCATTCGCCCTCCTCTTAACTCCCTTACCTTTCACTTGCCTTCTTGCTGTTTTTCTTTGCATTCCTTCAACTCTCGAATATTCCCTTTTAATCATCCATACACTCCTTATGTCATAAACTTCAGTAACTTTCCTAAACACCGGTTCCCTGAGGTCGCATTTTTCTTTCACCTCTCTCTCTCTCTCTCTCTCTCTCTCAGCCGGGAAGCAGTAGAAGGTAAATCCTCTTGTCGCTCTGAAAAATTGGAATCGGTAAGCTAGGCCTCCTCTGATATAAGGGAGGGAGGGAGGAAAGACAGGGAGGGAGGGGAGGAGAGGTAGAGAGAGAGAAAGTGGGGGGAGGAATGAAAAGGGAGGAGGAGGAAGGGTAAAGAGAGACGAAGGGAGGGGATGAGAAGAGATGAAAAGGAAATAAGACAATAGGAAGACAAATGGGGGTGGAGAGGAAACGATGAATGGCAGGAGAAGAAGGGGAAATAAGGGAGGGGGCAGGAAGAGGAGGATGGGAGGGAGAAGTAGGTGGGTATGGGAAAAGAGGGGAGAGGGAAAGGAAGAAAGAGGTAGGGGAGAAGAAGAGGAAGAGGCCAGGAGAGGAGCAGACAAGAAAAGGGGGAACAGATCAAGGGGAGCGGATGGAAAGGGAGAGGAAAAGGGGAAGATGGAAAGGGGGATGAAGGGAGGAAAGACGGAGAGAAAAGGGGAGGAGAGGAGGGTAGGAACAAGATGGGGAGAAAAGAGAATACATAAAAAAAAAAAAAAGGTAACGTACTTCCTATAATTCAAGCATAATCGTGATAAATCAGGTGTGTGTGTGTGTGTGTGTGTGTGTGTGCTGCAATATATACATACATGTACACTTTATTTATGCTAGTGCAGTGAACATATGTAACCGTAGGAAATGTGTACAAAGGGCACTGTACAAAAATTGGGCATATTCTGTGTAGTTCAGGCACAAAAAAAATGTACAGAAATTGATAAAAATACATCTAACTTTAGGCCACCTTCTTGCTCGCTAAGTAGATCCCCTAACACCTCATCCTTACCGATTTATTTCTAGTTATCGGACGTTAATATTTTCTCTCGTATGCCACCGCACAAAATGTCGATATAGAACATGACACAAAAGAGACTAACAAGGAGTGCAAAATAAATCACTGAGAAGGAGGTGCTAGGAGCCTCTTGAGCTAGGAGAATACAGTCCTTTATACTTACTATCAATTTTTATTTTACTAATTTCTTTCCTTCTTGTAAAATTTTCTTCATGACCGCCAAATGCTGGTAATCACTGTTTCTCTCTCTCTTTTCCTGTAAGGTGTACTGACGGAGGGTGTAGATGGTATAAAGAGCCCTGTCCTGTACTACACTTGAGGAGTAACTGGAGTGTAAGTGTAATTATTTGTACTAAGACAGAACCGCCTCGCTGGGGTCAGTAAGGTTTGTGTGGTCTGTGTATCTATGTTACTATTTAATTCATGTTTCTCTGCTCCCCCACCCCTCTCTCTCTCTCTCTCTCTCTCTCTCTCTCTCACACACACACACACACACACACACACACACACACACACACACACACACACACACACGCCACAAATCTTAGAGCAAAACAATACTGTCGTGGATTTCAACAACTGGGGCGAGAAACGGAGGGGAGGGAGAAGGTGGGGTGGAGAGGGAGAAGGTGGGGAGGAGGGGAGCTGGGACAGAGGGAGGGGTAGGGAGGGGAAGAAAAGAGGGGAGGGAAGGAGGAGAGGTGGAAGGTAAAAGGGGAAGGGGAGAGGGAAGAAGGGGGAGGGTTGGGATTGTGGGAGAGGTGAAAAGGGAAAAGAAGGGGGAAGAAGAAGGGAAGACAGAACGGTAAGGAGGAGGGGAAGAAAGAGGGGAAGAGAAAGGGGAAGAGGGAGGGGAAAGGAGAGGAAGAAGGGTGGAAGGAGGAGGCACAGGGAAGAAAGGAAGGAACAAAAAAGAACTAGATAAAGAAGGAATTAAAGGAGAAAGTAATAAGACATTGATAAGAAAAAGAGGAGATATGTGAAATTCAAGGTACGAGAGAGAGAGAGAGGGAGAGAGAGAGAGAGGTAAATCCAACATCTAATTTGCCACATCCCCTTTCCATTCTTAAATCTAAATGGTTACTTTATAGGAGGGAGGGAGGGGGGAGAAGAGTATGGGGAGGAAAGAGAGTGATGAGAAATATGGAAGAAGGAAGACGTGGAGAGACGGAAGAGAGAACTGGGGAGGAAGGGCAGGTAGGAATACAACAGGAGAGATAGTTAGGGAGGGAGGGGAGAAAAGAGACGAGTAGAGGATTAGAGAGAGAGAGAGAGAGAGAGAGAGAGAGAGAGAGAGAGAGAGAGAGAGAGAATCCTATGATCATTGTTCATCAAAGGAAAGACGGATCAAGGCAGTGAAATGACGCTACTCTCTCTCTCTCTCATGGTCTTCATCCCTCCTTTCTTACTGACTCTCTCTTCTCATCCTCACCCCCACTTTTCTCGTCGGCTCCCTCTCATTCATCCCACTCCTCCCTTCCGTTCCTCTTCTCCTCCGTCCCTCCCTCACCTCCCCTTGCTTCCTCCCTCCATCCATCTTTCTTGACCTTACGAAAACTTCTGAGAGATGGAAGATAAATTTGCTGCAAGACGGTCTTTAACCTATACTCACTTTTGAGCCAAAGGTGGATGCTGTCTACAGTTCTATTTTTAAGATAATGAAGTGTTTGGAGTCGAATGAGGTGAATTTATTGTGCAACTCTCTCTCTCTCTCTCTCTCTCTCTCCAGCGAATAAAAGAAGACTGGGAAAACTAGGTCAAGCAAGTGTGTGTGTGTGTGTGTGTGTGTGTGTGTGTGTGTGTGTGTGTGTGTGTGTGTGTGTGTGTGTGTGGATAATGAGAGAGAGAGAGAGAGAGAGAGAGAGAGAGAGAGAGAGAGAGAGCGCCTGGGGCCAAACTATCTGGTCTGACAGCTGACTCTCCCCTCGTGGCAGGACAACAGGAGGAAGGGGGAGGGAGGAATGGAGGAAAGGAGAGAGGGAGGGAGGGAAAATGAAAATATGGAGGGAAAAAGGAAGAGGAGAAGAGTGAAGGAAATGGAGAGATGGTGAAAAAAGGAGGAAAGGTGAGAAGGAGAGACGGAAAATGAAAATATTGAGAAAAGGAGGAAGGAGTGAAGGAGGAAGTGAAATGGAATGATAGTGAGAAATGAAGGAAATGGAAGAGGAGAGGAGAGAGATGGAGAGAAAGGGATGGAGGGATGAAGAAAGGGAGGGAGGGAAGATGGAGGGGTGGAGAGAAGTGGAAGAAGAAATACAGAGAGGGAATAGGGGAATGAGAATGGAAAAAGAGGAATAAATGACCAACCCATTCAGCCCGAGTACCTACCATGCTGTCTCTACTGTTAAGGCCAAATCCCTCACAATGAAGGAAGAAAATTGAAGGAGGAAGGATGGAGGAGGGGTGAAGGAAATAGGAGGGATGGCGTAAAGGAAAGATGGAGAAGGGATAGCGGGAGAGAGAGAGAGAGAGAGAGAGAGAGAGAGAGAGAGAAACGGGAAGAATGCGAGGGAAACCGAAGAAGAATGCGAATGTGGAAGACAATGTGACTGGTGGAGAGGGGGCACTGAACAAAAAGAGTGAGGGAGAGACAAAGGAACCCTGAGGAAAATTGGTATCTTGGTAGGGGAGGAGGAAGAGGAGGAGGAGGAGGAGGAGGAGGAGGAGGAGGAGGAGGGAAAAGTAGGGGAGAGGGGGAAAAGTGAGAGGAGAAGAGGGGAGAAGGAAAGAAGTATAAGACGATGGGGAGAGAGGTGATGGGAAGGAAAATGGAAGAGAAGAGGGACTATGTGGGGAGAGGAGAAGGGATAGAAGAGTGAGACTGAAGGGGATATGAGGAAGAGAAGAGAAGGGGAAAAAGGAAGGAGGAGGGAAGGGAGAGGAGAGAACAGGGAGAAGAATGACAGAGGAGACGGAGGGGAGAGAGGAAAGAGGAGAAAGAGTAGGAAAAGTGATAATAGAGAGAAGGGAGATAAAAGGAGAGGAAACGAAGGAGAGGAGAATGAAGGTAAAAATAGGGAAGATGGAGGAGAGGAGAGGAGACGAGAGGAAAGAAGAGGAAAGGGAGTCAAGGGGGGGAGTCTCGAAGAAGAAGGGAAGAAAATAGGAAGATGAAGAGGAGAGGTAAAGAAAAGAAAGAGAAGGGTGGAAGGAGGAAAAATGAAAGGGAGAAGAAAGGGTGGGGGAAAGGAAAGAAGGAGAGAGAGATGAGAAGAATGAAGAGGAGGGAAGACCGAGAGGAATAAAGAGGAGCAAAAGAGAGGGAGAGAAGAAAAAAGGAAGAAAATGTCGAAAGGAAGAAGGGAGAGAAAATACGAAGGGGGAAAACAAGAGGGATAAAGGGAGAGAAGGAGGAGATGGAAGGGAGACGATAGGAGGAGGAGGAGGTGGAGGAGGAAGCATAAGCTAATTAAGGCAAGGCAATTAATCCAAATAAGCTTAGAGAGAGAGAGAGAGAGAGAGAGAGATGCGTGTGGATGACGCTCCCGTAAAATAGAACTCTGAAATTACTGAGCGAAGACGGACGATAGTAAAAAATAAAAAAAAATAAAATGGAGAAGGAAGGGGAGCGAGCACTGAGAAGGATTTGCTGAAATTTCACTTGACCCAGCATCATAAAAAAATAAAAATAAAAATAATAATAATAATAATAATAAATTCCGTCTTGAATATATCGATAAGGGAAATAGAGATAAGACTGATAATATTAGACGCATGAGAGAGACAGACTAGGGAAACAAGGCAGAGAAATGAGAGGAAATAAACATAAAGACGATACAAAAAGAAAGAATACGGAAAATACACGAAAGATCGCTCATAGGCTGCAACATACGTGAATATTCAACTTCACCCAGATAGCTTGTCGTTCAACCCATTCCTCTCAATATCTATTCTCTTCATCCTTGATTAGCCTTCAACCCTTCCACCAAGTCTGGCCCACATCGAATAAAAAATGTTTGAGTTATAAGGTTAACAGTCTAAGCTTACCGTATGATAATTACTTGACCGTTCTCAGTGTCGAATCACTTTCTTCTTGCCTTACCCTCAACCTTCCACCATGTTTGGTTTAAATCAGACCAAAACTACTTAAGATGACCTTCCTACAAGACCTTGACCTTTCACCTATTGTTCTCGAAAACAGTTGGTCAACCGCTGAGCACACACACACACACACACACACACACACACACACACACACACACACACACACCAACGAAAACAATACCCGGCTCTCGCAATCGCAAGCGCGGGTGTAAAAACTGAAAAAGAAGAGATTTACACTTTCAGCCTCTCCTATCTACTGCCAGCTGAATAAGACTGGCTGGGACTGATGCAAGAAAGAAAGAAAGAAACAAAGAAGTAAAGAAAAAGAAAAAAAGAAAAATCGCCATGGCCATGAAGGAGGAGGGGTGAAAGGTGACAACACTCTCTGTTCCTCAAATCACTCTCACCTGAAAGAAAGTCTGGCGTTTGATTGAAGAAAATACCAGAGTTTTCCCCAAGATGAGAGGGTTAAGTGACAGAATTAACAGTGACAGAATTAACAGCGACAGAATTAACAGTGACAGAATTAACAGTGACACAATTAACAGACAGAATTAACAAAGACAGAATTAACAAGAACAGAATTAACAGCGAACAGATTTAAGAGACAGAATTAACAGTGACAATTAACAGCGACATAATTAACAGTGACAGAATTAAGAGACAGTATTAACAGAGACAGAATTAACAAAGACAGAATTAACAGTGACAGAATTAACAGCGACAGAATTAACAGCGACAGATTTAAGAGACAGAATTAACAGTGACAATTAACAGCGACATAATTAACAGTAACAGAATTAACAGGGACAGAATTAACAGTGACAATCAACAGTGACAGAATTAACAGTGACAGAATTGACAGTGACAAAATTAACAGTGACAGAATTGACAGTGACAGAATAAACAGTGACAGAACTAGGAGACAGTATTAACAGTAACAGAATTAACAGAGAATTAACAGAGAGAATTAACAGTGACAATTAACACTTAGGCTCCTATCACACTCAGAATAACAAAATCGTGGACATTTGCTAGGGTACATCACAAGAGCTGCCCCGACCATGAAGGGGTTACTGATAAACATTGAGATCCTATGACTCACTTGTACCTGAACAAAATAATAAAAAAAAGGGGGAAGGAAAATAAAAGATGGGACAAAAGAAGGGGTAATTTTAGAGGTAGAAGAGACGGAGGAGAAGAAGACAGCATAAAGAAAAAATTAATGAAATATAAAATCGATATATAAAACGACGACGAAGGAAGACGGAAAAAGGATATAAGAAATGGAGGAATTTTAAAAACGCAAAAAGAAAAAAAAAAGAAAAAGGGATGACCAGGAGAAAATCGAAATAAAGAAAACGGGGAGAGGTTGTAAAAGAGAAAATGGGTGATAAAAATACGCTTGACAGAAAAAAGGATTATGGCAAGGGAAAGGAAATGAGGCAACAAACGAGAGAGAGAGAGAGAGAGAGAGAGAGAGAGAGAGAGAGAGAGAATCACTCCTAAAGGCCACAGTCTCATAAAACACGAAAGGGTAATCTAACTTTCCATGTACGTCTTGCTGACTTAGAAAGGACACACACACACACACACACACACACACACACACACACACACACAGCTCTCTCTCTCTCTCTCTCTCTCTGATTTAGTTACTCGTTCACTCATCCCCTCTAACTCATTCCTTCACCCACTCTGTAAATCTCACACTCTCACTCACCCACTCACTCACGCACTCACTTACTCACTCACTCACCCACTCACTCAACCACTCACTCACTCACTCACCCACCCACTCACTCACTCACTCACTCACTCACCCACCCACCCACTCACTCACTCACTTACTCACTCATCCACTCACCCACCAACTCACTCACTCACTCACTCACCCACTCACTCACTCACTTCCACCAGCTTGCAAAATCCCTCTCACTTTCCAGCGACATACAGCCCCCATACGCACATACACCAAAACTAACACAGATATGCACACACACTAAAACACACACATCCACGTGTACACGCAATTACACTGGCGCTCAAACCACTGCACACACACACACACACACACACACACACACACACACACACACACACAATACTATACACATGCACAAAAACGCAAATACAGACACATATAGAAACGTACACACACACACACACACACACACACACACACACACACACACACACACGAGCCAGAGCTGAAGTTGTAGATAAAATTGTGCAAAGTTAGGAACCCTCTTTAGTCCGAGAAATTAATAGTGGTGGCCAGGCCTTCCTCTCTCTCTCTCTCTCTCTCTCTCTCATTGTCAGTGTCGAAAAGCTAAAAGGGTATTATGTTTTGTTTGAGGTGTGTGTGTGTGTGTGTGTGTGTGTGTGTGTGTGTGTGTGTGTGTGTGTGTGTGTGTGTGTGTGTGTGTGTGTGTGTGTGTGTGTGACGAAATCTACTTAAACAGCTCTTTCCGATTTTAACCAAACATGGTGTACAGGTTGAAGGTTAGCCAGGGGGTCGACCTACTGATTTTGAGAACAGCAGGTCAAAGGCTCGAGCTACAGGATTAGGTCAAGGTCAGCTTAATTTTTCTTTAATTCTAGATAATATCTGAGGAAGGGCGAGGCTCTAGTGCTCTCTGAATGCCCCCCCCCCCATTTTTCTTTTCATTATAGTTGGAAAATGTGAGTGCGTTTAAGTATTTGGGTAGTGTGATGAGTAAGGATGGAGGTTTGGAGGGTGAAGTGCTTGAAAGGGTGCAGCAGGGAAGAAGGGTTGCTGGTTCCTTGAAAGCAGTGATAAGGAACAGGGAAGTGAGCATGGAAGTGAAAAAGTTACTACATGACAGTATTGTGATACCGACTCTAACGTACGGAAGTGAAGCT
>NC_136982.1:3077500-3162500 GCF_032717465.1 Coenobita brevimanus | reverse complement strand
AGGCTGAGAGAATGGAACAATTAAGAGAGTAGGAGGGGAAGCAGACTGAGGGAATATGTGTTGAAGTGGATTTGAGAGAGAGAGAGAGAGAGAGAGAGAGAGAGACGCCAATCACAACCCATCCAAACAGACCAATATAATGAGCTAGGTAATAGGGTCGTCTCGCTTTCCCTAATGAGCCTAATTAAGCTCATTTAACCCCATAGATTCATTATCCCACACCTTCATTAATCCTTTCACCCCTAGGACGTCATTTTCACTTTATTCATGCCATTTACAGACGATTTTATTACACGATTATATTTACCATTTATTTTATTTACTCTTAGTGTTCGTTTGATAATTTCCCCAATAAATAAATAAATAAATAAATAAATAAAGGAAAACTGTGCAGCCTTAATTCACAGCAGGAGACTCTATGTAACCTTAATAAAAAAAATGAATAATACCATAGTTAGCCCTAAAACGCCTTCTCTAGCGCTCCCGATTGCTATGACATCGCTTTCCCTTGGTACCTCATCCTCCCCTTTAAAAAATGGTGCAGAGGATGAAAAATAATTTAGTAGCAGCGATAATAATAATAAAAAAAGATATACTCGGTCTGAAGCGGTTAAAAGGGGAGACTCGATCATGTACTTCACTTTCATTTAATTGTGGATTATTTTTCACCTCTCTCTCTCTCTCTCTCTCTCTCTCTCTCTCTCGGCATTATTTTCAGCTTTTTTCATTATTCTTTTCTCTGTTTTTGTTTGTTCGTCTGTCTGTCTCAAAACCTAATATTCCTTCCCCATTCCATCATTGCTGACTACGCCTCTCTCTCTCGTAACCTAATATTCCCTCCCGATTCCATCATTGTTGACTGCGTCTCTCTCTCTCTCTCTCTCTCTCTCTCACCAATTGATACTTCTCTCCTATCATTGTTATAGAAAACGTTTCTTTCCCTTGTCTTGTTAAGCTGGGTCGTATTTTAATGCCTCTCTCTCTCTCTCTCACACACACACACACAAACACACACACACACACACACTCCAGTATGTTCAAAATGAATTCACACACAAGACACCACATAAACAGTATCAAACATCATCACAGTATTCATGATATTATACTGAGCATTAAAAAAAAAAAAATCAATAAGGGTCCAAATCTCAGCCACTACGAAGCTAAAATTACTGATAATATTATGTCCAAAAAAAAGTCCTTCAAATTAACAACAAAGCCTATGACGCCATTTAAATCCTTAAGTAAATTCTAAGGCGTCTTGGCAAGTAAATTGAGTACTTAAGGTAGGTAATTGTGCTAACCTGGGCATGTACTCAAGCCAGGTAAGGTCCCTAACACCTTTTCCTAAGCGATTTATTTTGAATATTACACCTCACTGTCCTCCTGTGTGTTACCTAAATCCTTTCAACATCGCCATACTCTGCATAAGTATCGTACACGAGGCTAATAACCATCCATATCCAAAAATAAATCGCTAAAGAAGGGATGTTGTGGAGCCTCCCCCTAAGCAATTTCAAAAGGAGGGCCACCCATCCCCCAAAGAGTTTGTGAATTGCATCATCATCATCACTCTAATTATCTCTTCAGGCTGCTACGTGACCCCGCTTTGTTATATCAGGCTTGCATAACAGGAGATGATGGGATTATGTTGTGTTGGGCTCTGTTGAGGTTGTTTGTGTGTGTGTTTGTTTGAGTTACATTATGTGTGTGCTTTCTGTTGCTCTGTGTGTGTGTGTGTGTGTGTGTGTGTGTGTGTGTGTGTGTGTGTGTGTGTGTGTGTGTGTGTGTGTGTGTGTGTGTGTGTGTGTGTGTGTGTGTTTAAGCGATGGGGAGAAAGGATGGAGAGAAGCCAGAAGGGGTGGAGGGATGGAAAGAAAGAATGGAGTGAAGATGGGAGGGGTGGAGGGAAAAGACGATAGGAAGGGTGAGAGGATGGAGAGAAGGTAGAAGAGAAGAAGAGATGGTTAGAGAGATGGAGTGAGAGAAAAGAAAGGATGAAAAGAGAACAGAATCGATGAAGAGAAGGAAAAATATTACGAAAGAGGGAGCTGAGGAGAGAAGGCTGGAGATAGATGGAGAAAAGAGTGTAGTGGTGGAGGAATGGAGGGAAGAGTGGAGAGATGGAGAGAGAAATTCCACAAGAGGTAATCATTTCTGGACCCTGGTGAAGGAGAGATAAGGGACTAAAACCATTAAATACGCAGGGAAAGAGGAAACTTCAACCATTGTGCTGGCATGATGAAAGAGATGGAACCATTTTACTTTTGATATCCAGTGGCGAGACGGTCTATTCGGTTTGGGAGAGACTTTGAACTGCGGTGGTGGTGGTGGTGGTGGTGGTGGTGGTGGTGGTGGTGGTAGTGGTGGTGGTGGCTATATCCTTACTGCAACTATCGTCCCCGTAGTGAAGGGGTTAAACACACACTTTGATAAAATTTTGACCAGAGATGGATGATATTTTTCAACCTTTCCCCTTCCTATGGTGTACTGATGAATGAAACTAGAGATGCCCCAGTCATGAAAGGGCTAATGCTGACTATATTAACCCTTACAGTATTAACACTCTCAGGCTCTCACGACTCTCTCTCGACTGAATGAAATCGTCTGTAGAGTAATATAAATAACGTCTTAGGGATGAAAGTCTTAAACCCACGAGACGAGAAAACTTGGCCCTGTGTGAAGGATGATAAGAGAGTTGGCCCTATTAACCCTCTCAGCACGAGGACCTATTCTCAAGACCTCTTCCTTGCCATCCCTAGACGAGGTAAGTCCTAAAGGTATTCTCTTAAGCTGATTACATTCACCTGGTGGTAGAGATCGAGACAGATAGAGGCAGAGGTAGAGGAAGAGACAGAGGTAGGGGAAGAGGCAGGGGGTAGAGACAGAGGTAGAGGTAAAGGAACAGAAGTCATAAAGTGCTTAGATGGAACTACTGTATGTTTTCACCACGAGAAAGTCTATCAAATTTTCCCCACGCATATTCCTGACGATTTTATTCAGCACAGGGTATTTTCCAGGAGGAGGCGTCATATCCAATTTTATGTACTCTTCTGGCTACGTGGAGAGGTTTGGCAATGTGCTGAGGATGGAGAGCGAGATACTAACGAGGAGTGTTAGTGAAATGGAATGGGGGGGTAAGGAGGGGAAGGCCAAGGATGAGATGGTGGGATGGAATGGAGAGGGTATATGAGAAAAGGAGGTGTGAAATGGCGAGGGACCGGGTGACAAGGAGGCAATTTGTTTGTGGCCACCCGTTACAGGATAAAGGCGTCTGGCAATTAACAGATAGACTATGAAATATCCCTGCCAAGATGAATAAATTTAACTACTTGAAGATAAAATAAATATCAGAGTAATTCATAACGATTCCTTTATGTATATCAGACGGGCGATAACGAAGATAGTGTATGTTTTGCGAGGCTTTACTGTGTGTGTGTGTGTGTGTGTGTGTGTGTGTGTGTGTGTGTGTGTGTGTGTGTGTGTGTGTGTGTGTGTGTGTGTGTGTGTGTGTGTGTGTGTGTGTGTGTGTGTGTGTGTGTGTGTGAGGGGGGGAACACACTAGCTCAGCATCCCTCCCTTCATCCGTAAAACACAATTCCCCTTCTGTTTTATATCCGATTTGTAAAACGCCTACTGTAGTGAAAAGGGGGTTTGTATATATATTCCCGTCTCTCTCTCTCTCTCTCTCTCTCTCTATCTATCTATCTATCTATCTATCTCCACCGGTCTCGGATATCACGGGAAACTCAATTAAATGAAATCATGGGGGGTGGTAAATTATTCTCTCTCTCTCTCTCTCTCTCGTTCTCCATGCCTTCCTTCTTTTCACTCTATCTTTCTTTTCTCCTTCCTCTTCCTGTCTTCTTTTCTTCTCATTTCCTTTCTTTCCTCCCTCCCTCCATCCTTCCTTCTTTCTTTTCCTTTCTCTCTCGTTTATTTCCTTGAGCCTTGTTCATTTCTCTCTCCCCATTTCCTTTCTTCCTTCTTTACTCCACTTCTTCCTTTCTTGTGTCCTCACTTCCTTCATGGTTTCACTCTCTCTCTCTCTCAATCTTCCTCGCTTTCCCTGCTTGCTTACCTCGCTACGTATTTCATTCATTACACTTTTCCCATCTCTCTCTCTCTCTCTCTCTTTCTATCTATCTATCTATCTATCTCTCTCTCTCAAAAATCTTCCTTTCTAAAGTGGGTACAACAACACTATCTGAAGTTACCGGGAACAAAACACTACAAGCAGGAGGAGGGGGGACGAAAATGGGGGAAACTGCTGTAGATCTGACCAGTTCTGGGACAAAAGCTGTCCTACTTTTCCACTACGTCTGAACACTTAGGGTACGCCTGCCTCTTTCCCCCTGACGCATCACATACAGAGACATCAGTGGGCAGAGGAATGTACCAAGACTCTCTCAGCTTCGTAATATTAGCCAGTAGAGGAAAGTGAGGCGCAGAAGAAGTGAAATATTAAAGCCAACACTATCTATTTATCTATCTATTGCCAGACGCCTTAATCCCGTAAGGGGTGGCCACAAACAAATCGCCTCCATGTCACCCTGTCTCCCCGCCATTTCACTGCCCTGCTCCCAGCTCACACCCCCTTGATTGTACATGAAATACTTGGAACAATGGAAATGAATGCCAAATAAAAAGAACTTGTCAGTGTTTGGTGGTGCGTGGTATAGGGGTGAATAAGGGAGCGGCCTGGTGTGGTGGGTAATTGCAAGGACGAGGGAGGGTGTTTTAGTGTTGAGTGTTAATTGACTTAGTGAGGGGTCTGGCACCAGCAAAAAGGTTAGTGCCCCTGTACACCCCCACACTGTCTCTCTGCAAGTGTGACAGGGATGGTATTAAAGTGAAGCAGACAGGAAAAGTTGATCATGTTACTGCACTGGTGGGATGTTAATTACTCCTACTTCATTATACACAAAGGGGAATTAGGGTAGGGTAGTGATGGAGATGGGCTGTCATGACATGATGAACAGATGACACGAAGGGTGTGTGTGTATGGAGGGGGTATATGTATGTCTATGGTGTGTGTGTGTGTGTGTGTGTGTGTGTGTGTGTGTGTGTGTGTGTGTGTGTGTGTGTGTGTGTGTGTGTGTGTGTGTGTGTGTGTGTGTGTGTGTGAGAGAGAGAGAGAGAGAGAGAGAGAATGATCATCCAAATACCTCCTCTTACTTTACGTTACAAATCCAGTACACTTCTAAGTCATTTTAAGTTTCAGTTGCCGAAGGAAATGTAAAACTCTCTTTGCTGCGTAACACCTAATATCAAACACGAAATTGCCTGCGTTATTATACCTGTCCAATAGTAAAAAAATGAAATATGTATATGTAATGGATGGCTCAGAGTTTACAAGGTCACACACACACACACACACACACACACACACACACACACACACACACACACACACACACACACACACAGCTCTTTAAATCTCTAGATATACAGATAAATAGACAGACAGACAGACAGAGATGGATAGACAGACAGATAGATAGACAGACAGACAGACAGACAGATCAACAGAAAACATAAGTGACCAGTTGTTCTAAGCGTCACATCCCTTCACTAGTCACGAAGAAGTGCTGTGATAAAGTTGCACAGCCATAGTATTGTCTTTAATTTCCCGGACGTACGCGAAATAAGATGAAACGGAACAGAAGTCTTGGCCAGGTTGAGGTGAAAAGTGTATAGTAGCTTTCCTGAAATTAGGGGAGACTGTATCTAATGAGGATGAAAAATCTCTCTCATCCTCGGTACCTATCTCTTCTGGCTCAAGGAGGAAAGATGCAACACGTCATCATAGTAAAAGGGTTAAGATACCACACACATATAACGTCATCTCAGCGAGTGAGGTTAAAAAATAATATCCGTCTTTTATTTTCCTTTTTGTTTACTTGGATTCTTTATTTACCATTCAATAAAACCCCAACACTGGAGAAAATTGCCCCTGAAAACCATGCAGGAAGTTCATGAGAGGACAAAGGAATACAGTGAGGCGTAAACAGGAAAAAAAGTACAGGAAATACAAAGTTGATTACAGCTACAGACACAGACAACGAACTAAGGCACTACACGAAGGGAAAAAAGGAAAATACACAACAGGAAAACATTATATACAACGCATTAATTCTTCGGCAAGAGTACCCGAATCAAAATCTTAAACAGCCATCCCTGCAAACCCACGAAGGGGTAGAGGGAGGGAGGAGTGAAGAGGAAAAGGGGGAAAGGAGGAGGAGGAAAAAGGGGGAATGGGGAAGGAGAAAGGAGAGGATGCGGAGAGGGGAGGGGAATGAGGGAATGGGGAGGGAAAAGAGAGGACGGGGAGGGAAAAGAGGGGATCGGGAAGGGGAATGAGGAGCTAGGGAGGGGAATAAGATAATGACTGGAAAAGAAAGGATGAGAAAGGGAAAAAAAAGACATGGGAGAGGGGAAAAGAGATGGGGGAGGGGAAAAGAGGGAACAGAGAGGGGAAAAGAAGGGATGGGAGAGGGGGAATGAAAGGGGGGAGGGGGAGACTTAGATATTCCAGCCCCCTTCTTGAGTGAAAGCGTGGACTGGGAGAGTTGAGAGGCAGTAGAGAGAGTTTGCTGGCTGCGTTATTGAATCTGTGTGGCCCTCTCTGTGTGTGTGTGTGAGAGAGAGAGAGAGAGAGAGAGACTACTTACAGTTCATATACGTCTTTGGGGTGTAACATCTCCCAAATTAAAGGATATTTACTGCATAACTCTCTCTCTCTCTCTCTCTCTCTCTCTCTCTGATCAAGCAGAAATACACATCAAAATTGCAAAAAATAACAGCTTTCCACATTATTTTCACAATGCCATCCATAATTATTTATCACAGTGAATGGTGAGCTGTCTGTCTGTCCCTTTCTGTCTTTGCTGTATATCTGTCTCTTTCTGTCGTTGCTGTCTGTCTGTTTCTTTCTGTCTTTCCGTCTGCTAAATATAGTGACAGCGATTAAAGTAACATCTCCCAGGGCAACACCTTCAAGATCGCCAGGTAACTCAATTAAAAAAAAAAGGTAAAGGAATATGTTAACGCTGATACGGAACAATACCGTCATTTTCCTTTTAATATTATGTCAGAGCTTTTTATTAACTGCGGTACAAAGGTCTATTTTTCTTTTCCTTTTATTTCTTATGTGTTATTATTGTTCCTATTATTGGAGTCAGCACTGATATAAACCTTCACCACGGCCATATCGCCTAACCTACAAAATCCCAGACTTTGCAGAGTATACTGTCCCAACCCACCATCATCCCAGTCCGTCCGACAACGTATCTCCGCCTACAAAATCCCAGACTTTGCATAGTATACTGTCCCAACCCACCATCACCCCAGTCCGTCCGAAAACTTATCTCTGCCTACTCCTCCCTCTTTGTGCCCCTTTGCATACAACTTCTGAGAAATATGAGGCTTGTACCACCACACTGCCAACCAAATCTTTTTCTGATCATCCTTCCTCCCTTCCACCCGACACAGTACCAAGGACATGCCCAAGACTGTGAAAGGGCGAACATCCATAGTCCTGAACGCTGAAAGCAGGAGGAGGAGGACGAAGAGGAGGAGGAGGAGGAGGAGGAGGAGGAGGTGGAAGAGGAGGAGGAGGAGAATTCTTTATGGAATCTTGAAAATTTGGATAATATTGGGAACGATCAGTTTTTTTTTTCTATTACGAGCTTTGAGTACGAAGGAAGGGACACACACACACACACACACACACACACACACACACACACACACACACACACACACACACACACACACAATCTAGATAAACCCCTGAGTACTTTTCGACTTGCATTTACAGTATCCCTCAACCCCCCCCACCACACACACACACCTCACCCCCTGCCACCCCACACCCACAGCCGCCCCCACACCCCCTACTCCTGCCGCAGCGATAAGCCCCAAAGTCTGCAAAGGCGCGTCGTAAATAGCGGCGGTGGAGAGTTAAGGCACCGTAAGGATAAGTTCTGTCGGATCAAAAGTTGGTTTGGCGAGGAACGGTATCAGAAAATGAAGTTTACCCAGAAGGCATAAAAGGTCTTGATCCTAATTTTTGGGGACTGTCTCTCTCTCTCTCTCTCTCTCTCTCTCTCTCTCTCAGCCTGGTATCAGATCCCCAGGGGCATAAAAGGCTTTGATTATATTTTGACCCCCCCCCCTCTCTCTCTCTCTCCTACATCTCATATTCTCATATAAGATCATAAATATTTCCCTCCTCCTCCTCCTCCTCCTCTCTCTTCTTCTTCTTCTCCTCTTAGTTGCACCAACAGTAAAATATGACGACTTGCCTACGTCTATCATTTCTCTCTCTCTCTCTCTCTCCACTCACACACACACCACATTCATCAATTCTCCACTCATCACTCTGTCTTGCGCTCCGATCTATCTATTTATCTATCTATCTATTTATCCGTGTGTCCCTACTATCTATTTATCTCGATCCATCTATCTATCTATCTATCGACATGTCTGTCTGTCTATTTATCTATCTACCAGGAGCCATCCATATCTACCTACCAATCTATTATTATTCATATATCTATTTTTCTATCTATCGATCTATCTATCTATCAGGAGCTCTATAAAATTATCTACCAATCCATCTGCTCTACTATTGATCCGGATTCTCGCCCCCCTCCCCGCCCGACCTTCCAGCATTCCAATCTGCCCTTCCTCCTATATTCCTACCAAACTGTTTATCTATTTAACTACCTGTCTATCTATTTGTCATCCACCTACTTATTAAGCTATTTCTATCTATCAGTCATCTATCTATTTATCTATCAGTCCTGTCAATATATTTTCACCAAAGTACCCCCCCCTTTTCAAAAATACCACTCTGATCTTTTTCATATACTCATCTACATCTATCTATCTATCTATCTATCTATCTATCTGTCTATCTATCTATCGCCTGGCGGGATTATGGGCAACGATTATATTTAGTCCATTCATCGATTATATATTCGTCCTTTTGCAGCCTCTTTTCCGTAGCTCAGTGTCAGAATAAAACAATACTACAGCTCTACATCCATTCAACAGCACTTCTTCGTGACTAGCACCGTATTCTAATGTTTGTCTCATAGTTCTGTGTAGAAGAGATAATACTACAACTCTGCATCCTTTCCACGGCGCTTCTTCGTGACTAGCACCGTATTCTAATGTCTGTCTCTTAGTTCAGTGTAAAAAAGATAAAGATAATACCACAACTCTGCATCCATTCAACAGCGCTTCTTCGTGACTAGCACCATATTCTAACCATCATCTCGTGCATGTAAGATCTGGCACCCTTTCCCCTTGCAATGTACGTCACTATCCCATCCTAATATGACTTTCTATGTTCTCTCCTTAGTCTGTTTTTAAGCTCAATTTTTCTATTCGTTTTTATAATAACCATCTCTATTCTTCGCTTTTACGTCACCTCTAAAATAAACACATAATTTACACGAATAACTGATAAGTGGACGGTGTATTAATATTCGTTTTTATGTTAAATTATATTCTTCGTTTTTAATTCCCTCTACAATAAACACATAATGTACATGAATAAGTAATAAATGGGTATCAAATGCGTATGAAGAAATAAGAAGATAAACAAGATGATAAAAAGAAGAAATAACGTAAATAAGAGAACAAATAAGAAGTTAATACGACGTTGACTTAAGACATTACGACCCGTCTTCTTAAGGTGCCTTTTTCGTCACACGCGCACTTTTGGTGGTTTGGGCGACACTCAAGATCTCTTAGACTGTTTATTTCTAAGTCTGGCACGATATTTCGTTAAGCACTCTATGACCATATCAAAAATATAAGAAATAACACGAGAGACTTCAAGGTCACACAAAATAAATCGCTAAAGAATGGTTGTTACAGACCTCCTAAGTTGGCGACGTGATGGGTCCAAGGTAACACTGTGAGGAATATGGCTGTGTGTGTGTGTGTGTGTGTGTGTGTGTGTGTGTGTGTGTGTGTGTGTGTGTGTGTGTGTGTGTGTGTGTGTGTGTGTGTGTGTGTGTGTGTGTGTGTCATCATGCACCCATAACGCCTCAGTAACTGTTATGACGAACAGTGCCCTGCCTCGGATCGCCATAATACTGTTGATGACATTCGTGACGCAAAATATCATCAATAATATGTTCACAGCCACGAAACTGAGCAGAATGTAAGGTCAAACACTGCTCCACACGCCAAACTGGTTCCCGATCATCAAAGTCATATTAGCAACTCTGAAATATACCAATGAGTTACTTTTTTACCAACACCATTGCTTGTTACGATACTGAGGGTGGTCAAGGTTTTCATTATTGTATATAGTGTTAGCTTTACATGGTGTAGACTTGGCTCGCACCTTTGATAACAGTGTCCTATGCATGTGCGAATATCAATGTTTGGACGTGCCCGGAGACAGGAGATGCTTTGTGTGTGTGTGTGTGTGTGTGTGTGTGTGTGTGTGTGTGTGTGTGTGTGTGTGTGTGTGTGTGTGTGTGTGTGTGTGTGTGTGTGTGTGTGTGTGTGTGTGTGTGTTCTTCCAATTAACCTTCCTGGCTTCTTCATCCAGTTACCCGCATACCTACATATTTACCTATGGACATACCTAATTGCCTGCCTACTCACCTGCTTGCCTATATAACTGCCTAACTGTTTGCCTGCTTACCTGTCTCCCTATTTGCATATCTAATTACTTTCACTAGCAACCTACATAAATGCATATCTTTCTTACCTCCTTACCTACCAAGCTTCCTACCTACCTACCAACTATTATACATTCCTACCTACTTACTTACGCTCCTACTTACATTACTATCTCTCATCAGTTGCATTTCCCTCACATTCATCCATCCACAGACTATTTTCATTTCAATCTTATGGCTTCTCTTCCTTGATTTTATATGTAAATTTCGCGTTTCCGTATTTTCTTTCCTTATAACACCTCATCTCTGTCGTCATCTTTCTCTTCTCTCTTCCTTCCTATGTCATCTTTCATTCGGGCCCTTTGTCACTGCTTTCATATTCTCTGCCATCATCATTCCTCGCTCCCTTCCACACCAAAATTATTTTCTTATTAACCTTTACGATTTTTTTTCTCTCTTGATGTCTCACCTTACCTGTGGATGGAGAAGAGGTGATGATGATGAGGATGAGGATGATGATGGTGATGATGATGATGGTGATGATGATGGTGGTGATGATGATGATGGTGATGATGATGATGGTGATGATGATGGTGATGATGATGATGGTGATGATGATGATGATAATGATGATAATGATGATACCGCCAGACAACACAGGAAAGCTAAACATATTCCTCTGATTCACTTGCTTCGGAAATCATCGCTAAAAATACAGAGACTGCATTCCACTTAATACAACTTAATATCAAAGCATACGATCATAAGTCAAAGGGTGGTCAAGGTTAATTTCACTCATATCGCCACTCAGGGACGAGCGACTGGTCAACCTACCATGAAACCCTCCAGTCCAATAACGTCCTTTTTTTTTGTTCTTGTTCTTTCCAGACGATTTTCTTCAGGGTAGCCTTTTGGAACTGGAGGGGGGGGGGGTTCATAAATCCTTCAGACATACAACCTTCATTAACACCTTCATTTCGAGACATTTTATTCGTAACTAGACTTGAAGAAAATGGCACTCGGGCTGAAGGGGTTAAACGTCTTCGCTGCGGGCCTCTACACTCCTCAAGGGGCAATAGAAGATGGGAGACAGATGGGGGGAATCTTCTGAAAATGTTGGGTGGGAGAGAGACAGGTTAGAGCTAGATTTTTTTTTTTCTTTACACAGCTTCCTTAAACCGATGAGAATATACACCTAGGCCAGTTTACTAATGAGATTTAATAAAGGCAATAGGGCAAAAATAAATCATCCATCCAGTTAATAAAACAAATACAGACTAAGCTGAAAGAAAATCGTCTGGGGATAGCTAGTTTAAAATTGAAGTTGTCACGTACTGATAAAAAAAATACAACAGTTGCTCTCACTCTCTCTCTCTCTCTCATTTTCACAGCAATTTATTCCTCCCTTCATATTTCCTTCGCTCTCCTCTTGCCATCTTTAGCATCCTCTCTCTCTCTCTCTCTCCCTCTCTCTCTCTCTCACCTCCCTTTTCATCGCTTCTGTTCTATCTCCATCAATTATTTTTCCCTTCCTTCTCCTCCATCTTTCTTCTCCACATCAACTTCTCTTTCCTTCTTCTTTCATTCCATCTCTTCTTCTCAACCTCATCATCCTTCCTTCTTCCATCCTTCCTTCTCCTCCTTCTTTTATCCATATACTTCTTCCTTCCTTCCTTCCTCCTCTTCCCTTCATCTTCACATGTTCCTCTCCCTCCCATCTCCACTCTGCTTTCCTCCTTTTCTTCTCCTCCTCCCTTGTTTCCCTTCCATATATAAAATATTTGTGTTACCGCCCTCCTCATTCTTCACCCTGTCCTCTTTCTCTTCTCTTTATCACATCTGTTCCATCTCTTTCCATTTTTCTTCCTCTCTCGCTTCTTCTTGTCATATTTCGCTGACTAAAGATTCTCTCTCTCTCCCTCCCTCCCTCCCTCCCTCCTTCCCTCCCTCTCTCTCTCTCTCTCTCTCTCTCTCTCTCTCTCCTTATTTACCTTTCCGCATTCTTATATACTATCTTTATTTTCTTCCTTCTTTCCTTCCTTTATTTATCTCCTTTATAACTATCCTTCATCTCTCTTCCTCTTCCAATTTCCTTATCATTCTGTCTTCATTCTACTGGTTTCTTTCTCTCCCTCTCTCCCTTCCTTCATTTTCTCCCTTTCCTTACCGTCGTTCTCTCATGTTTCTTATTTTCTTTCTCCTGACCCCGACGCCCTCCTCTCTTTCTCTCTCTCTCTCTGTCCTTAACACGTGGGCTTTTTCCCTCCATCCATCTCTCAGCTTCCCTCCTCCCTCACTCCCACCTCCCTCCTTCCATACTTCCTTCCTCCCTTCCTTACATCCTCCCACAGAAATTCCTCCTTTTCCTTATACTATCTATCTATCTATCTATCTATCACACACAAGTCTATCTATCTATCTATCAATCTACCTATATCTGAAGTCTATCTATCTATCTATCGTCTCTCCTTTCACCCTCCCTTTTTCATCCCTCCTCTTCCATATCTCTTCCAAAATATTCACTCCCCTCCCAACTTCCTTCCCTTAATTCCTTAAACGGATACCTCTCTCTTCTTTCCTCTGTTCCTCCTATCTCCCCTCTCTCCCTTCTTTCCTCTCTTCCTCCCATCTTCTCTCTCTCTCTCTCTTCCTCCTATATTCTCTCTCTCTCTCCTTTCTTTCCTCTCTTCCTCCTATATCCTCTCTCTCTTCCTTCTTTCTTCTCTTCCTTCTATCTTATCTCTTTCTCTTTCTCTCTCTCCCTTCTTTGCCCTCTTCCCCTATCTTCTCTCTCTCCCTTCTTTCCTCTCTTCCCCCTTCCTTCTCTCTCTCTTCTCTCCCTGCTTCCCTCCTTCTCCCTCTCCTTCCCCTCACCCCTGCGCCTTCCCTCACAGGCTTCATATCCCCTGAACACCTCTCCGGCCTCTGCTTCTGTCATCCATTAGAACCCGGGATCAAACTCAGCCTGGGCGGTCATTTAAGCTCTTCAGTACGATGATTCACAGGGGAACGGCTGCCAACGTTACCAGTCCCTATCCTACACTATTTAACATTTCCTACTTCCACTACTACACCCACGCCCTATCCTTCACTAGTTATTTCCTACTCCCACTGCTACACCCACGCCCACACCAGCAGACCAGGCCGTTCAAACAACACATTAAGATTCCGCCAAGTGGGTTTCAAGAGCAGCGCCATTTACGAACCACCCCGTAGTTTTTATTACAATCTTAAGACGAATAATCAGCTCAGGTGAGATTTTTCGCGCTGGAGGGGCTATATGCTGCCTTCCTCAACCCCTGTACAGTAAGAAATCCCCCCTAAATCCTCCCCTAAAAAAATCGTCTGCAGGTAGTGAAAACAAACAGAAATATGGCGGTAAAGGGAAGAGGACATATAGCTGCCTAAATTCACTAAATCCACTCGTTTACACCCTGTCCAATTTCTCTCGTATAAGTATACAGTCTCTCATATACACTCCTACCACAACGAGAACTCCACATCCACACTCCACCCTACACTTCAAAAGGCCTTCCACATCAGTACACCTGGACACATATGAAGCTGGTATATTGTGTGTGTGTGTGTGTGTGTGTGTGTGTGTGTGTGTGTGTGTGTGTGTGTGTGTGTGTGTGTGTGTGTGTGTGTGTGTGTGTGTGTGTGTGTGTGTGTGTGTGCGTGAGAGAGAGAGAGAGAGAGAGAGAGAGAATACGTCAGGGCTGTCATGTGTAACTAATGACACACTGGGCTACTTAATGATGCTGTCCCAGGTACCTATGTTGCCACCTGTACACCTTTTTTCTTCGACAGGTTTTCGTCTGCTCCATCTATTTTTTTTTTTTTTTTTTTTTTTGGGGGGAGGCATGTCTTCTCTCACGTCTCGCCTTCTTCTTCCTCCTCCTGTTCCTTTTGATTCCCCCCCCAAACTCCCTCCCTTCCTCCAACTCTCTCTCTCTCTCAGGCAATAACTAGGTAGCGACACAAGTAAACAAGATGATATTGCCTATTTATATTCTACTCACTTCCCACTCATCTACCGTCCCCCCCCCTCTCTCTCCCCCTCTCTCTCTCTCAAATCCATCCTCATTTGTCGTCTTCTCTTCTCTCTCCTCCCCCCCCCCTCCTATTTTCCCTCTCACAACCAACTTCCACTCATCACCAAGCAATACAATTAGGGACCTGGATGTAACACTGATGGGTTGAATTCTAGAGGGAACTTTGGACCTAGAAAAATTTATTATCTGCCGTACTGATCCTCACATCCACTGTCATTAATCCCAACCATCATCATCATCATCATCATTATTATTATCATCATCACCGCCATCATCACCACCATCGTCCCCTTCTCCTTCTCTTTCTTCCTCTTCGAGCCTCCTCTCGCGACTGGTTGCTTCGCCCTGCTGCTCCCTACGTAGCAACATTTATAGAAGCTTGTGTGATCACCTGTTTGTGTGTGTCGTGTAAATAACCTATGATATATACACCTACACACACTCTCTCTCTCTCTTCCTTACCTCCTCTCACCTCCTCTTCCTTCCTACTTCATTTTCACCCTCCTCCCTCCATCCTCCCTCTCTTCCCTCCCTCTTCTCTTCCCGTTCCCTCCATCCTCCCTATTCGCCTCCCTTTCCCCCCCTCCTCTCCCTCCCCTCTCCATCCACACCCCCAAGACTTAATGGTAAATACCTGGTGATATTATGAAGGTTAATAATCAGTGACATTTTAGGGGGAAAGTGTGTGTGGGATTACAACGAAAAATAATTTGTGATGTTTTAGCGGCACGTTTTTGGGTCAGATTTATAGCAGATTGTGTCAGATTTATAGTAGATTGTGTCAAATTCATAGTAGATTGTGTCAGATTTATAGCAGATTGTGTCAGACTTATAGTACACTGTGTCAGACTTATAGTACATTGTGTCAGATTTATAGCAGATTGTGTCAGATTCATAGCAGATTGTGTCAGATTTATAGCAGATTGTGTCAGATTCATAGCAGACTGTGTCAGATTTATAGCAGATTGAGTCAGATTCATAGCAGATTGTGTCATATTTACAGCAGATTGTGTCAGACTTATAGCAGATTGTGTCAGATTTATAGCACATTGTGTCAGATTTATAGTAGTGTCAGATGTACAGCAGATCGTGTCAGATTTATAGCAGATTGTGTCAGATTTATAGCAGATTGTGTCAGATTTATAGCAGATTGTGTCAGATTTATAGCAGATCGTGTCAGATTTATAGCAGATTGTGTCAGATTTATAGCGGATTGTGTCAGATTCATAGCAGATTGTGTCAGACTTATAGCAGATTGTGTCAGATTTATAGCAGATTGTCAGATTTATAGTAGTCAGATTTATAGCAGATTGTGTCAGACTTATAGTAGATTATGTCAGATTTATACCGGATTGTGTCAGATTCATAGCACATTGTGTCAGATTTATAGCAGATTGTGTCAGACTTATAGTAGATTATGTCAGATTTATACCGGATTGTGTCAGATTCATAGCACATTGTGTCAGATTTATAGCAGATTGTGTCAGATGTATAGCAGATAATTTGTGTTAATTTTTTAGAAGATTGTGGTGTTTGTTTCATGGTAAATAATTTGTGCCATTTTAACAACCTTACGCCAAGATTTTTTTTCTTCTAATTTTCTTCCTACTGCTGTACGTTTAAATCCAGTTTTTTTTAAATGCAAGAAAGAAGGAACCAAAGGCCAGGAGCATATGGGGTAAGTCTCGTAAGGAAGGGTTAATAAAGCTCTATCAAACCCCTCCCGTTCGTAAAGCCTACCCAACAGTGAAGAAAATCGTCTGGAGATGGTAAGAGGTAAATGAAAGAAAGCTCCATCGAACTGAAAGTGTTAAGGGGAAAAATCTTTGAATCTGATGAGCGTACAAAGAAATAGTTTGTGTCTAATAATAATAATAATAATAATAATAATAATAATAATAATAGTTTGCCAATTTAATAACAGCGACCTTATTTCAGATTAATGATAAATGGCTAGTGTCAGTAATAATTATTTTCCTGTGAACTCACCTGTATGGTCAGTCACCCTTATTTATTATTTTGAAACTCTGAAATAAATATGTATGAATAAACATGTATGTGGTAAGGCTCGAAGAAAATGGACTTGGCTCCGTTGGCTCCATTCAAAAAAAAAAAAAAAAAAAAAAAAAAAAAAAAACTATTCTGGGGTAACTATATCTGCAAATACCATACTTTCCGACATTTTGAACCCCCCCCCCCCGCAAAAAAAAATAATGTTATAAAAAATTTGTGGCCCTAGTGAGTGTTCCTGCAAAGTTTAACGAAAGTCTGTCTACACATCTAGCAAGAGTAGAAGAATAAACCCATACACAGACAGGATTCTATTATTATTATTATTATTATTACTACTACTACTATTATTAATTATTATTATTATTATTATTACTACTACTACTACTATTATTATCGTTATTATTATTGCTACTACTACTACTATTATTATTATTATTATTATATTATTACAGGAGGGTGCAGATCGGGCCTAACCTGACGTACCATAACGTTTTCAATTAGTGGGTGCAATTGTTACCATATATAACACTGATGGCGCTTTATAATCTATTCCTGCAGTCTAATAACTAATGATTTGTTATTTCAATTGGACAAAGCAACAGCAGGCTCATTAAAATAGATGATGGTTGGCGTCATTGTTACTTGCTTTATTGGTCGATTTTTTATATTTTTTCATCATTCAACTCTTCCTTCTTCCGCTCTCTCTCTCTCTCTCTCTCTCTCTCTCTCTCTCTCTCCAGTTTCTATTTCCCTCTTTTCCACTCTTCCCTTTCAGTACTTGTCAATCTTTCCCGCTTCTCCTCCTTCTTCCTCTCTTCCCCTTCCCTCACTTTCCCTCCTAATCTCTCTTCCTCCTCAACCTCCCTCCTGTCTCCTCCTCCACCCCATATCTCTAATTCCTCGTCTTCTCCCCCTTTTTTCCTTCCTCCATACGTACTCTCCTCCCTTTCCTCCCCCTCCTTTTCCCCTCCCCTCCCTTCCTCCCTCACCTGTCACCTTGCGAGCCTCCCGATAGTGTGATGAGGCGAGAATCAAGGTAGGTTATTGGCTTTTCTACCCTGCCTTTCCCCTCCCTTTTCCAACATATTTTCATCTTGTTTTACTTCTGCCTCATCTCCTTAGCAGTCTTATTATTATTATTTATTATTATTATTATTATTATTATTATTATTATTATTTTCATTATTATTATTATTATTATTATCATTATTATTATTACATGTATTATTATTATTATTATTATTATTATTATTATCTCTCTACAGTTCTACTCTCATTCTCCTGTACTCACTCTCAGCTAAATAAATAAATAAATAACAATTTGGTGCTACCTATCTATCTATCTATTGCCAGACGCCTCAATCCCGTTTGGAGTGGCCACAAACAAAACGCCTCCACGTCGCCCTGTCCCCCGCCATTTCACTGCCCTGCTCCCAACTCACACACCCCTCTCTCATATACCTCTCCACCCCATCCCTCCATCTCATCCTCGGCCTCCCCCTCCCTCTTCCTCCCTCCACCTCACTCACATACACTCTCTTCGTCAGTCTTTCACCCTCCATCCTCTTCACATGGTGCTACCTGCAATGCAATAATAGTTCTCGTGACCAGTAAAGGGTTAACAGTAGTGGAGAGAGAGAGAGAGAGAGAGAGAGAGAGAGAGAGAGAGAGAGAGAGAGAGAGAGAGATGAATTAAGGAATCAAGGGGAAAAGTTATGAAAAATTCCACAAGTTAGAGTTCCCCACTTCAGTTACCCCCACCTCTCTCTCTCTCTCTTTATCTATCTATCTACCGTACCTGTCTGTCTGTCTATTCACTATGTATCTATTTGTCTATCCCGCTTTACAGAATTTCGAAAGAGGTACGGTCTATCTATTTATCTATTGCCGGACGCCACAATCCCATAAGGGATGGCCATTTGACTTCGAGTTATTTGTTTTACGGGGAGGGGCACTAACCCTCCACTAACTAACTTGTTGACACATAGGGAGCACGTATGGTTTGGTTATATGGTTACCACCCAGCGTTGTACATGGTTTCTTGGCTTACAGGAAACCATTTGGCTTGTCACTCAATGTAATGCCACCTGTAAAGGAAAGAAAAGCAATAAGAACTGACAGGAAGGATGGGAGAGATAGGAAGAGAGGAGGGCAGGCACAGAAAAAGAATGATAAAGGCTAAGGAAGAAGTAGGCAGCACTACATCAAGTGAGTGGATGATGGCAGCCACCACCTACCACCTAAAGAGGTACAGAGACAAACGCAAAACTGTACTTCCCCTCCGCAAAAAAAAGAAAAGAAAATAATAATAATAATAATAATAATAATAATAATAATAATAATAATAATAATAATAATAATGAAAATAATAAAAATCCATGAGGGCCACGTGTTTATAATCTTCCACTGATTTGCTCTTCATTTCACTGTAACATTCATTCTCACTTTAAGTGTGAATATTTTTACTCTTATACAAAATGGAATGGTTATTAGCCCATGGTTTAGTCTACCAGGGGATCCTCTCTCTCTCTCTCTCTCTCTCTCTCTCTCTCTCTCTCTCTCTCTCTCTACTTGTGTGCTACCGACGTGATCACCTTCCCTTACAGAAACTACATGATCAGTCACAGAAATATAACCTACATCAACTCACAATTAGACGACACACATGCAGAAAATATACAAGCAGACGACATACAAGCAGACGACACACAAGCAGACGACATACAAGCAGACGACACACAAGCACACGACACACAAGCACACGACACACAAGCACACGACACACAAGCACACGACATACAAGCAGACGACATACAAGCAGACGACACACAAGCAGACGACACACAAGCAGACGACACACAAGCAGACGACATACATGCAGACGATATACAAGCAGACGATATACAAGCAGACGACACACAAGCAGACGACACACAAGCAGACGACACACAAGCAGACGACATACATGCAGACGATATACAAGCAGACGACATACAAGCAGACGACATACAAGCAGACGACACACAAGCACACGACACACAAGCACACGACATACAAGCAGACGACATACAGGCATATGACACACAAGCAGACGACACACAAACAGACGACACACAAGCAGACGATATACAAGCAGACGACACACAAGCACACGACACACAAGCAGACGACATACAGGCATATGACACACAAGCAGACGACACACAAACAGACGACACACAAGCAGACGACATACAAGCAGACGACACACAAGCAGACGATATACAAGCAGACGACACACAAGCACACGACATACAAGCAGACGACACACAAGCACACGACACACAAGCACACGACATACAAGCACACGACATACAAGCACACGACACACAAGCACACGACACACAAGCAGACGATATACAAGCAGACGACACACAAGCACACGACACACAAGCAGACGACATACAAGCACACGACACACAAGCACACGACACACAAGCACACGACATACAAGCAGACGACACACAAGCACACGACACACAAGCACACGACGCACAAGCACACGACACACAAGCACACGACACACAAGCAGACGACGCACAAGCAGACGATATACAAGCAGACGACATACAGGCATATGACACACAAGCAGACGACACACAAGCACACGACACACAAGCACACGACATACAAGCACACGACATACAAGCAGACGACACACAAGCACACGACACACAAGCACACGACATACAAGCAGACGACACACAAGCAGACGATATACAAGCAGACGACACACAAGCACACGACATACAAGCACACGACACACAAGCACACGACACACAAGCACACGACATACAAGCAGACGACACACAAGCGGACGATATACAAGCAGACGACATACAGGCATATGACACACAAGCAGACGACACACAAACAGACGACACACAAACAGACGACACACAAACAGACGACACACAAGCAGAACACAGACAAGCAGACGACATACAAGCAGACGACATTCAAGTTCTACCACCACGTAAACGCCGAATGTACATTGAATCACAGACATCAATGGTCTTAACTCACTCGGCCAGGTAGAACCCCACTCAGCTCACCTAACACGCACCCGTCGACCAAGTAACGTGTTGCCAATTAGTATAACAGGTGGTCTCATCTTCACCTGGTAATGAAGTGTCGCCAAATACTAAAAAACCAGGTCCCATCTTCACCTGATAATGTGTCGCCAAATCGTATCACTTCAGGTACTATCTTCACCTGCCGTTATGCTGGTCTTAAGATGTTCCGTGAGAGAAATGAAACGTAGGACAGCTTCTCATAAATCTACATCAGATCTAATGTATAATTTGTCCGATGAACTGAGGGCACGTAGTAAAACCTCAAGAATATAAAAACACCTGCTGCTTTTAACCTCGTCTGCCTACCGGAAAATATTTTACCTGGTTACACACACACACACACACACACACAGATAGACAGATAGATTGAAAGATAGATACATAGACAGACAGACAAATGGACAGATAGATACAGATAGATAGACAGATACAGACACACAGATACTGAGTTCACACACAAAGACTGAAGAGGCGGACGCTGATTTTTGTAATATGGTATTTGGCAGAGAAACTAATGGGAACTTATCCAAAAATACGAAGATGGTTTGGAAAGAGGGAGCAGAAATGAATGTGGCCAGAAGTTGGGAAATATGAGGAATGAAAATGGATGAGAGCTGGCAAAGGTGAGATGAAACTTGATTGTGACGGGAAAGGAAAATGCAGAACGATGGCTAACATGACCGTGTGGGTGAAGGCGACGCAAAATTCTAACCCCTTCAGCACGGTTACGTTTATCTTCGTCTTGCTACCTCCTGACGATTTTCTTAAGCCCTGAGATCAACTTTTTTTTTATGCAAGAAAGAAGGAACCAAAGGCCAGGAGCCCGCAAACCGTTCCTTCCGAGAAAGAACAAAAACAATACAAAAGAGAGGCAAATTCAAAATCTGTTCATTTCGAGATGCTTGGACACACTGCGTTTGAAAGACTGGAGATCATAGGAAGTAGGAAATACAGACAGAGGGAGACAGTTCCAGAGTTGACCTGTTGCATAAATGAAGGACTGGGAGTAACGGTTAACTCTTGTATTAAAGAGTTGGACAGAAAAGGGATGAGAGTTTGTTGCTAGACGGGTGCTACACGCCCGTCGTAAAGGTGGAGAGATGCAAGCAGACAGTTCCGAGAAGCAGTGACCATGGAAGTAACGACAGAAAAGAGATAAAGACGCAAAGGTGCGGCGAAGAGACAGAGGTTGAAGGGAGCCAGTAAGAGGAGGAGAGTTGATAAGACGAAAAGCCTTTGACTCCACCCTACTGAGAAGAGCTGTATGTGGGGGGCCTCCCCACACATGAGAGTTGTACTCTAAACATGGGCGAATAAAACCCGTGTATAAAGTCAACAACTGTGCAGGGGTAAAGAAGGTACGGAGTCGGCTTAGCACACCTAATCTCTTGGAAGCAGATTTTACAAGAGATGCTATATGATCATTCCAAGATAAGTCCCGAATGAATGAAACCCCAAGCTCAAGTCTCCCCGTAAGGTGAAAAAAAAAAAAAAACATCTTAAGGGAGAAAAAAATCATTCAGGTTAAACAAGCTAAACACACACACACACACACACACACACACACACACACACACACACACACAGAACCACATCCCTAACACACTGTTAATGAGATGGAACAGAAAATTTTGTATGTTTTCAGTACCAACAATCTATCCACTTTAACTTGACCTAAAATTGCCATCTCTCTTTCCGGAATGTTGAAGTGTTGCAAGAGATTTATGCAAGAATATAGTGCTAGTCATTAAAAGGTGGGTAATGGATGTGTACAGTATGTTCGTAATGACTCACTCTCTCTCTCTCTCTCAAACGTTACTGCTTTTCAAGGATTCTAATTCTTTACAGAGCACAATATCACGGTCTCACGCGTTTATCTCTTCGCGAACATCTTGAAAATTACTATGCACGTAGGCTATCTCAAAAAAGCTTTACCAGATTTCCGATTTAGACCTTTAAAAATAACATTACACCCGAAAACAAAAAAAATTATAGACAGGCAAGTACCCAGCGTAACACGGGCGCTACACCACTAGAAACCATTTTATATATCCTAATAGATATATATCCTAATACATGAGCTTGTTCTGTCCGACTCTGAACGAGGTTGTGGTAGGAGTTGGTGTAATTCGAACCGGCCCTCTAGCCTGTTTGATTTCTCTGATTCTTTCGTTTTACATGATACAATTAAAATATATATATATATATATATATATATATATATATATATATATATATATATATATATATATATATATATATATATACACACTGTATGTATTTTATGTGGAGGAGAAATGGGAAATAACATGCACTTTTCAGAAATGATGTCTCTCCATATCCATTTTTTTTTTTTCTTTTTCTTTTTTTAAGACTCGCAATAACAGTAAAAAATGGGGTCAGGGTTCGATGATAATGATGATGATGATGATAATGATGGCGATGACGAGATGATGACGATGATGATGATGATGATGATGATGATGATGAGGAGGAGGAGGAGGAGGAAGAGGAGGAGGACGATGACGATGATGATGATGTGTCAGAAAATGGAATACAGTAGACTCATTGAAACTCCAAAACACACTTACTTTCATGGTCACCTTCTGTGTACTGCCACCCCATCGACAGAGAAAACATACCTGTGGGTGAAACGAAAAGAAATATATTAATGAGAGAGAGAGAGAGAGAGAGAGAGAGAGAGAGAGAGAGAGAGAGAGAGAGATTCCTCCGATCATGATATTCCCTCTACCTCGACACTTCAATATCTCCAACACTCCCTTCAACAGGAATAAAATTTCTTGGAAGTAGCCTCAGTAAAACAAAATATACGTACTCGTGGTGAAGAGGTTATGGTGTACAATTTGAGTATATACTTCATCTAAGGTGTACATTTACAGTACTTTACCTGTGCACTTCTAAAAAAAAATAACTTATAAATTACGCATTTTGTTGGCCATACTCAAGGTAAAGATTAAATTTAGTGGATCTGATTAAGACACCTGACTCTTTAATTAACCTGAGAGTGAGTCACGGGAGTCAGGTCCTTAGTCTCGTTGGTTGTGGAAGCTCCCTAACACCTCTTCTTCATTGATTTATTTTTTTATGTGGCTGACTAATATCGCTACTGCAGAGTATGGTGATATTAAAGTGACTTAAGTGACACAGAAGAGGACGGCAAAGATTACAAAGCAAAATAAATCACTTAGGAAAAGGTGTTAGGGTGCTTCCTTAATCAACTGACCTGAGAGTGTTAATATGAAGGTTCTAAGGTGTATCTGGTAAGTGTAAGCCAGTGTCATAAAATCCGGTAACTAAATTGCTAAGGATTCATTTTTCATTAAGGTGCAAGTCAGACGCATAACTTCACAGGTGTCACTTTAGAGGTGTAGTCTTTGAGGTGTCACTTTTGAGGTGTAGTCTTTGAGGTGTCACTTTTGAGGTGTAGTCTTTGAGGTGTCACTTTTGAGGTGTAGTCTTTGAGGTGTCACTTTTGTGGTGTAGTCTTTGAGGTGTCACTTTTGAGGTGTAGTCTTTGAGGTGTCACTTTTGAGGTGTAGTCTTTGAGGTGTCACTTTAGAGGTGTAGTCTTCGAGGTGTTACTTTAGAGGTGTAGTCTTAGAGGTGCCACTTAAGAGGTCCCTTTAAACGCGTACTTGACTTTAAATGTAGGGGCTGTGTTACAAAAAGCCCTGACCATATAGGCCTATTGTTTACCTGGGTCTTTTCATTAGCGGTGGCCCTTGTGGTGACGTCACGGCCAGGTATTGTTAGGTGTAAACAAAGGAGTGTCACCCCCACCCTACCCCCCTTTTATACGACCCCTTTCCACCCCACCCTACCCCCTTTTTATACGACCCTTTCCACCCCTCCACTACCCCCTCCCCATCCCACCCCTCCCCCTTTCCCTCTTTCTCTTCTCTCCATCTCTCCACATCCTCTCTCCCTGTTTCTCTTCCTCCTTTCCTTTCCCCTTTTTCAATTTCCAGTCCCCTTCCTCCTCTTCCTTTCCCCCTCCTCTTTCCTTCCTCCTCCCTTCCTTCATTTCTCTTTCCCTCTCCCCTTCCCTTCCCCAACGTCCCCTTCCCTCCTCCTCCCCTCCCACATCACCCTTTTCTTTCTCCTCCTTTCCCTCCCCTTTCCCTCCCCATTCCCTCTGTCTTCCCCTCCCTTTTCCTCCCTCCTTCCCTCCCCCATCCCCCTTTCCTTCACAATGGCCGAGGGCTCTCTAGATTGCTCCCCCACCTTTCTTTTTCTTTCTCTCCCATCCTGAAGGAGATGAGGGAGGGAGATGAGATGCCAAGGAGTATCGAGATGGAGGGAGAGGAGGGAATGAGAGAGTAGACATGGAAGAGGGAGTGGAAAGGAGGAGGGAGTGTGCATGGAGGGAGGGTGGGGATGGAGGGAGTGTAAGGATGGAGAGTGGCTGGGGATGGAGGGAGAGAAGATAGTGTGGGTGTGGGGATAGAGGGAGGGTAGGGATGGAGGGAGTATATGGATGGAGGGAGGGTGGGAATGGAGGGGGGGTAGGAATGGAGAGAGGGTAGGGATGGAGGGAGTGGAAGAAGCCAATGAACACTACAATACAGTAATCCCTCCCGTCACATAATCCCCCTAAGATTAATAAACAAATCGCCTAACAGTACTAAAAATATAAAACAAAAATGGTGTCCTCAGGCTGAAGGGGTTAAAAATGAGAAAGACTGAGAAATACCACAATACTACCGAAGGATGATAAAATTTCTGGTATTTCTGAAAATGCTAGAGTGTAAAATTAATTCAGATACGCTCATAATATCAGTAATACTTTGGAATATGATAAGAGAGTGACTGATTGAGAGTGACAAGGTGAGAGAGAATGAGTGAACGTGAGAGTAAGAATAAGAGCTACAGCAAGAGAGTGAAAGGAAAAGTAAGAAAGGTGAGAGTGGGAATGAGGTGTTAGAGTGAGAGTAAGTAAGAAGAGTGAGAGTAAGAGTGAGTAAGTTAGAGGAGTAAGCGAGAGTAAGAGGAGTGAGAGTGACACAGTAAAACCAAACATCAGCTGAGACAATAAAACGCGAAATTATGTATATACTCGGACTGAAGAGACTAACTTAATTCGTTTTCGTTTTTACAGGTTCCAACATGCTTGCATGTGTCGGCCTTGGTCACCTAATGGCGGCTCTCCACGCTGCACGATCCATTGCAGCCTCCCTGTTCAGTCCCTTAACCCTGAAGTCACACTTAATAACCTCGTCCCATGTCTTTCTCGGTCTACCCCTCATAACCCCACCCCCAATATTAACACTTCTCACCTTCCTCACCCAATTATCATCCCCCATCCTCTCCACATGTCCAAACCATCTCAATCTACCTCTCCTCATCACAACACCAATACACTCCAGTCCCATCCTACCTCTCAACTCTTTCATCGTAAACCCAGCCCCTCCAGGCCTTGGATGCACGGACGCACTGCACATCCACCTAATCATTGTCATTTCTGTACGTCTGAGCCGGCGAATATCTTCCTCCTTCACTGCCCAGGTCTCACTTCCATATAGCATTACACTCCTAACATATGCTGCATACAAAGACCCCTTAGCACGTAGGGAGAGTCCTCTCAATGTCAGGAGAGGCAAGATCTCCCTGAACTTCTTCCAACCACTTCTCACTCTAGCCACAGAGCTAGCTCCAGCCCCACCTCCAGCACATCACATGTCTCCCAAATAACAAAACTCTTCCACACACTCAAGAGATTCACCAGCAAGTTCAATTCTCTCACGTCTGACAATCACCACCTGCTCACCCCGACACGCTGTACACATAAAATCAGCATTATCTCGCAGTCTACCTCTGATACCACTACATCTCTTATGCACCCATTTATCACAAACACCGCACAAGATGGAATTACTTCCCACGCCCTTGTGGCAAACTGCACATGGCCACTCTCCCTCGTCTTTGACAGTACCGCCACCAACCCTAAATATCATCACTTTTGTTTTATCCGCATTTTCCCTTAAGCCCTTGTGCCCCATACCATCTCTCCACTCCCTAAACCTTTCCTCCGCCTCCCTTTCGTTCTCTGCAATCAACACCAAATCATCAGCATACAACAACTCCCACGGGAGTCCGTTTGTGTTAATAAATAAAGTTGGATTAAACTTCCCTTTCCACTCTAATTTATCCTGAAACTTTGTAGACCAAAAAATATATATATTCTCGTCTTAGAAAGCTCCCTGACACCTATTTATTTGCGATTTATTTTGCAGATACACTTTACTGCTTTATTCTACCACTTCTCCGCCTTTTAAATATCGAGACAGACTTCATGAAGACAACATACGAAGGACTATTAATCACTTTATTCCTGTTATTATTATTATTATTATTATTATTATTATTATTACTATTATTACTACCACTACTAGTTTTATCATTATTATTATTACTATTATTATTACTGCTAGTTCTATTATTATTATTATTATTACTATTATTATCATTATTATTATTATTGTAAGTAAGGGAGTTACCTGTAGATATAGCCTTCATTAACCCCTTCACTACGAGTACGTCCTTCCGAGCCGAATAAAATCGTATGGGTACAAGAATAACATATGTCATCGGACTGAAGGGATTAAGACGCCACAGGAAGATATAAACTGGTATGAAGGAGCGATCAGGGAGTCTCCTAAATCCAAGAGAATATGACCCAAGATTGGCCCAGTACTTCCTTAACTTTCTACAGTCCTCCTCCAACCTGCTTCTCTCTCCTCAGAAAAAATATATATAAATTCTACTCGCCGCCTAAAGAAAACAGGTGTCCATATGGGTTTATTTATACTAAGATCTTCTCCACTAAATAAATCTTCTCTTTGCCTTTGAAGTGTTTGGCAGGTATATTTGTGAAGGTATGAGTTAACAAGCAATCTTACGAGTTAACCTTCAGATCATAGGAACAGCTCTCTCTCCCTCCTTCTCCTTCCCCCTCTTCCTTCTCCTCCTCACCCTTTCCCCCCCCATTCCTTCTCCCCCCTTCCGCCTCTGCCTCCTACTCACTCCTTCTTCCTTCTGCCCTATTCTTCTCCTCCTCCTCACCCGTTCCCCCTATCTTCTCCTCCTCCTCTTCTTCTTCCTCCTCCTCACCCATTCCTCCACCCTCCATCTTCTCCTCCTCCCCTCCTCTTCTTCCTCCTCATCCCGTCTTCTTCTTCCTCCTCCTCTACAATGACCTTCCTCTTGACCCACCTCTTCCCTACAATATTTAATCCATATCATGTAACACAGACAAGAGACACAAGTAGGGGGGAAGGGGTAGGAATAAAAACACAGCCAGAACCAAAAGTCTACCTAATTTTTTCATCTCCTCTGCCTCTCCTCTAATAGCCAATATTCCTAACTTAAAAGAGGCTTGGTATTTTTCTCTGCCTATAGATGATTCTCTTGATGGGCTGCGTCAGGGAGGAGAGTGATGGGCGTGACCTAAATGAGGTGGAGACGCAGTGGAATACTACACGAACTTTTGCCCCTCCCTGTACACCGATCCGCTGCGAGAAGTGACGTGATGTAAGATACTGTATGATGATGATGATGATGATGATGATGATGATGATGATGATGCACGCGACAACGATAATAATGATAATGATAATGTGGGCGATAGCAATGATAATGATGATGATTATGTGGGCGATAACAATGATGATGATGATGATGATGATGATGATGATGATGATGATGATGATGATGATGATGACGACGACGACGACGACGACGATAATGATAATGATGATGATGATGATGATGATGATGATGATGATGATGATGACGACGACGACGACGACGACGACGATGATGATGATGATGATGATGATGATGATGATGACTGGTACAGAAATACGGACACATAAAATACCATTATCAACTATATACATAAAAAAAACAGACATACCAGTAATCATCATCATCATCATCATCATCCAGCTTACAATACCCTTTTCACTCTAACTTGGCCTGTGATTTCCAGCTCTCCATCTTGATCACTACGATTAACACTGCAATATGATGCTAGTCACGAAGAAGTGCAATGGAGAGTATGTAGACGCACGGTATTATTTCATCAGCAAAAATCTGATGTGGGTTAAGAACGACCATGATATATGAAACGAGACGAAACATAAATAAAAATCAAGTTATAAGTAAAGACAGAGGTAAAGATTTATAGAAAACAAAGTCAAAACAGAGAGGCATGAAGGGAAGGCCAATCAACCATCCATATGAGCCAAAAACAAAACAAAAACAAACAAATACCATCAAAACTTCTACAACTACCAATAGTTTTCATAAAAAAAACTAATCCATTCGTAAAAGATGATGGCTCTTGCAACTTATATGAGAGAGAGAGAGAGAGAGAGAGAGAGAGAGAGAGAGAGAGAGAGAGAGAGAGAGAGAGAGAGAGAGAGAGAGAGAGAGAGACAAACAGGATGACAGACAAATATATAGAAAAATACAGGCTGATAGACAGATAGATAGATAGATACATTCATATACACAAACAGCCAGACAGATAGATGGATAATTACACTGATAGATAGATAGACAGACAGACAGACAGACAGGTAGTAGGATGGATGAATGGAGAGAGAGAGAGAGAGAGAGAGAGAGAAGAGAGAGAGAGAGAGAGAGAGAGATCCATTCGTACCCCATGGCTCACAATTTTGGTGACTTTTTTTCCCTTCTATTCCTTCTTTTTCATTTTTACGGCAGGTGTGGGGGGTGGGGGGGGCTGGAATTAGGCATGGACGAGCATTTTCTTTTCTTTCCTTTCTCTCTGCTCTCATTTGTGTGTGTGTGTGTGTGTGTGTGTGTGTGTGTGTGTGTGTGTGTGTGTGTGTGTGTGTGTGTGTACTGGCTTCTCGCCAGTACTCTCTTCCTGGCTTCGTTTTTCTTCTTTTTTTATACAGTATGTTTGTGTATCAATTTCTGGGCAAAGGTTAGAATGCCCGTTCCCTGAGGCCCATCTGTCTTTCCACGTGCCACACACCTTCACATGTCACCACTTGGGCGCTAAGACCCACCGTCCATACTGAATACACGCAGTACAGTGTCGTTCTGGGCTCGTCGGCGGAAGTGTATTTCTGATATGAAGGTACAGTCTCTCTCTCTCTCTCTCTCTCTCTCTCTCTCTCTCTCTCTCCATTTCTCTCTGAGGTGTTGCAACAAATAAACACAACTATTTGGTGCTAGTCACGAAGAAGTGCTATGGAAAGAATAATTTTTTGACATTCATATAATCAAAATTTGTCCTGGCCAACCTTCCCTCGAACTCGCGTCCAATCGATCAGCGAGCACATTCTCTAACCATTCCACCACCTCATAAATAATAATAATTTTTAATACGAAGAGCATGCAGTGGAGAAAATAATAATAATAATAATAATAATAATCATCATCATCATCTTAACCCTTTCCCGAGTTGACATGAGGTGGGTAGATCTGAGGAGGGTTGTGTAAGTGGTGACATTAATCAGAGGTGGTGTGAATCAGAGGTGACATGAATCAGAGGCGACATGAATCAGAGGTGGTGTGAATCAGAGGCGACATGAATCAGAGGTGACATGAATCAGAGGAGATATGAATCAGAGGTGACATTGGTGACATGAATCAGAGGTGGTGTGAATCAGAGGTGGTGTGAATCAGAGGTGTCATGAATCAGAGGTGACATGAATCAGAGGTGACATGAATCAGAGGTGTCATGAATCAGAGGTGACATGAATCAGAGGTGTCATGAATCAGAGGTGACATGAATCAGAGTTGAGGCAAAAAATACGTGCTTTTTATTTTGTCCTTTTTTTTTACCCTTTACGACACGCAGGGAATACGTGGACAGCACTGATTTTTTTTTTTTTCGAGTCTCCTAAATAACAAGAATGAAAAACAACAACAAAGTGAGCTACGACAGTGATGGGCGATACCAGACTACTACTACTACTACTATTATTATTATTATTATTATCATTGTTATTATTATTACATTAATATACAGAAGTTTAGCAGATGTTTACAGTAGCCTACACACGACTCATTTTGTAACTGATATATCAAAACGATTTTTTTTTTTTTTTTTTTTTTTTTGGTCCTATACGCTGATACATTTTCTGAGAGAGAGAGAGAGAGAGAGAGAGAGAGAGAGAGAGACCTAGTGCTCCTACTCAACCTGCCCCCAGCATGCCCAGCGTCTCAACTTTACAATGGCAACGAAAAATATGGAGTCGTGTCCTTATATCCACAGGACATTATTTTACCGCCTCCTTCAGGATATATTAAGAATGGAAATCTAATCTAGTCCGGCATTTAACTCCCTCAATAAGAAGCTTTATTTCTCTCTCTCTCTCTCTCTCTTCCTATCTTTTCATTCCTTCCCTTCCCGTTCCCTCTTTCCTCCTTTCTCCTCCTCCTCCCCCCCTTCCTCTTCCCTTTCTTCTCCTTCTCATTCCCCTCTCTCCCCCACCTCTTTGTTTCTCTCCCTCTTCTATCCACCTCTCACTTCCACCTCTTCCTCCCTCCACCATCTCCACTCTCCCTTCCCTCCCCATGTCAGTCTCTCCGCTCCCTCCTCTATCTACTCCCTCAGCCATCCCACGCCTTCACTCATAAATAATACCTTTTTTTAATTTTTTCTTTACAGGTCAGAGCTTGAAGGACAGAAACATAACATTTTCGATCTGTTGGCTATCTAGTTCTGACTTAATTTCACTTTCATGTAAGACAGTGAAGAATATGATTTCCATTCCCCCTTTCCTATAAAATTTTCATGACTGTTTTCCATCTCAATGTTTCCTGCCAACTTCGGCTGGTGGGTTTGGTGATGGTGAGGGAGCTTTCCTGCCTTACTAGGTTATATTTGTTATAGCCTACCCTACAAGTAACACCCCATCCCTTATTTTGCACTATCCTCTCCCCTGTTCATTACTCTCCTCTCCCTCTTCTTTCTCCCTGCATCTTCATCTCGTCCTCCTTCCCCCTCCTCCCTTTCTCAATTTCCCCCCTCACCACCTTCCCTCTCACCCTCCCTTTTCTTCTCCTCTTCTACTTCCCTCTCCCGTCCTTCCCCTTTCTCCCTCCCTCCCCTCTCCCCTCTCCACGGCAGCTCACGGGTCACCTAGCGTCTCCAGGTGAGGTTAGCTGGAGAGGGGAAATGTGTACTCGTGGATAAGGAAAAATAATGTTGATCGTTGCTTGACAGGGAAAATAATGTATGTCGTTACCTTTCTACTCTCCCTCCACTATCATCATCTACGCTTCTTTCCCTCCCACCATCATCATCATCTACGCTTCTTTCCCTCCCACCATCATCATCATCATCTACGCTTCTTTCCCTCCCATCATCATCATCATCTACACTTCTTTCCCTCCCACCATTATCATCATCTACGCGTCTTTCCCTCCCACCACTATCATCACCACCTACACTTCTTTCCCTCCCACCACTATCATCAACTACGCTTCTTTCCCTCCCACCACTATCATCAACTACGCTTCTTTCCCTCCCACCACTATCATCAACTACGCTTCTTTCCCTCCCATCATCATCATCAACTACGCTTCTTTCCCTCCCTCCACTATCATCATCTACGCTTCTTTCCCTCCCACCACTATCATCATCTACGCTTCTTTCCCTCCCACCACTATCATCATCTACACTTCTTTCCCTCCCACCATCATCATCATCTACACTTCTTTCCCTCCCACCATCATCATCATCTACGCTTCTTTCCCTCTCACCACTATCATCATCTACACTTCTTTCCCTCCCACCATCATCATCATCTACACTTCTTTCCCTCCCACCATCATCATCATCTACACTTCTTTCCCTCCCACCATTATCATCATCTACACTTCTTTCCCTCCCACCACTATCATCATCTACACTTCTTTCCCTCCCACCACTATCATCATCTACACTTCTTTCCCTCCCACCATTATCATCATCTACACTTCTTTCCCTCCCACCACTATCATCATCTACACTTCTTTCCCTCCCACCATTACCATCAACTATATTTTTTTCCCTTGTTCTTTGTCACGGTGGATATTATAGTGTGTTCTCTCTCTCTCTCTCTCTCTCTCTCTCTCTCTCTCTCTCTCTCTCTCTCTCTCTCTCTCTCTCTCAAGGCTTAAGGAACTAACTTTGGCGACTAATGGACATTGGGATTCAGATTACCATAAGGGAGCGCAAAAAAATTAAATTTATCATATAATTTTATCTCTTCTACGAACAAGGGGTATTTAACTCAGCTAAGAACAGACGATTTTCTTCAGCTGTACGTGAGTCATCGGAACCTAAATATCAGTACTGCCAACACCAACCCCTTCATGATCGGGATAACTCTAGTACTTCTATTCCAACTAATACCAGACGATTTTATTCAGGTGGGAGTAAGTTACAGGAGCCTGGGAGTTAATTAAAGGTATCAGAAAGGTAATTAAAGGTATCTGAGAGGTAATTAAAGGCATCTGCTTTGGAGGTGAAGAGGTGATGCTGGAGAGGGACGCCTTCACGTGGTGGCACCGATATAACCGGGCGGCTACACTGCCTGATAATAAAAAGCATACCTCACCTGCCTCCCTATCCCCCGAAGGAGACAGGTAGACTGCAGGTGAGGGGCAAATCAATCCTGCTGTCCACCGGGTTCACGCAAAAACAGAGGATTTTTTTTTTTTTTTTAACTGACAATGGACGAATCTGTTCATGTGAAATTAACCTTAAAAATAAAGACAAAATAAAAATAATAAAAAACCTAAAATCGGCCTTACCAACTCCTTCATTCCCAGGACGCCATTTTTGCTTTATTCTTCCTCCCTCCCGACGATTTTCTTCAGCGTAGGAAAAAATCGCGTGGTAAAAAAATTGCGCAGTAAAGAATTGCGTAGTAAAAAAAACTATCTATCTATCTATCTATATCTATAGCCCGACGCCCTAATCCCGCAAAGGGTGGCCGCAGCCAAACGCCTCCATGTCGCTCTGTCACCCACCATTTGACTATCCTCCCCCCAACTCACCCCCCCCCTCCCTCATATACCTCTCAACTCCATCCCTCCACCTCATCCTCGGTCTACCCCTCCCTCGCCCTCCCTCCACCTCACCTACATACAACTCTCTTAGTCAGTCGTTCATTCTCCATTTTCTCCACATGTCCAAACCACCTCAGTGTATTTCTCCTAATCTTCTCAACCACATCCACATCCACCCCACAACGTTCCTTCACTTCTTCATTCGTCAACCTGTCCCTCCATGTCACTCCACATGCTCCTCTCAAGTAACTTATTTCCACTGCTCTCACTCTTGACTTGTTCTCCTCTTGCAAGGTCCACGCCTCGCTTCCATACGTCAGGGTAGGGATCACAATACTATCATGCAGTGACTTCTTAACTTCCATACTCACCTCCCTATTTCTCATCACTACTTTCAGTGAACCAACAACATTCCTTCCCTGCTGTACCCTTTCATGCACTTCATCCCCCTCAGTTCCATCCTTACTCATCACACTACCCAAGTACTTGAATGCACTCACATTCTCCATATCCTCACCATCTAACCTCACTGTACATTCTGTGACTTCATTCCTCTCAAGCACCATAACTTTACTTTTGTTTACATTAACTTTCAGCTTCCTCCTCCTACACACTGTCCCAAATTCATTCACCAAACCTTGCAACTCCCATTCATCTTCACTCAACAATACTGTATCATCAGCAAACAGCAACACCGGAATCTTCCAAATCTCACCCTCATTCATTAGAGCCACCCCCACATCCACTGCCCTACCTTGTACCTCCTTTACAACCCCATCCATGTATATATTAAACAGCCATGGAGACATCACACAACCCTGTTTCAGTCCTACACTGAGATCAAAGAACTCCCTCAGCTCACCATTCACTCGCACCGTAGCCCTAGCTCCTTCGTACATACTCTTCACAGTACTCAACAATTTCCCCTCCACTCCATATATTCTTAATACCTTCCACATACCTTGCCTATCTATTCTGTCATAAGCTTTCTCCAAGTCCATGAAGGCAGCATAAACTTTCTTTCCCTTCTCTAGATACTTCTCCACTAAACATCTTAGAACAAATATCTGATCTACACACCCTTTTCCCTTCCTAAATCCCCCTTGTTCTTCTCCAACTAGCTCCTCTGTCATATGCCTAACCCTATCAATGAGTATTCTACCATGTATTTTACCAGTCACACTAAGAAGGCAAATTCCCCTATGGTAAAAAAAAATGCGTAGTAAAGGTGGCTTTAGAAACACGGCCCTCTTTAATCCTTTCAGTACGAGGGGCTGAATAAAATCGTCTGAAGGCAAAGAACATAATGCGGAATAGGTCATCGTTGGGAAGTGCTTTAAGATAATTCAAGACTATGATTCTCTCTCTCTCTCTCTCGGGTTTATTTCCAGACTAGGTGAGAATTTCAACTCTCTCTCTCTCTCTCTCTCTCTCTCCCTGGGCTTACTTCCAGACTAAGTGAGAATTTCAACTCCTTCTTTTTATATGAGACACCTAAGGCTAAATTCCTTTACGAAATTTTTTCACCCATTTTCCTGTCGGTTCCTGCCTCGGGGAAACTAACTAGAGGAGGCTTGTAGTTATTATATTTTTCTCTCTCTCTCTCTCTCTCTCTCTCTCTCTCTCGCTCCGTACTTAATCTTACCACTCCATTCCTCTCCCCCTTCCCTCCCCAACACTTCACTCTCTCTCCCTCCCTTTCCTCCCATTTTCCTTCCCACTCACTGCCCTCTTTCTCATTCAGGCCTTCACATTACCCCTCCTTCTCTCTCCTCCCTCCCTCTCTACTCCCCTGTCTCTCCCTTCCTTCCTCCCTCCCTCCCTCCCTCCCTCTCCCTCCTCCCTCTCTACTCCCCTGTCTCTCCCTTCCTCCCTCCCTCTCCCTCCTCCCTCTCTACTCCCCTGTCTCTCCCTCCCTCCCTCCCTCCCTCTCGTTTCCTTCTGCCTGTCTTCCCCGGCCATTGTGTTTCCCCTCCAAGAATGTGAAAGGGGAGGGGAGGGGAGGGGAGGGGAGGGGAGGGGAGGGAAACAGGGGAAATAACATGGAAATCAAAAAGGGATAAGCAGAGGTGGGATAGTGAGGGGAGGTATTAGTTGTGGTAGGCGGAGATGATGATGGTAGCAGTAATGGTAGTTGTGGTAGATGGGGATTGTGGTGGCAGTGGCAGTAGTTGGTAGTTGTGGTAGGTGCTGATGATGATGGTAGTTGTCGTGGTAGTTGAGGTAAATGCGTTCTGTGGTGGTAGCTGTAGTAGTTGGTAGTTGTGGTAGGTGGTGGTTGTGGTAGGTAGTGGTTGTGGTGGTCGTTGTGGTAGGTGGAGACTGTGATGGCAAGTGGATAGAAGTGGTAGCTGTGATAGGTCGATGGTGGTAGTTGTGGTAGCAGTGTAAGTGAAGCCTGTTATGGTGTTTAAGGTAGGGTAAGATAACAGGACCGGGGTAGTTATTATGGTAGGTAGTGATGGCAGTTGTGATGGTAGTAGCGATGGTAGTGATGGTGGTTGTGATGGTAGTAACGGTAGCAGTGATGGTACTAGTGATAGTAGTAATGGTAGCAGTAATCTGGTAGTGATGGTGGTAGTAATGGCAGTAGTGATGGTAGTAGTGGTGGTGATAGTGACGGTAGTAATAGTAATAACATCTTAAAGAAAACCATTGTATAGGAAGCTGAGGCAAAGAATAAGGAAGTTCAATGGTTCCCGCTCTCTCTTTCCGGTCTGGGGCGTCGTGAGCCTGGGTGCGAATCCCAATCGTGGCGGACATTTAACTCCTTCAAAACGAGGACGTAATATTGGTGTCTATTCTTCCTAGTGCCGGAGAGAGACGCCTTCATGTGGTGGCACTGATATAAACGGCCGGATCACCTGTCTGGTTATTAAAACGTCCCTCAATTACTTACCTGTTCCCCAAGAGGAAGATGGTGGACTGCGGAAGAAGAGAAACTTAAGCCTGAAGTCCACTAGGTTCACGTTTCTCTCTCTCTCTCTCTCTTTCTCACACACACACACACACACACACACACACACACACACACACAATTCATCCATATTCATCGCTATAATATCCCCCATTATGCTAATACATTAAAAGCCGATCCTCCGAAAAACTGCTAAAAAAGAATAGTTCCCATTTTGGCCGCCAGGGAGGGAGGAGCGAAACTCTACGGTGTCCCCCCACCTCATTTCAAATTCATTACGTGGGGGTTCCGGTTTATCAAAAAAAAAATATATATGGCAGTCTTCTACATCCAGAATTTATTTTTATTTTAGTTTTTTCTTTATTACTCCTCGCTTCGTGGTGACTCCTTTACTTCCGCTATTTGGGGAAGTCGTGGAGGATGTGCTGATCAAGTATTTGCGATAAAGCAGTAAAGAAAGAAACATGGGATTGCAACTTGTGATATTTATGGATCAGGAAAAGGTATATGACAAAGCCGTGAGAGAGAGAGAGAGAGAGAGAGAGGGAGAGAGAGAGACAGACAGACAGACAGACAGACAGAGAGGAGGAGGAGGAGGAGGAGGAGAAGGAGGAGGAGGCAGATCCTATTTCTTTGACACACCTAAGCATTTCGTTTTTCAGGGACAGACAGAATGTGGGCGACAGAAATAAATCGCCTAAACTTGGCCTTACGTAACGCGCTCCCTCAAACTTTTTTCCCGACATATGTGATCGGCCATTTGTAGTATAACTTGGGCTGGATTGTGTGTGTGTGTGTGTGTGTGTGTGTGTGTGTGTGTGTGTGAGAGAGAGAGAGAGAGAGAGAGAGAGAGAGAGAGAGAGAGATACTGTATGGGGGCAGGGAGAAAATGCACAAAATGGTAAAAGATAGAATAAGAATAAAAGAATAGCACTGAAAAGAGAGGAAAAATGAAGAGTATCACTTGAGAGAGAGAGAGAGAGAGAGAGAGAGAGAGTGAGTTAAAAGTCTGGGAAAATGGACCGAGACAACACAACGAAACCAAGATTCAGTTTTGTGGAAGTTGAGTGGACCAGATGTGGAGGAGGAGGAAGCAAAGATTAGAAGGAGGAAGAAGAGGAGGAAGAGAAGAGTGGAAGAAAAGGGGGGAAAGGAAATGATGAAGAGCATAAAGTAAAAGAAGAAGGGAGAGAAGAAAATGAACAGAGGTGAGGAAAGAGGATTTGGAAGAAGAAGAAGAAGAAGAAGAAGAAGATGATGATGATGATGATGATGAAGAAGAAGAAGAAAACAAACAGACAGACAGACAGACAGAGATGGAAGAAAAATAAAAGGAAGAAAAGGAGGAGGAGAAAAAGAGAGGAGGAAGAGAATAAGAAGGAGAGAGAAGTGGAAAAAAAAAATGAAAATCAGGAAGACAGGATTACGCACTGGTGTGGGGAAAAAGTAAAAAAATAAAAATAAATAAAAATAAAAATAAATCATAATCAGATCACAAAAAAGAAAGACAAACCTAAGATTTTTTTTAACATTACGACTGGAAAATATGATGGAAAATAAGAAAAAAAACAATGAAAAAGCCTGACCTCCATTAGTGAAAAAATGGGATGGAAAAATGAGATAGAGAGAGAGAGAGAGAGAAAATGCTGACCTCTGTACCTCACTCCTGCCTGTGTTATGTAAAGTTGATTGCATAACCAGTCCCTAACTTTAAAGACAAACGTTTTTACCTCACAAACGTTTTTACCTCAGACAAACGTTCTTACCTCAGAGAAACGTTTTTACCTGAAACGTTTTAACCTCACAAACGTTCTTACCTTAGACAAACGTTTTTATCTCGGAAAACGTTTTTACCCCTACAGCCAAAGGACGCATTTTTACACCTTATTCTTGTAAATTCTTCTTGTTCCCTCGAGTCTCTTTTAGCTCAGGGGAAAAAAACTCATACTGAAATGATTAAGGAGCCTGAAAGTAACTCCTCCTGTATCAGAGCATTTTTCTGAGATGCATAAAATTGTCTAAGATATCAAGAAAGGAATATAAAAAAACATCATCGGGGTGAAGAAGTTAAAACAAACATAAAACGGAGGCTTCTCCACACTTACGCGTACCCAGTTTTAACGATACGGGGTTTAATGGTGTATTTTGGTCAGTTTAGAAGGAAATATACATCCATACTAGAAAGAAGTTATACACAAGAGGACAATCTGGTTTAGTATGCAAAATAAATCGCTGAGGAGAAGGGTGTTAGGGCCTGGTTATGTATTCTGGTCAGGTCAGAAGTTCTGTAGCACTTCGTCCTTACTGTTTTTAGGCAATATAAGAGGATAACCAGGTTTACTGTACAAAATAAATCGCTAAGAAAATGGTGTTAGGGAGCTTCCTTATGCACTACGAAGACGTGGTTCTAAGGCCCATACTCTCGTAGGTTTAGAAGGCTCCCTAGCACCAGCTCCTTTAGGTTTAGAAGGCTCCCTAGCACCTGTTCTTTAGTAATTTATTCTGTGTCAAGTACATTAGTAAATTCTTGTGTGCAATTTGTGTAATCTGTTAGATGAAAATATATTAGTACAAGTGAGATTAATATTATGAGATTAATAAGATGAGAATAATATGAGATTAATAATGTGAGAATAATATAACATGATATGACAAATAATATGATAATAATATGGTAAATTATGTGAGAATAATATGAGATTAATGACAATACTATGAGATTATTAACATGAGAATAATGTGTGAATAATATGAGATTAATAACAAGAGAATAATATGAGATTAATAACATGAGAATAATATGAGATTAGTAATACGAGAATAATATGAGATTAATATGAAAATAATACGAAAAACAGTGTTGGAAAGAGATGCAATAAAGCCTTTTGAGTTTAAGAGAACCTAACTACACCATCTCATTCCCTTTTTCTTAGCGATTTATTTTACGTGTTTCTCACACTGTCTACTCTGCGACTTATTTTGCGTGTCAAACCTAAACATTATCTTTTATTTTACGTCAGCTTCACATCCACACACCTGGCATGCATAATACACACGAGAATATTTACACTCTTGGCTCCGGCCTCCATAATTTCCTATTCCAATTAACGTCAAACTATTTTTTTGCACCTGAGAGAGTGTCACTGAAACCAAATTGTCAATAAACAGGAAAGGTAAAGGAACTATGCTCTTTCTACTTTAACTTGGCCTAAAATTGACATGCTGAATACCTGAGTTGTGAGCTGTAGGAAGAGATTATCACTCTATTATGATGCTAGTCACAAAGAAGTGCCATGGATAGGATGCATAATCGTAGTCTTGTCTCATTCTGCCACTAAGATATGTGATGCAACTTACGAAAGGACGAAAATCTGAGCCAAGTTAAAGTGAAAGAACTACATCAAGCCTCCTAAACCCGTGAGAATTCGACCTTTTGGGGCCTGAGTGAAGGAGAAGGCGGTAGGGCTGTATATGCCGTCATCGTTACGTCATTAAGGTAAACACAGATAAACTCACGCCAGACCATCATCTTCACCCCCTATCGTACCCTACCGCCCTGCCATACACCCTACCCCACACCCCACCCTTCCCCTACCACACCACCCTGCTACACACCCTATCCCAACACCCCACCCTTCCCCTACCACATCACCCTGCCACGCACCCTATCCCACAACCCACCCTTCCCCCACCGCACCACTCTGCCACGCACCCTATCCCACAACCCACCCTTCCCCCGCCACACCACCCTGCTACACACCCTATCCCCACAACACACTTCCCCGCCCTTCTCTCTACACCGATGCATCTTTCCGCTCGTGTGTCATTACGTGTCGCTCCCAATGACACCTTGATCCTCTTCGTTTTCCTTTTACGCATCTTTCACCCTAACACTCACACTTCTCAGCTTTTTTTTTTTTTTTTTTTTAGTTGGATCTGAAAAACACAATCTCATTTCGTCTTTGTCACACACGTCACACTGTTTCTCACATATAATATTACTCACTAAAACATCTGTGCTTTTTCTGTTCCTTACATTACTCTGCTCTCTAATCCTAACCCTTCGTCTCTGTCACACACACCACTTTACCCGTCACACAGATTTCACCAATCCTCAGCACAAGATCTGTTTGTTATTTCTTCCTTACATAACTCTGCCCTGACTCTACCCCTTTTCCTCTCTCTCTCTCTCTCTCTCTGCCTGTTCATCTTCTTCCCATTAATATTCTTTCTTCTCCCTTCCTCCCCTTTCACTTCCTGTTTCTCTCTTTTCCATGTTCATCCCTTTTCCTATTTTCCTTCGTCTCATCCTTTCTTCCTTTACCTTAGCCTTTCCTTTCTCCTCTCCTTATCTATTCTCTCTCACTTCCTCTCCCCTTCCCTTCCCTCATCAGCTCCCCTCTCCCACTTTTCTTCTCCCCTTCCCTTTCCTCCCCTCCCATACCCCTCCAACTTCCCCTCTTTTCCCCCTTTCCCCTCCCTCACCAACACCTTCTCTCCTTCTTATTCCTCTATTTTCTTCCTCTCTTTTTCCCCACCCATTCTCATCACTTCCCTTTTCTCACATCTGCCCCCCCCCCTTTCTCCTCCCTCACCAACTCATTCCCTCCTTTCCTTCCCCTCTTTTCCTCCCCTCATTTTGCTTCATCCATTCTCTCCCCTTCCTTTTCCTCATCCACTAACTCCATTTTCCCTCCCCTCACCTCTTATCTCCCCTTCCTTTCCCTTATCAATTCTTCACCTCCTTCCACTTCACCCTATCCATTCTCTCCCTTCCCCTCTCTTCAACACCTGGCACTGATTACCATTACAGCAGGTGTGGGGAATGGCCAGGTGTTTGAGGCTGTCAGATATATAATACAAAAATAACACGTCAGACTTATGGCACGGTCGTCCTACCCTAACAAAGATCCCCCACCCCTTTCGGCTCAGCTAGTGGCCAAGTGTAATCAGACTTGAGGACTGATTTGACTAGTAACCAAGGAGACTCATTTGTATCTCAACTAAGTCCCGATAAAGTGATACCGTGACTAGTAACCAAGGAGATTCATTTGAACCTCAACCAAGTCCCGATAAAGTGTTCCCGTTCCATCAGGTGAAATCAAATAGTTTAAGAGGAAGCAGTGGTGTAAAATTAACTACTCTCGGCCCGAAACCGATAAATCCCGGGTTCGATTCTCCAACAAACAACGAGAACGCTGGGCAGGGTATCTTCATCCCGGTCTGTAGGCAGCTAGGACTGAAACAGGGACCTGGATTTATAAATAGATGGTTGTGTGGGGTGTTACGGGAAATATTTATTGAGTGATTTCCTTCTTAGTCTTGCTTGCTTCCTCATCATTCTTCCTTTCCCTCCTCCTCCTCCTCTAATTCTACGTTCCCCCCTCCCCTTCCCCCCTCCCCTTCCCCCCTCCCCCATCTTACTTTCCCTCCCCCTTCCATCCTCCTTTCCCCCCTCCCCCTTCCCCATCTTTCTTTCCCTCCCCACATCATTTTTCTCTACATCCTCTTCTCTTATCTTTCATCCGTCATCCCCTACCTTTCTTCCCCTGCCTCTCTCTCCCCATCGTCCTTCCCCTCCCCCTTCCCCCACCACCCTCCCCTCTTGTATCCCTCAACCTCTTGTACCTCATTACGACCCTGGCCTGGGCTGGAAACGTGGTCTGACTTTAGACAACCGATAACACTCCCGTCGGTCACTTTATCTCTGGCCAATTACGACCCTTGTATCTCATGCTGGTCATCCCTTTATCTTATCTCTTGTACGGGTTGACCTTGTGACTGGGAATCGCCTAGTTTGTATTTTGTTAGTTATAGTTGGGTTGCTTTATCTCTCGTGGAGGTTAATCTTTTTGGCTGTAAATTATGAAGTATGACGGGAAAGACACGAGAAGGCAAAACGAATGCGTATAAAGGTACATAGATTCAAATAGTAGTAGTAGTAGTTATAGTGGTGGTGGTGGTGGTGGTGGTGGTGGTGGAAGTAGTAGTAGTAGTAGTAGTAGTACTAGTAGTAGTAGTAGTAGTAGTAGTAGTAGTAGTAGTAGTAGTAGTAGTAGTAGTAGTAGTAGTAATAATAATAATAATAATAATAATAATAAAAGACTTTACTCATTTATGGAGGCAGCTCTTGTACAGGAGTTTAACAAGAAATCGCTTTCTCCTTAATTTTCCTCAATATCTTATCTCTACTACTCAAGACGATTTCACTCAGGAGACAGCGAGGCGCGGTTAACAAGACAAACAGGCTTTCTCCCATTCTTCCTAATTAAAACTTCCTTCCTGCTTCCTTCAAGACGATTTTATTCAGCTTAAAGACAGCGAGGGGGGGTGACAGTAGGAAGAGTCTCTGTCCTAATGTCTATCTATCTATTTACCTATCTATTGCCGACGCCTTAATCCCGTAAGAGGTGGCCACAAACAAATCGCCTCCATGTCGCCCTGTCCTCCACCATTTCACTGCCTAATTTCACTGTCCTAATGTCGCTTTTACTTAATTCTAGTCAGACGATTTTGTTCAGCTTAGAGACAGACAGACAGACAGACAGACAGAGAGAAAGGGGTGCCGGAACTTGGTAGGGTGAGGGGGGGAGGGGTATCAAAGGAGAACGAACAAAGGAAAGTAGACAACAAAAGGAACAATTATTTTCTATATGACAGACTTTTAACAGCGACAGCCATCCTATGAGTTGAAAGGAGTAGCACAGCAGGTGGGGGAATATAAGAAAAAGAATGAAACAAACAAACAAAAAGTGGGTTGGGAGGGAAGGGCAGTGGGAGGGGGGAGGGAAATGGGAGAGGAGGAAAAAGTGGGGGGAGGGGAAAGTAGGAGAAAGGGGGAAATGGGAGGGATGGGGTAGGTGACGGAGGAGGGGGAGGGAGTGGGAGGGAGGACGGGACAAATGAGAGAGGAGGGAGGAGGGGAGGAGGTGCAAGGAAAGGGGTGAGGAAAGAGGGAGGGGGTGGTGGGGGATAAGGAATGAGGGGGTCATGGGGGATGTGGGAAGGGAGGGGTACGTGAGGGAAACAGGGGAGAGAAGGAAGGTAGGGGGGATGGGGAAGATGAGGGAGGTAGGAGGGACAGGGGAGAAGAGGAAGGTGGGAGGGAAGGGGAGGTGAGGATAGAGGAAGGGGTGACCTTGGGTGGGGGAGGTGAGGGAAATGGGGAGGGAGAGGGAGGGGTGGGAGATATAAGGAAGGAGCGTAAAATGGAGAGGTGGGAGAAGGGGGAGGAGGAGGGAGGTAAGTGAGGAAAGGAAGAGGGAGGGAAGGGAGAAGTATATGAAGAGGAAATGGAGGAGAGAATGAAGAGGGGAGCAAAAGAGAAGGACAAGAAAGAGGGAAAGGAGAAGGAGGGAAGGGACAAGGAGAGGAAGAGAGGAGGGGGACGAGGGAGAAAAAAGTAACAGAAGATGGAAACTGAGGGAAGGAGATATGTGAAGGGAAGGGAAGGAGAAGGGAAGGGGAGAGGAAGGAAAAGGGAAGGGAGGATAACAGGGAGAGGGGGAGGAAAACTGAAGAAGGGAGAGGAAAGGGAAGGGGAAAGAGCCGAAAGATCTTCACAAAGTTTTCCTCGTAAAGAAGATATTTCAACAATGGATAATATTTACCCTTTGGTTCAGGGCTGGAAATGCTTTTATGTTGTGAGAGAGAGAGAGAGAGAGAGAGAGAGAGAGAGAGAGAGAAAGAGAGAGAGAGAAACTATCAAGATCAAACTCTCCTCTCCTTCGTCAGGGTTAAAGAAGGAAAACAGCTAAAAATGAAGGGCATAAAGTTCATAATAAAGGAAATAAAGCCAGTTATTCATTTTCCTATCCCGCCTAATGCAACCCACTCTGCAATACGGATGACACGCATTTGCAACAGTGAACTAATTGTGCAACACAGGAGGAAAGGTCTATTTGTTCCAGAATTTAATTAAAGCTGATAGTAAAAAATCTATCATGTCTTTCTATTTATTGATCAGTTTATCTATCTATCAATCTTTTATTAATATTAAGATGAACCAAATGCCAAATGATGCCTCTCTCTCTCTCTCTCTCTCTCTCTCTCTCTCTCCGTTCTCACATCCAATAACTCCTCCCTGTCTTCCCTCTCTCCTTCTATCGCCCAATCTCTCTTCCTCCTTCCTCCTCTTATCAGTCTGCTATCTCCATGTGCCTTTCCTTTTTCCTCAGTCTTTTTTCACTTTTTTTCTGTTTTCCTTCATTTTTTCTGGCGCTCTATCTCAGGAAATATCCACTCTCATTCTTTTCTTTAATCTCTGTTTGTCTTCACTTTCTGACTCAATCTTCCTTTCATTCTATTCCTCTCTCTCTCTCTCTCTCTCTCGTCCGGTATCTTGTATCTTACAAAATAATTCCTTTTCCTTTTCTCATGATATTTTTATATTTTCCCTTTTTCAGTCTCTCTCTCTCTCTCTCTTTCTTTCTCCTTTCCACTTCGTTCCTTTTCCCACTTTTCTTTCCTCTCATTCTTTCTTCCTTTCACTTTTTTCCTCCCTTCCTTCTCTTTTATCCCCCTCTCACATTTCGACTTCACTCTTTCCCTCCCCCTCTGTTCTCCCCTTGCTCCATTTTTCTCTTCCCTTTTCATATCCTCTTCTCTTTATTCCAGACATCTTCGTTGTCCCGTTCTTCACAAACCCTCTTCAGTTTAATCTCTTCTCCTTTCATTCTATTTCCTTTTCTCCCTCTCCATTTCTCTCTCTTCATCTCATCCTCCTTTCTTCTCTCCATTTTCTCCCCTCTCTTTGCCGCACCTAAAGGGACGGCCAAATATAGTGGTTCTCTGTCTGTGTTCTTTACTGAGTTACTGCATTTTAGTGTTTTTTACAGAACCAGATCTGTAAGTCTCTTGGGGTGTGTGTTACGACAAATTTTACACAGCGGCAGACTTCCACCCGGGCCAGGTTTCAGGCGGGCTGGGACTACCGAAATGCTGCTATATACGGGTGCGGGTGAAGGGGGCGGCCTCCGTGGATCCCAAAGAAGTTATGCACAACCAAATTTTTTTTAATATATATACTATGAACACGAATATATATATATTTTTTTTAAGTAATAACGTTAAATTTTGCACAGTGGTTGACAATCATCCGGACTACGGGTTGGCCTGGGTGGGACTCCTGGGGGTCGACTCTCCTACGTAAAAAACTCTTTCCCTTTACAATACTCCAGGATTCAGTGCGGCTATCATACGTCTCCTCTGTCTTGTTCAATTTATTCTCCCCTCCTTTTCTCCCTCCTTTGTTCTCTTTTCTCTCTCCCTTTCTTCCTTCTTTCTCCCTCTCACTCCCTCCAGTATGCCAATCACTCATTTCCATACACAGTATTCATAACCCACATTCCCATCTGCACCTTCAATTCTTATTTTTTCCTCTGCGATTCTCTCTCTCTCTAAATAATCCCATCTGTTCTTTTTCTTTTCTTTCTTTTTTCCTTTCTTCTTCTTCTCCTTCCTCTTCTTCCTTTTTCTTTTCTTTCCTTTTCATTTTCATATTTCAGTCCGCAAACTCCACATCTGCTAACTCTCTCTCTCTCTCTCTTTCCCCTTCCTTCCCTTCTTCCTTCTTTTCACTCATTCTTTTCACTACTCTTCCTCTTTAACGCAACATCTGTGCCTTCTTCATCTCTTATTCCTACTCTGACTTTTCTCCTTTCCTTCTTCTTCTTCTTCTTCTCTCTCTCTCTCTCTCTCTCTCTCTCTCTCTCTCTCCCTCTCTGCCCTGGTCAGCGAAACATGGGATGAACACAAAAGCAAAAAGTTTCTAAACAAGAGAAAGTCGTACCCATACAAGTTGACTTTTGTGACCGCTTGAGAGAGAGAGAGAGAGAGAGAGAGAGAGAGGTGTTTGTGTGAGTGTGTGTGTGTGTGTGAGAGAGAGAGAGAGAGAGAGAGAGAGAGAGAGAGAGAGAGAAGGAAATTGCAAAGACGAAGAAACAGAAAGCAGGTAGTCAGAGAGAGAGAGAGAGAGGAAAATTGCAAAGACGAAGAACAGAAAGGAGGCAGTCAGGCAAATAACATGGACAGAAAGAAACAAAGGAGACTGAGAGACTGACTAGGAGAGGAAATGAAAGTGGGGTGGTTGCACGCATGAAGGGACGAATGAGGAGGTGAAGTTGGTTATTTATTTATTTTTATATATCAATTCGACTCTTGCCAAAAACTGAGAATCCATTATCTGAAGCCCAATAGCCCTCCTGTACGCCAATCGCCTTCACATGTCACCGTTTTGGCGCTAATACCAGCCATATTTTTTTTTTTTTTTTTTTTTTTTTTTGACATCGGTGGTTTTTGATTGGAGAGAGAGAGAGAGAGAGAGAGATTAATTCAGGGATTAACTCTCGATTTAACAGAACTATCTATCTATCTACCTATAGCCCGACGCCCTGATCCCGCAAAGGGTGGCCGCAGACAAAACGCCTCCAAGTCGCTCTGTCATAATAACTTGAAAATTAGTGATGCACTCTTTGGAAACCAGCAAACTTTTCAGGATACTACGAAAGAGTTCCATAATTGTTCGCCTTTAAAATTAAGTGATATTTCTGACCCCAACTGCACTTCCTACACCTAAACAGCCATCTTCCTTGTTCCTTAAGTCCTCCCCAAACCTCACAGCCTCAAAGGAAGTGTGTGTTTGTGTGTAGTTTCCAGGACAGGTCTGGGGCTGGAAGTTCCTGGAAAGGGGGAACATATGTGAAAGAAAGAAAAGCGTGGAAGAAAAAAGGGAAAAAAGAAAGGAAGGAAGAAGGGAGGAAAAGAAGGAAGGGATACAGTTGAGAGAGAGAGAGAGAGAGAGAGAGAGAGAGAGAGAGAGAGAGAGAGAGAGAGAGAGAGAGAGAGAGACCCCGACAAAGGTACACCCTCAGGTAATTTCAGTGAGGATCTGGGTCGATCATTCTAGCCCAGAAACTGTGTGTGTGTGTGTGTGTGTGTGTGTGTGTGTGTGTGTGTGTGTGTGTGTGCCAGTGCGTGCGTGTGCGTGTCTGCTTTTCTCTCCGTCCTTGCATCTCCATCTACAAAGCTCTTCAAAGGACATTTCCACAAAAACACGAAATAACTTAGATTTAAACGAAGAAAAATGAAATAACTCAAGCACTAATTCTCTCTCACGTTGTTAGAATTGTTGTCGATATTTTTGGAGAGAGAGAGAGAGAGAGAGAGAGAGAGAGAGAGAGAGAGAGAGAGAGAGAGAGAGAGAGAGAGAGAGAGAGAGAGAGGCCGCGTATGAAACTTAGGCGGCTTTGAGTGAGCTGGCTGGAGGGAGCTTTTATTCTCTCTCTCTCTCTCTCTCAACTTTGTCCCTTCCTCCTTTTCCTCCCTTCTTCCTTCCTTCCTTCCTTCCTTCCTTTTTTTCCGTTTTCTCTTCCTTCCCTCTATCCTTTTCTTTCACATACTGTATGTTACCTCTCTCTCTCTCTCTCTCTCTCTCATTCTTTTTTTGCAGTTTCCTTTCTTCTCTCATTTCTACAAACGACCATAAAAAATCATATTACACCACATTAGACTGGCTGACATATTCTCCGCAGCTCCTAACAAAATCAAATACGAGAATAAGACAAGGATAGCAATTAAGTCTACCGGGTATCTCCTAATCCTTCCAGGGAAAACTGGTAGGGAAACTGAGAAAGGAAAAAAATCTTAGAAAAACTGACAAGAAATACTAGTGAAAACGAATGGGAAATATGACTGGATGCTGGACTATAATAATAATAATAATCTATCCATTGCCAGACGCATTAATCCCGTACGGGGCGGCCACAAACAAATCGCCTCTATGTCGCCCTGTCCCCCACCATTTCCCTGCCCTGCTCCCAGTTCACACACCCCTCTCTCATATACGTATCCACCTCATAATAATAATAATAATAATAATAAGACGAAGGGGAGCTGCAAGGCTTGGTGGATGAGTTTGGGAGAGTGTGTAAGAAACGGAATCTAAAGGTGAATGTAGGGAAGAGTAAAGTGATGGTCTTTGAGAGAGGTGAAGTCAGTGAATGTACAGCGAGGTTGGATGGTGAGGAATTGGAAAATGTGAGTACGTTTAAGTACTTGGGTAGTGTGATGAGTAAGGATGGAGGTTTGGAGGGTGAAGTGCTTGAAAGGGTACAGCAGGGAAGAAAGGTTGCTGGTTCTTTGAAAGCAGTGATAAGAAACAGGGAAGTGAGCATGGAAGTGAAAAAGTTACTACATGACAGTATTGTGATACCAACTCTGACGTACGGAAGTGAAGCTTGGACGTTGTTGGAAGGACACAAGTCAAGAGTGAGAGCAGTGGAAATGAGTTATTTAAGAGGAGCCTGTGGAGTCACATGGAGAGATAGGCTGACGAATGAGGATATAAAGGAACGTTGTGGTGTTGATGTGGATGTGATAGGGAGCGTTATGAGGAACACACTGAGGTGGTTTGGCCATGTGGAGAGGATGGAGGGTGAAAGACTGACGAAGAGAGTGTATGTGAGTGAGGTGGAGGGGGGAAGAGGGAGGGGGAGGCCGAGGATGAGATGGAGGGATGGGGTGGAGAGGTATATGAGAGAGGGGGGTGTGAGTTGGGAGCAGGGCAGTGACATGGTGGGGGACAGGGCGACTTGGAGGCGATTTGTTTGTGGCCACCCCAAACGGGATTGAGGCGTCTGGCAATAGATAGATAGAGATAGATAATAATAATAATAATAATGTTCTCATAATAATAATAATAATAATAATAATAATAATGGACTCACTACAGTATAATATTCTGAGTCCATCAGAGACTGAATAAATTTTTATTTCCATCCCTTTGATATCTCCAACACTTTCTAAGCTGATTAACTGCGACAGGACTCTCTCTCTCTCTCTCTCTCGGTAATTTTCCAGGCACTGAAGTACGTACCGAGTTATCAAATGCCAGGTGAGACCAACCTAAATAAGAATTGGCAAGGTTAGGTTAGGATTGGCTCAGGTTACGACAGGTGAGGTCAGGTAAAGTAAGGTCGGGTAAGGTAAGGTAAGGTCAAGTAGTCAGGTCAGGTAAGGTCGGGTAAGATAAGGTCAGGTATGGTAAGGTCAGGTATGGTAAGGTCGGGTATGGTAAGGTCAGGTCAGGTAAAGTATGGTCAGGTAAGGTAAGGTGAGGGGAGGTCAAGTTACAAGAGGTCAAGTTTGATCAAGCCATACTTTGGTTGCGTTAGGAAAGGTAGATTTAGTCTCGTTTGGTCGTTTCCTAAAGTAATTTCGGCGTGTCAGCTTGGGTCAGGTCGAGTTGGGTCAGGCCAGGTAAGGGAAGGTCAAGGCTGCTCATGTCAACTTTGGTAAGGTCAGGCTCTGTCAGGTAAAGCTCTTTTTATTATATCACTTCCTTTTTTTTGCGTTCACCTCTTCTGACCTCTCTCTTTTATTCCTTTTTTTCCTACTTTTTCTTTTCATTCTTCTTCTGTCAAGTTTGGCCGAGTCAGATTGGACGAATAAAAGCTACGATTTTGTCACCAAACGAGACCTGACAAAATAGTGTTCAGTTTAGGTCATGTATATTAGGTCAAGCGTCTTCATATTAAAGCCACGGGAGGCAAGGTCATGCTAGGTCGCTTTCAACAAGGCAGGTTTTCCGGCCACCAAACTATGCGGGTTTATCTCTGTGTGTTGGGAGGGGAGGGGGAGGGATGGGGAAGGCAGGGAAAGAATGGATGGAAAGGAAGGAAGGAAGGAAGGAGAGAGAGAGAGAGAGAGAGAGAGAGAGAGAGAGAGAGAGAGAGAGAGAGAGAGAGAGAGAGAGAGAGAGAGAAATGAAGGAAAGAGCAGACGGGAGAAGACCAATGGTGAGTTACACAGACCACACAGATTTTACAGACCAAGAGCGGCGATCCAAACTCAATATAGCAAAATGGATAAGAAAAGGGTAGATGGAGGAGAGGAAGGGAGAGGAAAATAGAAGGGAGAACCAGGGAGAGAGAAGGAGAATGTGGTGGACAGAGATAGAAAAATGGAAGGGATGTATGGGAGGGAAGGGAAGGGGAAGGGAGAGGAGTGAGAAAAGGAATGTGTGTGTGTGTGTGTGTGTGTGTGTGTGTGTGTGTGTGTGTGTGTGTGTGTGAGAGAGAGAGAGAGAGAGAGAGAGAGAGAGAGAGAGAGAGATGGAAGGAAATGAGGAAAAAAATAAAGCCTTGTCCCTCTGTGTCATATTTAAGGCTATACCGGAACGACGCAGGTACACGATCGAACACACACACACACACACACACACACACACACACACACTTGACCCAGTCCTTCATAATTGTACAGGGACATTTCATCCTTCAAAACAGTACAGTGACTGAGTGAGTGAATGAATGACACAGTTAGGGACACACACTGTAATTGGCCGCCCTTGTGGGTGTGGCGAAAAAAGGAGACGGATGGAGCCTGGCAGGACTAGAAAACAAACAGACTGACAGATAAATAATGTTATAGATAGATAGATATACATAGATGAACAAAGAAAAATATAGAAAGGCAGATAGATGGGTGGACAGACAAATACAGCTAGACAGACTGATAGATAGATAGATAGATAGATAGATAGATAGAGGGACAGACAGATAGATAATTTTGTAAACGAAAAAGCTATGAGAAAGGGCTGGAGGTCTGACTAATGTTAACTGCTGAATCCTTGCCAAACTGCGAGAGAGAGAGAGAGAGAGAGAGAGAGAGAGAGAGAGAGAGAGAGAGAGAGAGAGAGAGAGAGAGAGAGAGAGAGACTGGGAGAGCCGGTTAGAGTGGGGGATATGAGAGTTAGAGGGAGAGGGGGCGAGGGATGAGAAAATGGTGGGATATGAAAGAGAGAGAGAGAGAGAGAGAGACAGACAGACAGACAGACAGACAGAGGGAATGGAAAGAGAAAGGGAAAGCCGGGTAAAGTGGGTGACAAGAGAGTTGGGGGGAGGGGGGCGAGGGATGAGAAAATGGTGAGAGAGAGAGAGAGAGAGAGAGAGAGAGAGAGAGAGAGAGAGAGAGAGAAATAAGGTCAAGGTCATACCAAAAGGAGAAGCAAGAAAATGTGGAAATGGGAACAGGAAAGTTGTTATTGTCGTTGTTGTTGCTGCTCTTGTTATTGTTTATGTTATTTCCCTCGCCTCATATGGACGTGAACCCAATGGACTGCAGACAAGCGGGCACTTCAGACGGTCGCTCCCGGATATCTTTTGTTGCACTTCGGCTGACGGATTATTGCGAGAGGTGCATGAGGATAGGTAGCGTGTGGCAGTATGAGGGGAGTATAAGGCCACTGAGGAATATACGTGAGGTGTATTTCGCGCTACATCAAACAACAGGACGATTAATGGTCGAGTGGGTTGCGGCTCTCCAACCATACGAGGTCAGAACGAAGGTAGGCTGGAGCTATAGACTGCATAATACCATTTCTACAGGCGACTTATCACTATCACCTGAGCTGGGACGAAGTAGCCTAGCCCTGGTCCCCTACGCTCATGATGGGACAATAATAGATGCAGTATATAAAAATAAAAAGGTGATATCCACATCGCATACTGACGTGAACTTGCGTCTCTCAAGGAAGGGAAGTTGAGATTAAACTCGTCTCTCTCAAGGAAGGGCATTTACTGTAGGATCAATATCTGGAGGAAGTGTAACAAGGACAATGGCTGCTGCTTTACGATGGCTGTGTGTCTGTGTATCTGGTTAGGAAGTAAAGAGGTGGGTGGAATTGTTATCTGGAAGGGGTTATGAACGATTGGGTAAGTATGGGGGAGGAGGGGAGCGTGTCTGTCCTTTGGCACCGTGTCTTGAGTTTTGTGTCTGATTACTGCTTCAAGTGTGTGTGTGTGTGTGTGTGTGTGTGTGTGTGTGTGTGTGTGTGTGTGTGTGTGTGTGTGTGTGTGTGTGTGTGTGTGTGTGTGTGTGTGTGTGTGTGTGTGTGTGTCAACTCTTTCACCACGAGGATATATTCGTAATTTTAATCCAGTTACACCCAAAAGAAACTAGTGAATTTTGAATGTGGCCCTAAAAATGAAAGAGGTACATGAGAATTATATCTATCCTTCCAAAATCTAAGCGTCTGCCATTACAGTAAAGTAAATAAAATCCTCTGCAAATAAGAACGGTAAACTAAAATGAAGGTCGTAGTAAAGGAGATTTATTCTGGGATAAAGGCAGAATAAAGTAATAGAGATTTGTATAAAAGGAAGGGAGAGCGAGGAGCTGCTGAAGGAGACTTGAAGGAGAGAAGAGAGAAGGAGTGGAGGGAAGGAGAGGATGGAGGAAGGGAGGAGGGAAAAATGGAGGGAGAGGGGTGGAAATTAAGGAAACGAAATGAGAGAGAGAGAGAGAGAGAGAGAGAGAGAGAGAGAGAGAGAGAGAGAGAGAGAAAGAAAGAGAGAAATAACGAGGAGACGAGACGGAAATGAGTAAGTAAAGAGAAAAAGAGAACAAAAAAAATGCTAAAGGAGAGACTGGAGATAGAAGAAGGAAGAGAAAGGGGAAGAGAGGGGGAAGACGAAAGCTAACAGGAAGTAATGAGGGAAGGTAGGAGGAGGAGGAGGTGGAGGAGGAGGAGATTTTCAACTACTTATAAGCTGAATAAAATCGTCGAGGGCAGCAGGAATGAAATGAATGCGTCCTCGTACTGAAAGACGCTACTCTATGCACACGTGACGCTACAAAACTACCGTACAGTGTATATCAAACCGCTAAATGAATTCTCTGGTATATAACAGTCACGGGAGCAAAACAAAGAAATACAGTATGGCAATGCGTCCCTCTCTCTCTCTCTCTCTCTCAGGCAGACCTTTAAACGCCCAACGCCCCTGGGTACTTGTCAATGCCCTCACGACGCTATTTACAACTACTCTAAGCGATCACAAAACACGCCGAATTTAAATCTCATAATACCACCCCTCACCTTCCATTCTCCTCGCTGACACCTTGGCAGTCACTTCTCCACGTCCTTCCTCAACTCTTCAGGTAAGTAGGACGACGGATCGCTAATAGGACGGGAAATAGAGAGATATAACTGCGGAAATTTCAGCGCTGACTCACCTTCATAATTATCGCTGGCGACTGAGGACGCTACGGGGCCCCCCAGCCTCCCACACGGGCTCCCGACACTTTTAAATAATCCTACCACCTCTACGGTCCTTTTCTGCCTCTTAACTATGTATCTAAAGCTGAAATATTGTTTTATAAATTACGTCTGTATATTTATTGACACTAGAACTTACTGAAATCTCTTGGTTTCTGAGATACTGGTGTTTGTTTTGATGTGGCGTAAATTCAAAGATGCTGCCTACTCAACGTTACGTCATCATTCGTGGGTTTAATTATTCATACTTCGTTTCTCTCTACCATATCTGGATGCTTGTGTTGCTAGGGAAATGCACATTCTGAACGTATATTATAGTTTTAGGCAGATATGCATTTCTTGTGTAATTCTCTGAAGCTATGAACATCATTCCAGTAATTATCGTACCTCGGGCAACGCTGATTCCTTGTGACTTTTCAAAGATACACAAACTTTTCTTACGTAATTCCTCGCCATATATAACACCCATACGTCAGTTTCATCAATAAATAAACTTTAAATGTGACCAAGGGCTAGATTTACCGTCCATAGGAGGCGATAATAGGTAGCTGACGTGGAGATTGAGGACAGTACGGAACGAAGATGGTCTAAGCAAGATGTTCGGTTCCAATACCGTACCCCATGCCCCCTCGCGTCACCTACCCTCCCTGTCTCCGTTCTCGCTACCTGCCCTTTTTCTGTTTCTTTACGTCTCCCTTCCCCACCTTCCCATCCATGTCTCTGCTTTTTCTCTCTCCTACCTTCCCCTTTTTCGTTTCTTCTTATAGTCAGGTAGAAATACAGGTAATTTCGTAGTATATAATGGGCTACGCTGATAAGTAAATTGATAAACTGTTGAAATATTAGTCACTTTTACTTCAGTACAAAAATATAAATAAATGAAGACTATCTTTATCTTTAGGTTCTATAAATTATGTTTGAGTGAAATTTTATGCGGATGAAGTTAAATAAAAAGTAGTTTATTCTCTGAACCTGCGATACTGTTCAATGAAAACATATGAAACAAAATTATTTATCCTATATATATGACATTCCACTCTGATTATTATAGAAAAATATTATATAAATTTAATTCCGCATCAATTAAATAGACTGATTTATAACCCTAGAAGAAGAAGGAGGACGACGACGAGAGAGAGAGAGAGAATATACGTATACAAGTATACAAAGAAAATTTTTAAAGATCAGAAAAAATGGAAATCGAAAAAAAAAAGAAAAAAAAAAAAGAGTACAGTATTCTTAACCCTCCACCGAAAAATATGGAAAGGAGAAATATATGGATGTAAAAGAGGAAGAGGTTGAAGGGAGTTAGTGAGAAGAGAGAAGCTGATGAGGTGGAAAGCTTTGACTCCAGTCCGTTTAGAAGAGCTGTACAGGATAAATCCCCTCCCTAACATACACATTAAAACAGTACTTCACATAAGGGTAAACAGCACCCTTGTACAAACCCAGCAACTGCTCAGGGTTAAAGTAAACAGCGTAGTCGGTTTAGCACACTCAACCTCTGTGAAGTGGATTTTGCCAGTGAAATTATGTGAGGTTTCCAAAATAGGTCCCGAGAGGAAGTAAGCCAAAGAATATTGAAAGATGATGAAGAACCAAGCTGTGTTGTTGAAATTCTGGGATGTTTTTCAGGAACATGGCAAAATAAAATGTGGAGGGACTGAATTTTTGGTACATTAAAAATAACGTGGTTTCATTTTACCTGTCAAAAATAACATACACGTCGGAAACGAGGTGTGCCATCACGTGATTGCTGAGGTAACTGATGTGATGGACGCTATGAGAAGAAAGTGGAATGTGGAATTAATTAGCAAGTGAGTGGCTACGGTTCATGTGCAGTTCCGGTTACTGATGAACAGAAGAGAGAGAGAGAGAGAGAGAGAGAGAGAGAGAGAGAGAGAGAGAGAGAGAGAGAGTTGGTGCAAGGACAGAACCCTGAAGAACACCACTATTTAAAGCACTAGAAGAAGTGCAGTGAACGTCCACAACAACAGACAAGAAAGGCCAGAAAGCTTGAGATTAAGGCAAGGATAGGAGGAAGGAAACCGTAGGAGAGTAGCTGGACTTAGAGATCTGTACCTGACTTTGATATGTCAGGCGTAAAGGTAATGGTTACATCAGAGTCCAAGAGGAGACTAACGATGGTTCTAAAAGCGAATACAAAAGATGGAAAGAAAATACAAAAGGAAGAGAAAAGGAGAAGAGAAGAATACAGAAGAGGTAGCAACAGAACAATAAGGTATAAATAAAAAAATAATAAAGACGAGAAATGTAGGGAAAAGGGAAGGAGAGGGGGAAACGGAATGGAAATCGATGGGAGGGAGTGAAAGGGCAACAGAGCAGCAAAAGTAGATGGGGACGGGGGAAGGGTATATGGTGGAATAATGGTTTGGGTACGAAGAAGGAAGAGGGAAGGGGGAGCAAGGAGAGAAGGAGAAGGAAGATAGAAGGAAGAGGGAAGAGGAAGGAAAGAGAGAAGATGGAGGACAGAAGGATGAGGGAAGGGGAAGGAAGGAGAGAAGACGGAAGATAGGAGAAGAAAGAAGAAAGAGGGAAAGAGAGAGGGAGAAGGAAGATAGAAGGGGAAGGGAGAGGGAAGTAGAAAGGAAGGGGCAATCCAGGAATTAGGAAGGAACAAAGAAGAGAGGGAAGGAGGGAAAGAGACAAAGAAGAAGGGTAGGATAGGATGATATTGTTACGAGGAAAGAAGAGGGAAAGATACGAGAACAGAGTACAAAGGCAGAAGGGATAAGGGAAGGTGAAATACGGGACTGGGCTGGAAAGATGAGGAGGAGGAGGAAGGTGGGAAAGAAAGAAGGGAGGGGAGGAGTGGAGAAGAGATGAGAAGAGGAATAAAAGACTTGGTAAAGACTAAGGACAAAACAGAAGGGAAAAAGAAAGCTAGGATGAAGGGAAGGAAAGAACAGGAAAGAAAGGAATATCAAAGCGACTAAGAGAAAGGAGGGGAATGAGGAGACAGGGAAGAGGAGACGGAAGACCTAAATAGGGAAGAGAGGAAGGGAAGAAGAGAACTGGGAAGAGAGGAAGAGAATAGCACAGAAGAGAGCAAGAGGGAACGGGGAAGGAAAAGGAGAAAGAGAGAATGGAGGGACGGACTGGAAATAAGAGAATAAAAAGGAAAAAGAAGGAGAAGATGGAAGAAAAGAGGGAGGGAAGGAAGAACAGAAATGAAGGAACAAAATAATGACGAAAGGAGGCAAAGAAGGCAAGAACAGATGGAAAAAAAGGAAGAGGAGACGGGGAAAAAGGAAGAGGACAGGGAAGAAAGGAAGAGGAGAAAGAAGGAAGGAGGAGAAAGATAAAGAACAAGAGATTAATGGAGAACGAAGAAAACGAAAAAAGACATAATAAGAGAATAGTAACCAGAGGAAGAAAAGAGAAGGCGAACCAAGAGGGGAAGGAAAGAATAATGAAGAGGGAGACTTTGAGAAAATAAGGATGTGGAGGAAAGGAATCAGGGAAGGAGGGAACACGATAATAAGGAAGAGAAGAATAAGGAAGGAAGAAAGTAAAGGAGAGGGAAGAAGTACCCAGAAAATAAGTACAATAAGTAGAAGCTAAGAAAGAGGAAAGGAGGGGCAATAAAGAAACACAGAACAAAGATGATGGGAAGAAGGGAAGCAAGGAGGAGGAAAGAATGAAAAGGGAAATAAATACGAAATAAGGCCATAAAAGAATAAGGAATAAGGGAAGAAAGAAAGGCAGGAAGATGATATGAAGGGTGCTGTGTGTGTGTGTGTGTGTGTGTGTGTGTGTGTGTGTGTGTGTGTGTGTGTGTGTGTGTGTGTGTGTGTGTGTGTGTGTGTGTGTGTGTGTGTGTAAGAGAGAGAGAGAGAGAGAGAGAGAGAGAGAGAGATACTGAAGGCATCGAGAAAAAACGGACAGAAAAAAATATCAATGAAAAAAAAAGGAAAAGAAAAAAAGAAACAGTAATTAGACGAACTGAGGAAAAATGATAAAAATGGAGAAATCAGTGAAGGCAAACAACACTGATGGAATTGCGAAAAACTGACAGAAAAAATAACGATACCGACATAAAAGCAAGAAAAGTATATTAAAAAAGAAAGAAATAGTAATAAGGGAAACTGAGAAAAAGTTAAAACAAAAAAAAGTATGAAATTTGTGACAAATAATCTCTATACAATCCTTTACCGGGTCATCAGAGACGTAGGGATTGGGGGAAAAAATATCTATCTATCTATCTATTGCCAGACGCCTTAATCCCATATGGGGTGGCCACAAACCAATCGTCTCCATGTCGCCCTGTCCCCCGCCATTCCACTGCCCTGCTCCCAACTCACACCCCCCTCTCTCATATACCTCTCCACTCCATCCCTCCATCTCATCTGCAAGGTATTTCCAGTGAGCCAAATATTGCTCTTTCCTGGGTGGGATTTTTTGAGTAATAAATCTCAATCATCGGATATTAAGAGGCATTGGAGACTCCGTGGCGTTTTTTCCTTGGCGATTTAGTTTGTAAAAAGAATGGGAAACAAGGAAGAAGGAACGTGAAGAAGGAAGATGGGAAGAGAATCATATCATGCCAAAGGGAACGACGAAGGAGAGGATGTCACACGAAGGAGAATGAAAGCAAGAAAGAAGACAAATATAAGAAAAAAAAAAAACTGAAGGGGAGAGGACCGACGAAAAAACAGGAGCTGAAACAAAAAACAAAAACAAGAGAAAATATCACAAAATTAAAGCAACAACAAAAAAAAGAAAAACAAGAAAGCATCGCAAGAAAATGAAGTGATGGAAAACACGCCAAAACAAACATAAAAAAACACCACCACTAAGTACCGATATAACGTGAAAAACAAAATAAAAACAACAAAAACAAGAGACGATGAAAACAACAACACAAAGACAAACAAAACAATCACAGAAAGATATAAAACAAACAGACTCACAAACCATAAGAAGGGAAGTCAATAAAGTCGAGAAAGACAAAATAAAAGGAGAAAAAGGAAAAATGAGCATAGGGAAAAAAATAGCGATGGAAAAATAAGCATGGAGAAAAAACAGCGAGGGAAAAATGAGCATGAAAAAAGTGAAGGAAAAATAAGCATGAAAAAATTACGACGGAAAAATGAGCATAAAAATAGCGAAGGAAAAATGAGCATAAATATATGGCGAAGGAAAAATAAGCATTCGGAAAAAATAGCGAAGGAAAATGAACAGACAAAAAAAAAAAACTGAAGGAAAAATGAGCATGGAGAAAAAATGTCAAGGAAAAATGATAAAAAAACATCCAAAAAGAAAAGGGAAAATGCATAAGAACAAGAGAGGAAAATAAGAGAGAAACATGAAATTAAAGGGGAAAAAAACATGAGGCCAAAAAGAGGAAAAATGAGGACACAAAAAACAGACGAATAAATCAAAGAAAGAATGGGAAAGGGAAAAAACGAAAAAGAAAAAAAAATCAGTAAATGAGAAAGAGCGAAAAGGAAAAATAAAACACACACACAAAAAAAAAACAGAGGAGAGAAAATAATGTGATGGAGAAATGAAACATGAAACCAAAATAATGAACGACAAAAAACATGAAAATCTTAAAAAATGAAAAATAACGAAAACACATCAACCAAAAAAGCATCATAAAAAGAAATCCGTCAAAAAGAAAACAGAATCCAAGCAAAAAAAAAAAAAAAAAGTGGGGAGGGGGAAGGAAGCGAAGGTAGACGACGAAAAACGATAAAAATGAAACGAAAAAAAATAACGAAAAATGAGGGAAAAAACAGATCAAAATAGTCTACCAATGAGCAAAAATAAAAAATAAATAAATAAAAAATAGAGAAAAGGGGGAAAATCTACGGTCAAAACATGCCACGGTTCGCTGCCTGGGATGTTTTTTCTTTTTTTTGTCATTGGGTCCGAAAAAATAGGAGGGAGCAAAATTAACGAGGGACATATGACCTGTAATGTGCTCTCTCTCTGTCTCTGTCTCTCTCTCTCTCTCTCTCTCTCTCTCTCTCACACACACACACACACACACACACACACACACACGCATCCTTTCTCTTTCCTTTCCGCCCACTTTCTTTCTCTCTCTCTCTCTCTCTCTCTCTCTCCTGGATGCTCGAATTCAGAAACAAAGGGAGAGAAAGGAACAGCTGAAGAGACCAGAGAAAGAGAGAGAGAGAGAGAGAGAGAGAGTGTTCATGTTTAATCTCCAAAGTGATTAGATCTCTTGATTTGTTTGTCGCTTACACACACACACACACACACACACACACACACACACACACACACACACACACACACACATTCACGCCACACCACCTTTTAATCAACACATATACCGTTAATCCCATTACAACAAAGCCGAAAATCCTATGTTATTATACACGAGGGTCGACCATCACACACACACACACACACACACACACACACACACACGACTGGATACATACGCACATAATCACGCCATACAATAAATTCTCTCTCTCTCTCTCTCTCTCTCTGAATAGACAGCTAGAGAGACAGACAGATGGACAGCGATAGATAGATAGATAGACAGATATAGATAGATAGATAGATAGACAGACACACACAGACAGATGGATAGATATATAGGTAGATATAGATAGATAGATAGATGACAGATTGAGACAGACAGACAGACAGATAAACAGATAGATAGATAGATGGATAGATAGACATAAATATTCCTTTTAATGTGATATCGATTTAAATTCGGGTCATGAACCAGGCTAAGTAGAAATTATTATTATTATTATTATTATTATTATTATTATTATTATTACCGGTATTATTACTATTATTATTATTATTAAAGACTAAAATCTCATTCACTTTTTCTCTTTACTCTTTCAACACAAAATATTAGTAATGAGGCAGATTATATACCTCGGTGCATATGTAGGTATTGTGAGTTCAATCTGAATACATTATTATTATTATCATCATCATCATCATCATCATCATCGGCAGCATCAGCATCAGTTTCATACGGTTTCCCAATTTACCATTTCTTTAGGTGTGTGTGTGTGTGTGTGTGTGTGTGTGTGTGTGTGTGTGTGTGTGTGTGTGTGTGTGTGTGTGTGTGTGTGTGTGTGTGTGTGTTTTAGTGTAACTGGGTGATGATGATGATAGTGATGATGATGATGATGATGATGACGAATGGCGTGGACAATAATGGTGCTCTCACTGTATGAATAACTCTAGCACGGTATTGCACTGCACCTCTCATGACGGGGACAACTTTAGTATATTATTCCCGTTCACGTTAGATGATGGTATGTAAGTTGGAGAGAGAGAGAGAGAGAGAGAGAGAGAGAGAGAGAGAAACACCAAATCGGGAGGCTATCATGAAATATCCCCTATCTATTTCTACATCTATCCATCTATCTGTCTATCTATTTATCTATCTGTCTATCCATCTATCTATCCACCTATATTCATCTGCAATTCAAGCCTCCCACACAAACGCAAAAATTATGCTGAAAAACAACAGTACGTACGGGTCATTGGTAAAAAAAAAAAATGCAAAAAATTACACAAAAATAACATTAATGGATAAAACCGTAACACATTCGCGTGAAAGTTATGCGACAAAAAAAAAAAAAAAATCCAGAGGTACAATTCCGTTCTGTTTATTTGGCTTTGAAATGCAAATGAAAACTTACACAAAAACAACAATAGCCCACCAATACGTAACTAATTAAGGTACAAACACACACACACACACGAAATACAAACATACAGCAGATACCTCAACCCACACGAACAGGATTTGTCATTTACTGCTGCAATTCCTGTTTCCTACCAGACGAATGCTTTTGCGGTCTCAAGCGGTCAATTAATTCTACGGTCTTCGCCTGCCCTATTACACACTCAGAGAACTCACAACTCCGCCAACGCAACTCAATTTTACGATTTAATCCTGTAATCGATCGGGATGCACCTAAAAATCTAGTCAACTCTTGCTTCACTCCTTGCCCACCTACCTACCATATTCCACTATTATCCGAAAGCAATTTTTTTTTAGAGATTTTGTACACATGCAGACAGACACGGGTGAATACATAACCTCCGTCGAATTAGCTAGTGGGAGTAATCAAGTTTATTTTCCCCCGCTCTGAGATGACCTCTTTTTACTCCTGTGACCCTGACCTACGACCGTTGACCTCTATATCAGGATTTAATCTACTATACATATGGTCAACAGCTAACACGTTTTTTTTTTTTCGAGAAGTTAGTGGTTTTATAGAATAGGTGAGAGGTACTGCGTGAGATGTGAGGGTATATGTAGAGGGGAGGGTGGTGTGGTGTGGCGAGGCGTGGAGAGAGGAGGGGAAAGGTCAGGGGGAGAAAGAGGGAGGACGAGGGCGAGGCGAAAGAGGAGAGGTGTGTGTGTGTGTGTGTGTGTGTGTGTGTGTGTGTGTGTGTGTGTGTGTGTGTGTGTGTGTGTGTGTGTGTGTGTGTGTGGAGAGAGAGAGAGAGAGAGAGAGAGAGAGAGAGAGAGAGAGGATGGGTTGGAGGCGGGTTCGGGGTGACAACAATGACAACACACAGAGAGAGGGTTGTTATGGTAAGGGTGTGGGCGTGTTGGTAGGAAGGCAGCCCTCATACTCGGTCTCTCTCTCCTGCCAACACTAAACCACACAAATGCAGAATAGGTTATCTTTAAAGTATTCTCTTTTACGTATTATTATTATTATTATTATTATTATTATTATTATTACTCCTACCAGTGATAAGCGTAGATAATTCGAAGGCTTCTGTCTTGAGTCTACCTTTGTTGTTCTGTCCCTACCTTTATCGTTCTGTCTCTACCTTTGTTGTTCTGTCTCTACCTTTGTTGTTCTGTCTCTACCTTTGTTGTTCTGTCTCTACCTTTGTTGTTCTGTCTCTACCTTTGTTGTTCTGTCTCTACCTTTGTTGTTCTGTCTCTACCTTTGTTGTTCTGTCTCTACCTTTGTTGTTCTGTCTTTACCTTTGTTGTTCTGTCTCTACCTTTGTTTTCTGTCTACCTGTGTCTGGCTGTCTGTGTGGCTGTCTCCTATCTATTTGTGCTCTTACCTTTGAAAGCCTCGAAAACACTGCTTATTTTCAGTGACAACTAAATTACACATTGAAGATTATTTTCACATTTTCAAAAGTAATTATTGGCAGTAATGAATAGACTCAAAATTATCTCACACTTTACATCTTTTACATCCTGACTTTCCCCTCTCACATCGTCACCACAAGACAGCAATTCTGTGTCCTGTCGTCCCCTGTCCTCTTACACAACGTCCCTCACGCCTTCTGACTCACCGTATACTCATTTTTCATCTCCCTAACAAAGCCACAAGCGCTGTTCCTGTCTACTTCCATTCCTTACCCCTTTCATACAATACCGCTGTCTCCTTTTATGTGTTCCAAAATTTCACTGTTTTTTTTTTTTTTTTTCGTACTCAGCGTCCTCTATCCTCCTACTCTCTCTCTCTCTCTCTCTCTCTCTCTCGACCTGCCACGCTGAGTTCCCTATTTCGTGATGTTTTTATTTTTTTTATTATTCCCCTCCTCCACACGCCCTTCATAATGTCACTCCTTTCACCCTTCAAGCGATCTGTGTGTGTGTGTGTGTGTGTGTGTGTGTGTGTGTGTGTGTGTGTGTGTGTGTGTGTGTGTGTGTGTGTGTGTGTGTGTGTGTGTGCATCATCCCAAGTACATTCCTCTTCCATTCCTTCCCTTTCCCTCATTCTTAAATCATCCCACATCCTCCCTATCACACACTCCTCTCTGTCTTCTACTTCCACACCCTCTGCTTCAATCCCACACCGTCCCATACCATCCCACACCATCCCGCACCCTCAACACATTCCCCATTGGTCCCTCTCCTACTCCCACGACCTCCATTCTTTCCCCTCTAATCCTCCATCATCCCATATACTCTTCCCCTCTCCACCCTTCCCCTCATCTTTGAAATCTCATAAATTTAGAATCTCTCTTATCTTCCTTACAATATACCTGTCAAGCTGTATGTGTTTACCTGTGTCCATCAATTACTCTATCTATCTATTTATCTGTCTATCTATCTATCGATCTATCTTTCTATTTATATACCTATCTATCTAACTATACCTGCCTACCTACCCACCTATCCACCTATCTATCTGTCTGTCTGTCTAATATATTTATGTCTATATACTAATATCTATATATCCATCTATTTATCTATCTACCCATCTATCTCTATCTATCTATCTATCTATCAACCTATCCCAATCATGAGAGAGAATTAGTGACGTTATCAACACTCTCAGGTTCCCATACTTTGCTCTCAGGTGAATAAAATCGTCTGGCATCACCTGGAATAAAATCCTAGAGTTGTCCCGGCCATAAGAGGGTCGAGAGCCTCCAAATCCCACGAGAACACTGCCCTAAGATCCCCACACCTTTCCCACAGGTGAGAGCCCCGGCAGGTGCCACTACAGGTGTGCCAAGGGAAGGTAATGGACGATATTGAGAAAGGTAAGAAATTCGCTGAGGGAGTGATGGTTCTCTCTCTCTCTCTCTCTCTCTCTCTCCATATCTCATTTCCTCCCTCACCCGAGACTTGCTTCCTCCGACCACCCCTCTCCAACCCTCCTTTCCTTCCTCATTAACCCTTCCTTTTTCCCCTCTTCTCCTCCAGGCGTCCTCTTCTCCCTCACCAATCCCCTCCTTCCTCCCTCTGTGCCTCCTTCCTCCCTCACTCTATCCCTTTCTCTCCTCCTCTCCATACCTTATTTTTCTTCTCTCACCTGTCTCTCTCCCTCCAAACCTGCACGCAAGTCTCACTCAATCCCTCCCCCTCCCCCTCCCCCTCCTCTCCTTCCAAACTTCCTTACCTCCCCCACCCAACCCCCTCCAGCACTCCTCAATCCTCCTCTCCTTCCTCCTCCTTCCCTTTCCTTTTCCTCAATTCTCCTTTCCTTCTTCCTCCTCAATTCTCCATTCCTTCCTCCTCTCAATTCTCCTTCCCTTCCTCCTCCTCAATTCTCCTTTCGTTCTTCTTCCCCTTCCTCCTTCTCGATTTTCCTTTCTTCCCTCCTTCTTCCCCTCCCTCCACGCCTACTCTCCTCCTTCCTCCCTGTCCTCCAGTTCCCCTCCTTACGTCCCCTCCCCATGCCTCCCTCTACTCTGTGCACCTTTCTACCTGAGCCATACCTTCACCTGTAACTTTTTCACCATGATTAATCCAATTTTTATGTATTCCCTGCCACCACCACACAATATTATATAAACTTCGAACCTTCCCCTCCATAATAAATGAGTTAATAAAGGCAAAATAATATCCCTTACATCTGAAGTCTCCTCAAAAATGAAAAATTGTTTGGGAAAAGGAAATAAGATAAAAAAAAAGTGATGTCCTCTATTTTAAAGGGCTAACTCTCAAAATACTGACCCTAATGACTGTTTTTTATCCCAGGAGAAACAGAGGAGAATTACTGACCTTATATTACTGTTGTTAATCCCAGGTGACACAGGGGAGAATTTTCTACCCACGTATTCCCAGCGTGTCGTAAAAAGTGATAAGTCTATTTCAATCAAGAACGCCTTCTGTATTTAATTCTTTTTCTCAATACTTTGTGTGTGTGTGTGTGTGTGTGTGTGTGTGTGTGTGTGTGTGTGTGTGTGTGTGTGTGTGTGTGTGTGTGTGTGTGTGCGCGTGTGTGTGTGTGTGTGTTTCCTACTCTGGTCAAAGGCTTCAGGGCCCATCCAAAAACCCAGTAGTCCTCGTACACATCTCCACATGTCACCACTTCATCGCTAACACCCACCGTCCATATTGAATACACGCTAGGGCTGTCTCAATGTGGACCTTGTGAGAGATTTTCCAACTAGGGAGGTTTGTTATCGTCTCCAGTACCCCCTTCACTACAAGATGTCTCCCTTACGATGAGCAGAAGCGTCTTGTAAGGCAGCACGACTCTGTTAAAACAAAATCTATGACTGGACGGGTTAGTTATCATTATCTCCCTTTCGTTATCATTTTATTCCCAGAACGAAGGAGAAAATACACAAGCCCCGTATTCCCTGCGTGTCACAAAACGAGACTAATCTCTTCAAACCGAGAACGCCTTTGTTGTCTGATTCTTGCTCTACTATTCTTTGCAATTCTTAGGAGACATCTTGACCTGTAGAGGTTTGATACAGTCTTCTGCAACCCCTTCCATACGAGAGGGCTTTGCAAACTTAAAACCGTCTGGAAAAGAATAAAACAAAAAAAATATACAGGTTATTGTACAGAAGTGACGAGGTGATGAAAGAAACTTGGTATATACAAGCAGAGGGTGGGGGGAGGGGTAATGTTCATGGGGCTTCCTTTCTCCTTTGATTCACGTCCCAGTGAGATCAAACAGCCGTGCCCTGGCTTCATCGACGCCACTGAATGAGCGAAATTCGGTTCCACTGTAGTTACAATAATCATTACTACATTCGCGTGTGCCATAATACAAAAAAAAAATATTCAGTTATCTATATTCACACAGCATATCTAATATATACTTTTATGTGTGTGTCTGTCTGCATGCATGAACGTCTGTCTGTCTGTCTGGTATAGAAATTAAAAGGTAACTATCTAAAGGGCTTCAAAGGGGTCTAACAGAGGTAGTTTTATTGAGGAAGTTAATGGTGTGGTTAAACGTTGCTCAAGCGGCGCCCCTGGTGGTCAAAAATGGAATTAATCAGGTCAACATGGTGAAACTTGGCGGCCAATTACCTTAGAGTTTTTAATTTCCTCTTGCCTTAAACATCACTATCAACATGGGGGAGCTTGGTGGCCGGGTGGGTAGGGTGGTGGGCGCAGGGGTAGGGAGAGTGGACAGGGTGGGTGGGTGGAAGGGGTTGGGTTGGGTGTGGTGGGACAGGATGGGGCAGCGTGGGTGGGTGGTGGAAAAACAGATCCACTGGGAATGGGTCCATGGTGTGATTAGGTCCATGGTAGGTATAGGATCATGAGGAATAAGAGGCAACTACTGAAACAACCCTACAGCCCTACAGAGTTGCTTCACTAATAGCATACCATTAAAAGAAAAGGGGAAAAAAAAACTCGTGCACCACAAAACAAAGACGTAGTTATGGTCGGTGAATTACTCTGTTTACAAGGATTCCAGCCCTAACTACCACCTGCTTTCCCATTCCATATAATACTTCACCTTGAAACAAAGGCTTCAGGGATGCAGTTTTATAATTCACTCAGGTCTGGATATGGTGATGCTTAACTGATTACTTGAGTGAATGCCTCAGGGGAAATGGACCCTTGTGGGGGAGCGGGAATAAGTCCACTGAATAAAACGGGAGCCCCTGGGGTGATCTCTCGCAGTTAGGCAGCCCCCCCCCCACACACACACACCAAGCATATGAAGGCACGTATGATCATAGTTTTGTACCCGGGCAATACCGGCAACCCTCCTAGTATATTGTGTGCCATATATGAATATACAGGTAATATACAGAACACACAGAGAGAGAGAGAGAGAGAGAGAGAGAGAGAGAGAGAGAGAGAGAGAGAGAGAGAGAGAGAGAGTTTTCTCATCTCGTACAAGAGAAAGTCTGTAATATGAGTGAGTGGAGTAATTACGTACAAGCACTTATGTACAGTACTGGGGGGAAAGAACGTAGAAGAGGAAAGAGAAGTAAAGAGGAAGGAAAGAAGAAAGGGAGAGGAAGAGGGAGAGGGAGGCAGAGGAGAGAAAAAAGGGAGGAGAGGTGTGTGTGTGTGTGTGTGTGTGTGTGTGTGTGTGTGTGTGTGTGTGTGTGAGAGAGAGAGAGAGAGAGAGAGAGAGAGAGAGAGAGAGAGAGATGAGAGGAAGAGGAGGGCAGGGGAAGGGAGTGTAGTAAAACAGTAAAGTAGAGATACATAGGAGAGGAGAAAGGGATGTGGAGGAGTGGAGGAAGGAGCGAAGATGGGAGGGAAAGGAAAAAAAGAAGAGAGAAGAGTGAAAGAGGGAGACGGGAAACTTGAAAGAGAGAGAGAGAGAGAGAGAGAGAGAGAGAGAGAGAGAGAGAGAGAGAGAGAGAGAGAGTAACATACAGCGGGGAGATTACACAAGAAGGTGAAAATAGAGAGAGTAGTGAAAGAGGAAGAGGACTGATATGGAGAGGAAAAGAAAGGAAGAGAGAGAAGGACGGAAGAGAAATGAGAGGAAGATGTGGAAGAGAGGAACTGACGAGAGAGAGGGAGGGGAGACCAGAGGGAGGGGAGAATAAAGAATGAGAGCAGAGTGAAAGAGAGGGACAGAAGAGGAAAGAGAGAGGATTGAGATGGGGAACAGAGATGAGGAGAGGAGGAAAGAAAGGGAACGGGGAGTGAAAGAAGGGAGGAAAAAGGGAGGAGAGACGTATGCCGGAGGGAGGATATGAGACAGGGAGAGGACATGAGAGGGAGGGAGGGAGAGAGAAGGGAAAGAGAAGGAGGAAATGAAAGGGGGAGGAGAAAAGGACGAGATGGAGAACACACACACACACACACACACACACATTCTCTCTCTCTCTCTCTCTCTCCCTCTCGTAGCTCAGAATTTCAAATTACTTACTCAGCAAAGAGGGATAAGTTTAAAGCAAGTCTGCAGGATGGAGAAGGAGGAGGAGGAGGAGGAGGAGGAGGAGGAGAGGAGGAGGAGAGAGAGAGAGAGAGAGAGAGAGAGAGAAACTGTACACCCTGCAGACACAAGCTGAACAAAAGCTGACGATATGCTGATCAAGAGAAATGAACTCTCTCTCTCTCTCTCTCTCTCTCTCTCAACCCCTTCAGTAGGAGGAGTCTTACCCTTGTAGAAAAAAAACATCAAAAAACAGCAGGAATAATTAAAAAAAAAAAAACTTCCCATAGTCAAAATATTCATCAGTCTTTTTTCCTGACTGTTTTCCCCTCTCCCTCATCACTATGGCAACGGGCTGTATTATCTTACCACTTTTTAATCCAACTTTTATGAAACGCCTACAAAATATTCTTAAAAATTACGAGATTCCATAGATCACACTCTGGAGCTTCAGAAATCATTGCTCACACTTGAATTATGTATCGCTCACACTTGTTTATCATTGCACACACACACACACACACACACACACAGGTACATCTGTCCTTCCTTCTCCTCCTAAGGATTAGTTATCTAATACTGATTGACTTCTCTCTTTCGTACCTGCCCATTCCCCTCCCTCCTCTCTCTCTCTTCTGTGTGTGTGTGTGTGTGTGTGTGTGTGTGTGTGTGTGTGTGTGTGTGTGTGTGTGTGTGTGTGTGTGTGTGTGTGTGTGTGTGTGTGAGAGAGAGAGAGAGAGAGAGAGAGAGAGAGAGAGAGAGAGAGAGAGAGAGAGAGAGAGAGGAAATAAGGATGAAAGCATTAATTATAAAGGAGTGTGGGTGGGAGAGAGTAAAGGAGAGAGCGTCAGCCACAGGACGTAGGAGGCACAGAAGGAAAGAGGAAGATGGAGAGAAGGATAGAGGAAGAAGGGACAGGAACAGGAAAGTAAGAGGAAGAGGGAGAGAAGGAGTAGAGGAGGAAGGAAAGAAGCCTAGAGGGAGGGTAAAATACTAGGAAGGGAGAGAGAGAGAGAGAGAGAGAGAGAGAGAGAGAGAGAGAGAGAGAGAGAGAGAAATATCACACTGTTCCCTGTGCTAACCTTGGGATGAAACTCGCGTCTTTTCCAACAGCAGACAGCTCTCTCTCTCATCAATATCCTTATCTCTCTTACGTCTGTCTGCAGGTCTGAAGAATATACAACGAGATTTTGAAAGACGTATCGTGTCTCTATAAATCTGTAACATAGTCTGTAATTTGGTGACACATTTTTGTAACATAAGCAAATTAATAGAACTCCACTTCCTTGTCCTCGACCCTCCTCTTCTCCCAGCCATTCCACTCATGTAAACTCCTTAACAACAAACTCCTAAAATGTAAACTATAATCCAGACAGCCAACCAGAATTTAGTGAAGTATACATCAACTTATTAAACCTAAACATCATAAAAAAAAAAATAATAATATGGCGTACACTTACCTCGGTTAATTAGCAAGAATTTTTGTGACTATAGCTTAATGCAACCAAATTTAGAACCTTTACTAATCCAGCTAACCTGTTCTAACCTACCAAATCTAACCAATCAGAACCTAGACTCATTCACCTGTCAGCACACCTAGCCCCACCTGTCCAAACATAAATTAACTACCTTTTACCTGTCTAATTTACCTTTACTTATTTATGTTTTTTACCCTCCAGAAGGAATATTTCGCCCGTGTAATAGACTGTTCAAAAGCTAATTCAAGGGTTACACTAAAATCCCGGCCTACGAATTTGGCTGTTGTAATCCCAAAGGCCATCACTGTTAAATCCCACTGCAATAAACTTCGGTGGTAACGGGCTAGAACGACTGTGTGTGTGTGTGTGTGTGTGTGTGTGTGTGTGTGTGTGTGTGTGTGTGTGTGTGTGTGTGTGTGTGTGTGTGTGTGTGTGTGTGTGGACTAACAATGAGACAGTAGAAGAGGGGGAGACCTAATCAGAGGAATGAGGGAAGGTAATGTGGAGGGACGGCAGAGATAATGAAGAATAGTGGGAGGGAGTGTATGTGTATGGAGGGTGGTAGGACAGGGACGAGAAACAGCAGTCTGGTTTTAGGCTGTTTGGTAAGACCTCGAATTACAACACCCGCTTATTATTATTATTCAAAGCTACACTACACCTACGTGATTAAGGCTACGGCTACTATTACACTACTTCTACTACTACTATTACTACTACTACAGCTACATCTACTACCGCTGTGGTGCTAAAGCGTGTAGAATCGCTATGCAACTTAAGTGGGGGAGAGAAGTGAATGGAGGTGACGGTAATGCCACCTAGCGAGTATCAGGTAGTTCCGTTTGCTCGCCACCTGTAATAAATGGAAAGGTACGAGGCGACCAGGTATGCCTTCGTAGGTCTATTGCAACATGAGTTAACCCTTTCAAGAGCGGGGCAAGTCTAGCATCGTACTGCAGCTAACCAAGACGATTTTTTTCAGCTGTGGGTAAAGCATGGGCGTCTAAAGTTATTTATTAGTGCAAGTTAGACGATTTTTATTCATCTGAGACTGACATAGGAGCCTGAGACTTGGCAATCAACACTAAGCATCCCATGGTCGTGCCAACTCTAGTAATACAGCAAATGCCAGACGATTTTACTAGTCTGTCTTTCAGTTATACCTGCCTGAGAGAATGAAGACTGTGAAAAGTGGTGAGAGGTAGAGTCGCGAATCACTGTGTGGAAAGTAGAATTACACTGGTTATTCTACAACTTATTTCTTGCAGATTTTTGAGTTTTAGTGCACAATTTTCTTTTCTAATTAATGTTCCAGATTTCCAGTCTCATCCAGTGTCCAAAAACCAAATACGAATATATATTTTTTGAGGAACTATGTGATGAGAAACACGGGTACCAACGCTTAAAGGTTTAGCACATAAAATTGTTACTCTCTGCCAAACTATTTCTCACCTACGCTCAGAGCTCTCCTTCACCTCCTTCCCTTGATGGCCAACCCCTCGTACTGTACAAGCAGTTAAAGTAAATTACAGCTCACAGTGGTAGTAATGTTTTTGATTTACTGGATGATACACACACACACACACACACACACACACACACATTCACCTCTTCTGACGCAAAAATTTCTCCTCCTCCTCCTCTTCAACTAAAAAAAAGAAAAAAGAAAAAATGCTCCTTCTTCTTTGATGCAAAAATTTCCTCTTCGATGTAAATGCTGACGAAGAAAATGTCCTTCGCAAAACTTCCTCTTCTACGCAAAAATTTGTGAAAAACTTCCTTCTCCACGCAAAAACTATCGCCAAAGTTCCTCCTCTGACGCAAATAGTAACTCCACAGACGCCAAAACTCCTTCATTGGAAATTTTTCTCATTAGAGCCGAAAAGTTCTCTCTCTTACTCCATCAACATAAGAAAAAAAAAACTAAAATTCCTCCGCCCAATGTAAAAAAAAAAAAACAATTTTTTTCCATGTACGCAAAAAATTTCTCCGCCAAAATTAAAATCTCACTCGGAATTTCCTCCATCGCCAAAAAATTCCTCCGCCAAAGCAAAACCCAAAACACACTTTCCTTCACTTACGCCAAAAAGGACGCCAAATTCCTCCCTCTACGCCAAATTTCCTCCACAGACGCACAAGTACCTCCCCACCCAAGTCCCTGATTTCCTGATTTTCCTGGTCTGATTTTCCTTTTCCTTCTTCCCCTGACTTCACGTTTTTCTTGCTTATTTTTATCTTTCCATTTCCTGGGTCTCTTTGCTTCCCTACGGTGTTTATGCGTTAGTCTATTTCTCTATCTATCTATCTACCTGTCTATCTATCTATCTACCTATTTTTTCTGTCTATTTTCTCCTGCTACAACTCTGGTTTATATGGTGCCTCTGTGTGTGTGTGTGTGTGTGTGTGTGTGTGTGTGTGTGTGTGTGTGTGTGTGTGTGTGTGTGTGTGTGTGTGTGTGTGTGTGAGAGAGAGAGAGAGAGAGAGAGAGAGAGAGAGAGAGAGAGAGAGAGAGAGAGAGAGAGTTGGACAAGATGGGAGACGACAGGCAGGAAGTAAGTACGAGGAGGAGGAGAAGGAGGAGGAGGAGGAGGAGTGAGGAAGGGAGGGGGAGGGAGACAGGCAAAGTGGAGAGGGAGAAAGGGAGGGCAGAGAAGGAAGGAGGGAGAGAGAGGAGGTTTGTCTCTCCCTATTTCCCTCCTCATCCTCCCTTCCCTTTGAGATGTCTCCCTTCCTCTCTCCAACTTCTTGAATCACCTCTTCCTTTTTCACGATCTTCTTGGGTAACTCTCTCTCTCTCTCTCTCTCTCTCTCTACAATACCCTTTCACCTTCACCCTTTCAGTCCAAGAACACTATTTTTTTCATTCCAATTACATTTTGACTCATTACAATATTTTACACTCTCCCCAAAAGACACCAGGTGATGAACAGGTTAATAAGGTTACAAAGATTTCCTTAAGATCAAAAAACTCCACCTTAAGGAAAACAGGACTGTCTTAAGATAGGAAAAAAACAGCTTAGAAGGACGCAGTAGGAAAAAAGGGTGAAAAACTGTCCTCTTCCTGTCGACTCTCAGTTCCTTTTCATCCTTCCTTCTTATTCTCTCCCTTTCTTTTTCTCTCTTTAAATTCCTTTCTTATTCTCTCCCTTTCTTTTTCTCTCTTTAAATTCCTTTCTTATTCTCTCCCTTTCTTTTTCTCTCTTTAAATTCCTTTCTTATTCTCTCCCTTTCTTCTTCTCTCTTTAATTTTCCCTCTTATTTTCTCCCTTTCTTTAATTTTTCCCCTTAACTTTCCCGATATTCTCTCACTATCTTTACTTTTTCTTGTTACCTTTCCACTCTTATTTTCTTTCTTTTTTCTCTTAATCTTCATTCCTAATTTTATCAACTTTCTTTAATTTTTTCTACTTGACCTTCCCCTCTATTTTCTCACTTTCTTTTTTTTTCTTTTAACTTTAGTCTCAGTTCCCCCGGCAGTCATTTCTTCTTCCATGTTTTTGCAGTAATCGACTCTCTCTCTCTCTCTCTCTCTCTCTCTCTCTAACCCACATCCCCACCCCTGTAATGAGTTTATGACGCCCAACTCTGGATCTTGTGGGGAGACTTGTGAAAATGAGAGAGAGAGAGAGAGAGAGAGAGATTTACTAACTCTCATAAACCTCACTGTCTCATAAAAACGCTCTCTTCCCTTGGTGCAATTATCCTGGTACAAAAATAAATGAGATAATTGCACCATAGATGTGTAATGAGGGGCTGTAATGACTTTATTGAGGGACAGTTAGAAGTGGAATTGTGAGAGTGGTGGTGGTGGTGGTGGTGGTGGTGGTAGTAGTAGTAATAGCAGTAAGAGAAGGATCAGGAGTAATGATGACGGTGGTGGTGGTGATGGTACAGTGAAGCAGTAGTTGTAATAGTAGTAGTAGTGTTTGTTGCTGTTGTTATTGGTGGTGGTGGTGGTGGTGGTGGTGGTGGTGGTGAGTCATGATGGAACTGGGAGGAGGAAGAGGGAGAGGAAGACAAGAGAAGATAAGGAAGGCAAAGTGGGAAAGAAGAATTAAATAGGATGATCAGAGGGATGAAAAGAAAGGGAGAAAGGAGGAGGAGGAGGAGGAGGGGAGAAGAAAAGAAGAGGAGAGGGGAAAGGAAGAAAGATGAGGAAGACAGAATGGGTTAGTGAAGAAGAGAGAGTAGGGGAGAGAAAGAGAAAGAGAAAGTGAGAAAAAAAAAAACAGGTGGAGGGTGGAGGTAAATTGATATGAGGGTGAGGTTAAAGAGGTGAGAAAGGGTGGAGGAAGGGAGAAGAGGAGGTGGAGGGGAAGAGAAATGAGGATGGAGGAGGTGAGATAAGAGAGAAGAGGAGGTGAGGGGGAAAGAAGAGGACAGGAAGGTAAGAGAGAAAGGAAGACGGAGAGCATACATGAAGAGAAGAAGAGGAGGGGAAGAGAAGAGGGAGTGTGTGAGATGAGTAAAGAGGAAGGGAGAGAGAAGAGCAGCGGGGAGACAGAGGAAAGACTGAGATGGAGGGGAAAACAGGAAGGTGGAGGGAAGGGGGGGAGATAAGAAAATGCAGAAGGGAGTTAGAACCAGCCAGAAAAGGGAGAGGAAAAATCGGAGCAAGAGGGAAACTGAAGAGGGAAAGTGAATCTACTCTGACTAGGTGGGAGTGGACGAGGTTGGGGTGGAGGGATGTACGTGGGTGGAGGGGAGGACGTGGGTGGGGGACAGTGGGTGGAGGAAGGCAGGTATGGGAGGAAAAATGGGAAACTCATTAAGGTGCAGGGAAAGGTGAAAGTTAGGGCAAGTTAGAGTCTCCTTAACGTACTTTGTTACTCTTCCTCTCACCTCCTATTTTTGCCTCTCCCTCTGAAGGACTTTTTTCCCCTCTCCTTTTCCCTTCTCTCTTCTCCCTTCTCCCATCTCCCTTTCCCTTCTCTCCTCCCATCTCCCCTCTCCTTTCTCTTCTCTCCTCTCTTACTATCTTCACTTTGACGTGTTTTATATGGCATTACTGATACTACCTTGTCAAAACACGGTGCTTACTTCAAGGGAGGAGGGGGACACCGAGAATGAGGTGAAGAATGAAGGTGTGACGGCATGTAAGGAAGGGTGATGTGGCATGGGAAGAAGGGATCGTTACTGAGTAGGGACAAAAGCGCCTGAGGGTTCCTTAATCGTGCCTACCTCTCAAAAGAATGCGGCGTCAGATAGGAGAAAGACAGACTGATAAAAGGATGTACGGGCAGATAAATGATGGATGGATGGATGAAGACTGACATATTCAATCAGATAGACAGACTGACAAATAGACAGAGTTAGACGGACAGACAGACAGATACAGATAAAAGATAGATGGATGGACAGATGGATAGATGCACTGATATATAATGAATCAAAGAGACAGACTAGCAGAGAGATAAATATTTCTGTCTTACGTAAGCTACTCTCTGTCTCTCTGTCTCTCTCTCTCTCTCTCACGACTCACTCTTCCTTGAATATAATCGTTAGGCGTTGGGTGGAAAAGAGTACTAGAGTTGTCCCTACCTTGAGAGTGTAAATGGTATACCTAACTCATGCAAGCTGGTATGATTCTCGGCTAACTATAATTGCTTGGTTTAATACCAATACACCAGTCCTGTATGAGACAGCCCTAGCATGTATTCAGTATGGACGGTGGGTATTTGCGCCGAAGTGGTGACATGTGGAGGTGTGTAGGAGGAAAGGAAGGAAGTAAATAGGAGAGAAAATAAAACAAAGGAGAAGAGAAGGAAGTGGGAAGAAGTGAGATTTACACGAGTTACATAGATACACAGACCACACAGACCTTACGGTCCCTACGAGGTGGTCCGGCCTTAATCCTAATATAGTGCATAGGAGCAGGAGAAAGGGATAGCACAGCAGAAGGCTCTCTCCCCCACCCTCCAGACCCTCCGGCATTTTCCGTACAGGAAACAAGAGAGTAAGTAATACCTTGCAGGAATGAAAAACCTGAAGGAATTTTATAGGATCGGCAGAAAGTAGAATAATATGGAAAAGGAAAATTTGGGCATACAGCCACATACTTACTCTACGCATGCATTTTTTTTTTTTTTCAAAAGATGAAAAGAATGTTTATCTAATATTTATATTCTATAATATTGTCTGTGTCTAACAGACACATGAATGCAGACGCGAATATGCAATAATTGCTCCATCCTAACTAAACGATACCAATTGCGTCGAGATACATGTCCAGTCTCTTTTTAAATATATTTATGGTACCACTCTCAATCACATTCCCAGGGAGTTTATTCCATTCGCTTACAACGGAGTAAGTGAAGAAGTTTTTGGCTGTATCAAGATTAGCCCTCCTTGCTTGCAACTTCATACCATTTCCTCGAGCTACAGTCTCGGCAATTACTGTGAATAGTTTGCTTGAATCAGTATTACTAAAGCCTTTTAGCATCTTAAAACATTCAATCAGTTGTCCCCTGAGTCTCCGTTTTCTAAGAGAGAATAAGTTTAATTCCTTGAGTCTCTCGAGGTATGGTTTATTCCTCAGGGACGGGATTAACTTGGTAGCCCTACGCTGGACCGCTTCCAGTATTTCTATATCTTTAATTAGGTGAGGCGCCCAAAACTGCACTGCAAACTCTAAGTGTGGCCTGACTATGCTTTTGTATAGGGGGATTACAATATCTTTGCTTTTATATGTAAAATGTCTTTTGATGAAGCCTAGGGCCCTGTTGGCTTTATTGGCGGCAGAGATACACTGATTTGAACATTTCAGATCGTCTGAAATTAGTACGCCTAGATCCTTAACTAGTGAGGACTTGCTAATGATTTGGCCCTTCATTTCGTAATCATACCTTTTGTTTTTCTTCCCACATTGCAGTACCTGACATTTGCTTACACTGAAGGGCATTTGCCATTTTTCTGACCAGCTGATAATTTTATTAAGGTCATTTTGAAGGCTAATTCTGTCTTCTTCAGTTAATATAGTGTTGCCGATTTTTGTGTCGTCTGCAAATTTAGAAGAAGAATGAGGCAGAGACTAAGGTGGGCAATGTGGAAGTGAAGACAAAGGTACAGAGTTAGGCAAGGTGTGTGTGTGTGTGTGTGTGTGTGTGTGTGTGTGTGTGAGAGAGAGAGAGAGAGAGAGAGAGAGAGAGAGAGAGAGAGAGGGGGGGGGACTGATAGGAGGGGTTTAAGTGGGCAAAATCAAGGCAAGAGTTTAGCAAAGTGGGAGAAAGTGGTTTGGAGAGCGAAGGCGGAGAAAGAGGACAGTCAGATGAGGAGGAAGAGAATGATAAGGAGGGGGCATGTATGAAGGCATGTACGTATGTATGTATGTATGTATGTATGTATTGCAGATATGTGAGAATAAGTTGCAGATGCGATATTAAGTTGCAGATATGACAATAAGTTGCAGATATGTGAGATTAGGTTGCAGATATGTGAGATTAAGTTGCAGATCTGAGAATAAGTTGCAGACGTGATACTAAGTTGCAAATGTGAGAAAAAATGCAAAAAATGATAAAAAAGTCAAGCCATTAGGAACTCTGTGGGTACCGCGAAAGATGGGAGGTTAGGCAGCCATATTCCGGGTTACTTTAGCCATGAAGCCATCCTACTTCCCCGTCAGTGCTTACACGACACAAAACTTCCTTGCCACCTCTTGGATTCGAACCAAGGCACGCTAACACACGGTTTCCTCTAGCAAAATACCCACTCCTAATTGACGTGGCTTCTGAATGACAACAGAGAAACCAGACTACCCATCCCCAGTCCCGAAAATAACGCCTGAGAGCACCGGAAGAATAATACCTATACCTGAAAATGTTTCTTGATCTACATAAACAATTTCGGGGTACAAGTCGGGCCAAAGCTGTTGCATCTCCCCCTAGAATTTCCAAATATCGATTTAATTCTCCTTGAATAGAGTACAACACAAAGACATCAGTGTTATAAAAAAAAAAAAAAAAAAAAAAAAAAAAACTCAGGTCACCTTTCACTATCGCTCGTTGGTACAATGTGAACTCTGACCTATGACCTCAATCCACTGTGGTATCATACTAATTATTTTTGCCAGAAAAGTAGAGAACGTGGTGCCGAGAGCCTGAAAAATCTGTCACTTTTAAGGAACGTTTAACAAAATCAATTCCAAATAATAGGTGAATCCGTTCATGCTGAGATATCTGGAAACAATACACTAAAAAAACTGGAGGTCATAGGCAGTGGGAAAGACCGACTACGGGAGACAGTATGAAAGCCCGACTAAGGGAGGCAGTGAGAAGGACAGACTAAGGGGGGCAGCGTGAAAGACAGACTAATGGAAGCAGTGGGAAAGACAAAGGGAGGCAGTGGAAAGACAGACTAAGGGAGGCAGTGGGAAAGACAAGGGAGGCAGTGGAAAGACAGACTAAGGGGGGCAGTGGGAAAAACAAAGGGAGGCAGTGGAAAGACAGACTAAGGGGGGCAGTGGGAAAAACAAAGGGAGGCAGTGGAAAGACAGACTAAGGGAGGCAGTGGGAAAGACAGACTAAGAGAGGCAGGGAGAAAGACAGACTAAGCAGTGGGAAAAACAAAGGGAGGCAGTGGAAAGACAGACTAAGGGGGGCAGTGGGAAAGACAAAGGGAGGCAGTGGAAAGACAGACTAAGGGAGGCAATGGGAAAAACAAAGGGAGGCAGTGGAAAGACAGACTAAGGGAGGCAGTGGGAAAAACAAAGGGAGGCAGTGGAAAGACAGACTAAGGGAAGCAGTGGGAAAGACAAAGGGAGGCAGTGGAAAGACAGACTAAGGGAGGCAGTGGGAAAGACAGACTAAGGGGGGCAGTGGGAAAAACAAAGGGAGGCAGTGGAAAGACAGACTAAGGGGGGCAGTGGGAAAGACAGACTAAGAGAGGCAGGGAGAAAGACAGACTAAGCAGTGGGAAAGACAGAATAAAGGAGGCAGTGAGAAGGACAGACTAAGGGAGACAGTTCCAGAGTCGATTTGTTACATAAGGACCACAAGTTCCTCTTCACTTGCACCAGAGAGTAAGACAGAAGAGGAATGACAGTGCACAGCAAGGCAGGTAAGCTACTGTGTCTAATCTAAATTCCGTGAAGGTGAGCATTCCAAGATAGATCACGGGGAATGGAGATACTAAGAACACTAAGCGATGATAAAAGATTCAGTTCTTATATTAAATGTCTCCTACTCTGAGCGCAGACTTGATAGGCAGTCCGCTCCCTGAAGCCCAGTATTCCACCTAAGTAATTCCTCCTTGGTAACGTGCTACACACCTCCACACATCGAAAATAATGCCCACAGTCTGAACTTAATACTCGCTGGGATGAGCTCATAGGGGATTGACGTAATGGTGCTAGTGGGTGAGTTTCAGTGACATGTCGGTGGGTTTTGTGCAAGATTAGTAAAGCCTGTTTTTACGATATTCAATGCTTTAAACTCTAACCTGCCCCGTCTGTAACCTAACTCACTTTTTTGGGAGGTGAGGAGTAGCAGATATCAGGTATGAACAATCGAATAAGGCCTTGAAATTTAAGGGGACAGTCATGTGGAAGACTGTGACGACCATAAAAAAAGATGACAGTGAGTTTCCGAGGCATTAAAATCAATATGGTTTAATCTGCCCCAATCAGAAATACAAGACGAATTAAAAGTCATGTGTGCCAAATCTTTCTTCTTTTTTTTTTCTCGGTGATGGTTGGTGTGAGTGTTGTGATGAACGTGTGAAAGGCGGAAGGAAAGGTGAAGGGTGGAATCATCAGCATATGAGAAGAAGGGGTTAGATGTAAGATTAAGTCAGTAGCGAATAATTAAATTTAGTCTGAGAAGGACAAAACCTCGAGGAACACAGCCTACTACTCACATCTTTCACGTAAAAAATCTTACACGTCTGCAACTGCAACAAGAGAATGACCAGAAAGAAACGTGCTAAGATAGACAGCGAGGGACAGAAACCGTAGGAGGGACGTTTGAAAATTCTGTAATGTTTTGGACTCTCTGCGATGACTAGTACATTAAGAAAGACTGAATCGAAATCCTGTCAAAAGAAAAACTAGGAATCTGAGAAATATTTAAGACGAGCTGATAATGATGTTCAGGAAAAACATCTGACTAAATGGACTTCAAAATAATCAACATGAGGAAAGACGCATGAGGCTTTGGAAATACAAGATAGTAGAGCAAGTGGGTGATAGTTAGAGGGTTGGAAATAGTCACCCGTCTTCGGAATTTAGTGAATAAAAGGAAAATGGAAGATAAGATGAAAGCTGACAGGCAAAGGATAATGAGTTTGCCTAAGCAGTGTGTTGGCACGAATTCACAGCTGTTGAAAATGAGCTAACGTGTGTGTGTGTGTGTGTGTGTGTGTGTGTGTGTGTGTGTGTGTGTCATACCTCCATTTCCCGGCTCAAGTAATTCCTCTAAATTCCCGTTTTTGTTACTCCCATTCCTGATTCTCCCATTTTTTCCACCTCTCTCTCTCTCTCTCTCTCTCTCTCTCTCTCTCTCTCACACACACACACACACACACACACACACACACACACACACACACACACACACATTCGACGTTAATCCCCAGCTCATGAGTCTTCCACAGTCCCTTCAGTCCTCTCGCTGATTTCTTTCAACCTCTGGCGTAATACTGCATCTCTTTCACTCTGCCCTCCGCTCACTGAACTCTGCTTCCATCCCTCTCCAATTACGGAGGGCATGCAGCCCCCTTCTACCTGCACAGTCTCACTCTTTTTCTCTCAAACTCTTAAGAATTCACTGGTATTCTCAGTCTTTCATTTACGCGACTGATCAACTCTGGAACTGTCCTCCTCGCTGGCTATGACCAGTCTTTTTTCAATGGAGTGTGTCTGGGCATTTTAAGATCAGTGTAACTTTATTTGGCTTTTCTTTTGTTCAACTTTCTTTGGAAGATACAAGTATTGCAGTTTTGCAGCCAGTGCTTATCATTCTTCCAGCAGAAGTAATAAAAATAGTAGTAGTAGTAGTAGTAGTAGTAGCAGTAGCAGCAGCAGCAGTAGTAGTAGTAGTAGTAGTAGTAGTAAAATAATAATAATAATAATAATTATATAATAATAATAAGACAATAATAATAATAATAAAAATCATCATCACCATCAAATAATAAAAATAATAATAATACCGCTGAAGTAACACATCCGAACAAAAATGAAGAGTTAATACAGATATATACGGTAATGTACACAGAAAGACAGAGTGATAGATACAGACAGATAGATAGACAGATAGACAGAGACATAAATATAGCAGACACACAAAACGATATAAGCGATATAGAGGTTATATAATCCAGGAAACATGCCTTATTCTTTCAATATACCACCATCTGTAAACACCATAGGAGGCGATTTGTTTCTGGCCACCCCTTACGGCATTACGGCGCCTGGCAATGGATAGACTGAGACTGTAAACACCCACCACTGACCCCTTACTCACTGTCTGGCTTGGGTTTTAGTTTCTTGTTGAAATTCTGTGGCCAACCAGTACATACCTGGAACGAAACGAAGAGGAAAACTGTAGTTGAGTATATTTTTTCTCTTATCATCATCATTATCATCATCATCAACATCATCATTGTACAGAAGATTAGTATTATTTGTCTCTTATCATCATTAACATCAATCATCAACATATCATCATCACTGTCACCATCATCAACATCACTATCATCATCACCATCATTATCACCACCACCATCATTATCACCACCACCATCATCATCACCACTATCATCACCATCACCATCACCATAACCATCATCATTATCACCATCAACATCACCACCATCACCACCACCACCACCATCATCATCATCATCATCGCCACTATCACCACCACCACCACCATAACCACCATCATCATCATCATCATCATCATCATTACGGGATTCAGAGACAGGAACAGAAAAGACAAAGAATATCAACAAGCACAATAAACACCTGGAAAATATCTGACAACATTATACCATTAATTTACCTTCCTCTTTGCAATCTAATACTTCCGGGAGAAATATTTTAACCTCTTCACTACGAGGGATCGCTCTTCCGTTTATTAAAATTGTCCTGAGGTTGTTTGTATCTCTCTCTCTCTCTCTCTCTCTCTCCTCAGATTACACCATCCCCCTAGAGCTATGATGAGAGGTTAACACTCCATGTCTAGACTCTCTCTCTCTCTCTCTCTCTCTCTCTCTCTCGTGTGTGTTACTACTAGCGTGTCTGTATGGTCCTGGTGGTGATGGCGGTGATGACTGCGGTGATAGCAGTGGCAATGATGATGATGAATGTGATGATGGCACTGGCACTGATAAGGACGATAATAATGATGATGATGATGATGATGATGATGATGATGACAGAAGCAGTAGTAATGAAAACGAAGAAAGTATACTCTCATTAGTATTATCAGGAGCAGATTCTTTCGGCCCCAAATTCATACGTTTTCTATTCATGAGTTTACCTGGCTCGCATTAAGAAAAGATTACACCTGAGAAAGTGTAAAATAAATCTGTTAATGATTCAGTACCTTCTGTTGCCGCTGCTGTAGAGTGAACGACATTTATTTAAACTGGGGAATATCTATCGGTAATATTCTCCCCTAGGTGACGCAAATACTCCTACAGAAGAATATTGCTTGTAGATTGAGTAATACTGAGGAAATTGTGTTTACATGCGTACAAGGAAATTAAATTATGTACACGCATTTGCAGTATTCGTTTCATTATCATTATTTGTTACTATTATAATGATAAATATAAGCATTACTATTTTCTTCGGCATTATAATTATTCATTCTGTATACCTTTCTACACTGCCACTACTTACCATTATTTCCTCCTAGCTCCCGTGCTGTACAATTATGATGAACTAAAATCTATCTATCTGTCTAATGCCTGACGCCTTAATCCCATTCGGGGTGGCCACAAACAAATCGCCTCCACGTCGCCCAGTCCCCCGCCATTAATGAAAATAATAATGATAATTCTGATGGTAAAGTTCTTAGTCTTAACAAAACGCCTAAATTATAAACTAGGACTGTAATAGCATATGGATCCTGTAGGGAAAATATTGCAATATGTTACCTTACAATTATATTACGGATTATATTACGATTTCTGTTCACCCACTTCCATAACTCATCTGAACTTTATCAAATGCTTGCAACACCATCAACTGAAGCCAAACAGTCTGTCCGTCAATTAGACCACAGATTAAGCAATGACGTATAAGTCTGACCTTTGGTTCCTCCCTTAAATAAATAAAAAAAAAGCCTGAGACGTGTAACTAAATGACAAACTTTACTATATATGTGTTTGATGATACCTGCCAACACTATAATACTGGTACTATTCTCAAATTTTACCTCACTATCATCACCTGCACCACTATCACCACCAACCTCTCATAAGTTCCCTATTATCATCACCACTAGTCTTACACTATGCTCCTCCCCCTCATCATCATCATCATCATCATCATCATCAACACATCGTCGTCGTCGTCCTCCTCCTCCTCCTCATCATCATCATCAACACATCGTCCTCCTCCTCCTCCTTCTCATCATCATCATCCTCATCATCATAATTACAGTCTTCCTCCTCCTCCTCTTCTTCCTCCTCCTCCTCCTCATCATCATCATCATCATCAATCATTTATGGACAGGATAATATATAAAAACAAGGAAAGATAAGGTAAAAAAAAAAAGAGGAGGAAAACAGACAACTGCGCACGAAAGGAAATTCATTACCCACTCACTCACTCGCCATTCAGGTCTCCGAAATCATGGCACTTCTTCAATGGCCGAATTATTTGCACTTTTCTGAGAGTGGAAGGGATATTTATTTATTTATTTATTTATTTTATTTACTAATTCATTTAACAGAAGCGCCTCACACTGCCTAACAGGTAAATCAATGCGTCTTTTCTTCCAAGTTCCATATCATCGTCTGTAGCGGTAAAAAGAAATACAGAAATGAGGCACGTGCTTGGATAAAACACACACACACACACACACACACACACACACACACACACACACACACACACACACACACCAAAAACTAAAAAAACAGGACACAATCACTATAGAAAATTTGACTAATACAAGATAATAAAAACGCAAGCTATAAGCATCATGACTTCGCAGCTTCAGTATAAGATTATAACCGAACAACGAGCATAGGACAAGGATAGCAATGAAGAAGGGACTACCACAGAAAAACTGCATAAAAATCACTAACACAACCACCACAAATGTGCAAAACTCACCTTCACAACCAACACCACAACCACCACACAATCCACCACCAGCTACTACCACAACTGCCACCACCACAACCATCACAAATTCACAACTACCACAGCCTAAACCACAGCTACCACCACAACCACCACCACACCGCAATGACACCCAACCACACAATGCCAGCTACCACCACAACCACCACCACACCGCAATGACACCCAGCCACACAATGCCAACACCCCCACAGCCAAACTCACGACTACCACAGCTACCACCACAACTACCACCACACCACAGCCACCACCACACAGGCAGACCCAGAGTCGCCAGGGTCCATTTGGTATAAATTCGCCGCAGGAGATAAAAAAACAAACCCCTACCACAACCACCACCACCACAGCTACCACAACAAGACCAGTACCACACCACCACAACCACTATATCAATTTTCCGGGGGCGATTAAAAGCCACTACCACCACAACCACCACAGTTATCAGCATTTCACCACAGCTATCATCACACCACGGCCCACCACCACACTTCATCACCGTTTCACCACAGCTACCACAACAACCATAACTATCGCCACACCGGGGCCCCAACCACACCACCACAAAGCCTGTCTCACACTATCACAACCATCACAATAAAAAACACAACCACCAAACTACAACCACGACAGATCCTACCACAACTACCACACCACCACAGACACCACCACACCACAACCACTACAGTTACTATCACAATCACCACACCACCACAGACACCACCACACCACAACCACAAGTTACTACCACAACCACCACATCACAACCACTACAGA